>NC_069501.1:545839501-546147001 GCF_027579735.1 Bombina bombina | reverse complement strand
GACAGAGAAAGAAATAAGACAACCGAATTCTAAAGAAGTAGTCTGGGAATTGCTGAAGAAGCCTGGTATAATATACCAGAAGATTACTTAACCCCTTAAAGGGACATTAAACACTTTGAGATGGTAATATAAAACGATAAATTGTATATAATAAAGCAACTCTGCAATATAAATTAATTATTTATTTTGTCCTCTTTGCCTGCAATTCCATTCTGAAATTGTGAGCTTTTCAGTTCCTGTTAGAAATGGAAGTGCAGAACACTGTTAAATCCAGCACAACCATTGGCTGCACACTCTAGTGACCTATTTATAACTGACCCTAATTGGCCACAGCAGAGAAGGTAACACAAGTTACAACATGGCAGCTCCCAGTGTTTTATAGAAACTAAAACTTTACACTTATTTCTCCAACATTGGTGTGTCCGGTCCACGGCGTCATCCTTACTTGTGGGAATATCTCTTCCCCAACAGGAAATGGCAAAGAGTCCCAGCAAAGCTGGCCATATAGTCCCTCCTAGGCTCCGCCCACCCCAGTCATTCTCTTTGCCGTTGCACAGGCAACATCTCCACGGAGATGGTTAAGAGTATGTGGTGTTTAGTTGTAGTTTTTTTATTCTACTATCAAGAGTTTGTTATTTTAAAATAGTGCTGGTATGTACTATTTACTCTGAAACAGAAAAGGATGAAGATTTCTGTTTGTGAGAGGAAGATGATTTTAGCAGACAGTAACTAAACACTGAAGAGCAGGAGGGCGCTGATGATAATTGTTCTGTCATACCCTCACACCAATCTGAAGTGGCCATGAGGGAGGTTTTGTCAGATGGGGAAATTTCAGATTCAGGAAAAATTTCTCAACAAGCTGAACCTGATGTTGTGACATTTAAATTTAAATTTCTCCATCAGACAAAACCTCCCTCATGGCCCCTTGAGATTGGTGTGAGGGTATGTCAGAACAGTTATCATCAGCGTCCTCTTGCTCTTCAGTGTTTAAAACAGAGCAATCGCGCTTTCTCTGATATGCAGGTATTTTGGATAAAATATTTGCTATGGAGTTATCCATTACAGCCGTCAATTGTTGCATGGTAATAAGCATTGGCGCGCTAGATGTACTAGGGGCCTCCTGCGTGGGCAAAACTGGTGTAGACACAGTAGGAGATGATGTAGTATCATGTCTACTCCCCTCATCTGAGGAATCATCTTGGGCAATTTCATTATCTGTGGCAGTACTGTCCTTACTTTGTTTGGACGCTATGGCACAGATAATGAAATTGCCCAAGATGATTCCTCAAATGAGGGGAGTAAACATGATACTACATCATCCCCTACTGTGTCTACACCAGTTTTGCCCACACAGGAGGCCCCTAGTACATCTAGTGCGCCAATACTTATTACCATGCAACAATTAACGGCTGTAATGGATAACTCCATAGCAAATCTTTTATCCAAAATGCCTACTTATCAGAGAAAGCGCGATTGCTCTGTTTTAAACACTGAAGAGCAAGAGGACGCTGATGATAACTGTTCTGACATACCCTCACACCAATCTCAAGGGGCCATGAGGGAGGTTTTGTCTGATGGAGAAATTTCAGATTCAGGAAAAATTTCTCATCAAGCTGAACCTGATGTTGTGACATTTAAATTTAAATTAGAACATCTCCGCGCACTGCTTAAGGAGGTGTTATCTACTCTGGATGATTGTGACAATTTGGTCATTCCAGAGAAATTATGTAAGATGGACAAGTTCCTAGAGGTTCCGGTGCCCCCCGACGCTTTTCCTATACCCAAGCGGGTGGCGGACATAGTAAATAAAGAGTGGGAAAGGCCCGGCATACCTTTTGTTCCCCCCCCCTATATTTAAGAAATTATTTCCTATAGTCGACCCTAGAAAGGACTTATGGCAGACAGTCCCCAAGGTCGAGGGGGCGGTTTCTACTCTAAACAAACGCACTACTATTCCTATCGAAGATAGTTGTGCTTTCAAAGATCCTATGGATAAGAAATTAGAGGGTTTGCTTAAAAAGATTTTTGTACAGCAAGGTTACCTTCTACAACCAATTTCATGCATTGTTCCTGTCACTACGGCAGCGTGTTTCTGGTTCGAGGAACTAGAAAAATCGCTCAGTAAAGAATCTTCGTATGAGGAGGTTATGGACAGAGTTCAAGCACTTAAATTGGCTAACTCTTTTGTTTTAGATGCCGCTTTGCAATTAGCTAGATTAGCGGCGAAAAATTCAGGGTTTGCTGTCGTGGCGCGCAGAGTGCTTTGGCTAAAGTCTTGGTCAGCGGATGTGTCTTCCAAGACAAAATTGCTTAACATTCCTTTCAAAGGTAAAACATTATTTGGACCTGATTTGAAAGAGATTATTTCAGACATCACTGGGGGAAAGGGCCACGCCCTCCCACAGGATAGGTCTTTTAAGGCTAATAATAAGCCTAATTTTCGTCCCTTTCGCAGAAACGGACCAGCCTCTAATTCTGCATCCTCTAAGCAAGAGGGTAATACTTCACAACCCAAACCAGCCTGGAAACCAATGCAAGGCTGGAACAAGGGTAAGCAGGCCAAGAAGCCTACCACTGCTACCAAAACAGCATGAAGGGATAGCCCCCGATCCGGGACCGGATCTAGTGGGGGGCAGACTTTCTCTCTTTGCTCAGGCTTGGGCAAGAGATGTTCAGGATCCTTGGGCGCTAGAAATAGTTTCTCAAGGTTATCTCCTGGAATTCAAGGAACTACCCCCAAGGGGAAGGTTCCACAGGTCTCAATTATCTTCAAACCAAATAAAGAGACAGGCATTCTTACATTGTGTAGAAGACCTGTTAAAGATGGGAGTGATACATCCAGTTCCAATAAGAGAACAAGGAATGGGATTTTATTCCAATCTGTTCATAGTTCCCAAAAAAGAGGGAACATTCAGACCAATTTTGGATCTAAAGATCCTAAACAAATTTCTCAAGGTACCATCGTTCAAAATGGAAACTATTCGAACGATCCTACCTACTATCCAGGAAAATCAATTTATGACTACCGTGGATTTAAAGGATGCGTACCTACATATTCCTATCCACAAGGAACATCATCAGTTCCTAAGGTTCGCTTTTCTGGACAAGCATTACCAGTTTGTGGCACTTCCATTTGGATTAGCCACTGCTCCAAGGATTTTCACAAAGGTACTAGGGTCCCTTCTAGCGGTTCTAAGACCAAGGGGCATTGCAGTAGTACCTTACTTGGACGACATCCTGATTCAAGCGTCGTCCCTGTCAAAAGCGAAGGCTCATACGGACATCGTCCTAGCCTTTCTCAGATCTCACGGATGGAAGGTGAACAAAGAAAAAAGTTCTCTGTCCCCGTCAACAAGAGTTCCCTTCTTGGGAACAATAATAGATTCCTTAGAAAGAGGTCAGAAAATCAAAACTTCTAAGCTCTTGTCAAGTACTTCATTCTGTTCCTCGTTCTTCCATAGCGCAGTGCATGGAAGTAATAGGATTGATGGTTGCAACAATGGACATAGTTCCTTTTGCACGAATTCATCTAAGACCATTACAACTGTGCATGCTCAGACAGTGGAATGGGGATTATACAGACTTGTCTCCGACGATTCAAGTAGATCAAAAGACCAGAGATTCACTCCGTTGGTGGCTGACCCTGGACAATCTGTCACAGGGAATGAGCTTCCGCAGACCAGAGTGGGTCATTGTCACGACCGACGCCAGCCTAGTGGGCTGGGGCGCGGTCTGGGAATCCCTGAAAGCTCAGGGTCTATGGTCTCGGGAAGAGTCTCTTCTCCCGATAAACATTCTGGAACTGAGAGCGATATTCAATGCTCTCAGAGCTTGGCCTCAACTAGCAAAGGCCAAATTCATAAGGTTTCAGTCAGACAACATGACGACCGTTGCATATATCAATCATCAGGGGGGAACAAGGACTTCCCTGGCGATGAAAGAAGTGACCAAGATAATTCAATGGGCGGAGGATCACTCCTGCCACTTGTCTGCGATCCACATCCCAGGAGTGGAAAATTGGGAAGCGGATTTTCTGAGTCGTCAGACATTCCATCCGGGGGAGTGGGAACTCCATCCGGAAATCTTTGCCCAAATAACTCAATTATGGGGCATTTCCAGACATGGATCTGATGGCGTCTCGTCAGAACTTCAAGGTTCCTTGCTACGGGTCCAGATCCAGGGATCCCAAGGCGACCCTAGTAGATGCACTAGTAGCACCTTGGACCTTCAACCTAGCTTATGTATTCCCACCGTTTCCTCTCATCCCCAGGCTGGTAGCCAGGATCAATCAGGAGAGGGCCTCGGTGATCTTGATAGCTCCTGCGTGGCCACGCAGGACTTGGTATGCAGACCTGGTGAATATGTCATCGGCTCCACCATGGAAGCTACCTTTGAGACAGGACCTTCTTGTTCAGGGTCCATTCGAACATCCGAATCTGGTTTCCCTCCAACTGACGGCTTGGAGATTGAACGCTTGATTTTATCAAAGCGTGGGTTTTCAGATTCTGTAATAGATACTCTGATTCAGGCTAGAAAGCCAGTAACTAGAAAAATTTACCATAAAATATGGAAAAAATATATCTGTTGGTGTGAATCTAAAGGATTCCCATGGAACAAGATAAAAATTCCTAAGATTCTATCCTTTCTACAAGAAGGTTTGGAGAAAGGATTATCTGCAAGTTCTCTGAAGGGACAGATCTCTGCTTTATCTGTTTTACTTCACAAAAGACTGGCAGCTGTGCCAGATGTTCAAGCATTTGTTCAGGCTCTGGTTAGGATCAAGCCTGTTTACAGACCTTTGACTCCTCCCTGGAGTCTAAATCTAGTTCTTTCAGTTCTTCAAGGGGTTCCGTTTGAACCCTTACATTCCGTAGATATTAAGTTATTATCTTGGAAAGTTTTGTATTTGGTTGCAATTTCTTCTGCTAGAAGAGTTTCAGAGTTATCTGCTCTGCAGTGTTCTCCGCCCTATCTGGTGTTCCATGCAGATAAGGTGGTTTTGCGTACTAAGCCTGGTTTTCTTCCGAAAGTTGTTTCCAACAAAAATATTAACCAGGAGATAGTTGTACCTTCTTTGTGTCCGAATCCAGTTTCAAAGAAGGAACGTTTGTTACACAATTTGGACATAGTCCGTGCTCTAAAATTCTATTTAGAGGCTACTAAAGATTTCAGACAAACATCTTCCTTGTTTGTTGTTTATTCTGGTAAAAGGAGAGGTCAAAAAGCGACTTCTACCTCTCTTTCCTTTTGGCTTAAAAGCATTATCCGATTGGCTTATGAGACTGCCGGACGGCAGCCTCCTGAAAGAATCACAGCTCACTCCACTAGGGCTGTGGCTTCCACATGGGCCTTCAAGAACGAGGCTTCTGTTGACCAGATATGTAAGGCAGCGACTTGGTCTTCACTGCACACTTTTGCCAAATTTTACAAATTTGATACTTTTGCTTCTTCGGAGGCTATTTTTGGGAGAAAGGTTTTGCAAGCCGTGGTGCCTTCCATTTAGGTGACCTGATTTGCTCCCTCCCTTCATCCGTGTCCTAAAGCTTTGGTATTGGTTCCCACAAGTAAGGATGACGCCGTGGACCGGACACACCAATGTTGGAGAAAACAGAATTTATGCTTACCTGATAAATTACTTTCTCCAACGGTGTGTCCGGTCCACGGCCCGCCCTGGTTTTTTAATCAGGTCTGATGAATTATTTTCTCTAACTACAGTCACCACGGTATCATATGGTTTCTCCTATATATATTTCCTCCTGTCCGTCGGTCGAATGACTGGGGTGGGCGGAGCCTAGGAGGGATCATGTGACCAGCTTTGCTGGGACTCTTTGCCATTTCCTGTTGGGGAAGAGAATATCCCACAAGTAAGGATGACGCCGTGGACCGGACACACCGTTGGAGAAAGTAATTTATCAGGTAAGCATAAATTCTGTTTTTCGTTCGTTTTGCAATTTCAGGAACGGACCGGCCTCTAATTCTGCATCCTCTAAGCAAGAGGGTAATGCCTCACAGCCCAAACCAGCCTGGAAACCTATGCAAGGCTGGAGCAAGGGTAAGCAGGCCAAGAAGCCTGCTGCTGCTAACAAAACAGCATGAAGGAGTAGCCCCCGATCCGGGACCGGATCTAGTAGGGGGCAGACTCTCTCTCTTTGCTCAGGCTTGGGCAAGAGATGTTCAGGATCCCTGGGCACTAGAAATAGTTTCTCAGGGTTATCTTCTGGAATTCAAGGAACTACCCCCAAGGGGAAGGTTCCACATGTCTCACTTATCCTTAAACCAAATAAAGAGACAGGCGTTCTTACATTGTGTAGAAGACCTGTTAAAGATGGGAGTGATACACCCAGTTCCAATGACGGAACAAGGAATGGGATTTTACTCAAATCTGTTCGTAGTTCCCAAAAAAGAGGGAACCTTCAGACCAATTCTGGATTTAAAGATCCTAAACAAATTTCTCAGGGTACCATCGTTCAAAATGGAAACCATTCGAACGATTCTACCCACTATCCAGGAAGGTCAATTTGTGACTACCGTGGATCTAAAGGATGCGTACCTACATATTCCTATCCACAAAGAACATCATCGGTTCCTAAGGTTCGCCTTTCTGGACAAACATTACCAGTTTGTGGCCCTCCCATCCGGGTTAGCCACTGCTCCAAGGATTTTCACAAAGGTACTCGGGTCCCTTCTAGCGGTTCTAAGACCGAGGGGCATTGCAGTAGTACCGTACTTGGACGACATTCTAATACAAGCGTCGTCCCTTTCAAAAGCAAAGGCTCATACAGACATCGTTCTGGCCTTTCTCAGATCTCATGGATGGAAGGTGAACATAGAAAAGAGTTCTCTGTCTCCGTCAACAAGAGTTCCCTTCTTGGGAACAATAATAGATTCCTTAGAAATGAGGATTTCTTTCATGTAATTAGCAAGAGTCCATGAGCTAGTGACGTATGGGATATACATTCCTACCAGGAGGGGCAAAGTTTCCCAAACCTCAAAATGCCTATAAATACACCCCTCACCACACCCACAATTCAGTTTTACAAACTTTGCCTCCTATGGAGGTGGTGAAGTAAGTTTGTGCTAGATTCTACGTTGATATGCGCTCCGCAGCAGGTTGGAGCCCGGTTTTCCTCTCAGCGTGCAGTGAATGTCAGAGGGATGTGAGGAGAGTATTGCCTATTTTGAATGCAGTGATCTCCTTCTACGGGGTCTATTTCATAGGTTCTCTGTTATCGGTCGTAGAGATTCATCTCTTACCTCCCTTTTCAGATCGACGATATACTCTTATTTATATACCATTACCTCTGCTGATTTTCGTTTCAGTACTGGTTTGGCTTTCTACAAACATGTAGATGAGTGTCCTGGGGTAAGTAAGTCTTATTTTCTGTGACACTCTAAGCTATGGTTGGGCACTTTGTTTATAAAGTTCTAAATATATGTATTCAAACATTTATTTGCCTTGACTCAGGATGTTCAACATTCCTTATTTTCAGACAGTCAGTTTCATATTTGGGATAATGCATTTGAATCATTTTTTCTTACCTTAAAAATTTTGACTTTTTTTCCTGTGGGCTGTTAGGCTCGCGGGGGCTGAAAATGCTTCATGTTATTGCGTCATTCTTGGCGCTGACTTTTTTGGCGCAAAAAATCTTTTCTGTTTCCGGCGTCATACGTGTCGCCGGAAGTTGCGTCATTTTTTGACGTCCTTTTGCGCCAAAGATGTCGGCGTTCCGGATGTGGCGTCATTTTTGGCGCCAAAAAGCATTTAGGCGCCAAATAATGTGGGCGTCTAATTTGGCGCTAAAAAATATGGGCGTCGCTTTTGTCTCCACATTATTTCAGTCTCAAATTTTCTTTGCTTCTGGTTGCTAGAAGCTTGTTTATTGGCATTTTTTCCCATTCCTGAAACTGTCATTTAAGGAATTTGATCAATTTTGCTTTATATGTTGTTTTTTCTCTTACATATTGCAAGATGTCTCACGTTGCATCTGAGTCAGAAGATACTTCAGGAAAATCGCTGTCTAGTGCTGGAACTACCAAAGCTAAGTGTATCTGCTGTAAACTTTTGGTAGCTATTCCTCCAGCTGTTGTTTGTATTAATTGTCATGACAAACTTGTTAATGCAGATAATATTTCCTTTAGTAATGTACCATTGCCTGTTGCAGTTCCGTCAACATCTAAGGTTCAGAATGTTCCTGATAACATAAGAGATTTTGTTTCTGAATCCATCAAGAAGGCTATGTCTGTTATTCCTCCTTCTAGTAAACATAAAAAATCTTTTAAAACTTCTCTTTCTACAGATGAATTTTTAAATGAACATCATCATTCTGATTCTGATGACTCTTCTGGTTCAGAGGATTCTGTCTCAGAGATTGATGCTGATAAATCTTCATATTTATTTAAAATGGAATTTATTCGTTCTTTACTTAAAGAAGTACTAATTGCTTTAGAAATTGAGGATTCTGGTCCTCTTGATACTAATTCTAAACGTTTAGATAAGGTCTTTAAATCTCCTGTGGTTATTCCAGAAGTTTTTCCTGTTCCTAATGCTATTTCTGACAGATTAGAATTTTGGGACAAAATCCCTAGAGTTGATGGGGCTATTTCTACCCTTGCTAAACGTACTACTATTCCTACGTCAGATGGTACTTCGTTTAAGGATCCTTTAGATAGGAAAATTGAATCCTTTCTAAGAAAAGCTTATCTGTGTTCAGGTAATCTTCTTAGACCTGCTCTATCATTGGCTGATGTTGCTGCAGCTTCAACTTTTTGGTTGGAAACTTTAGCGCAACAAGTTACAGATCATGATTCTCATAATATTATTATTCTTCTTCAACATGCTAATAATTTTATCTGTGATGCCATTTTTGATATTATCAGAGTTGATGTCAGATTTATGTCTCTAGCTATTTTAGCTAGAAGAGCTTTATGGCTTAAAACTTGGAATGCTGATATGGCTTCTAAATCAACTCTACTTTCCATTTCTTTCCAGGGTAACAAATTATTTGGTTCTCAGTTGGATTCTATTATCTCAACTGTTACTGGTGGGAAAGGAACTTTTTTACCACAGGATAAAAAATCTAAGGGTAAGAACAGGGCTAATCGATTTCGTTCCTTTCGTTTCAACAAAGAACAAAAGCCTGATCCTTCATCCTCAGGAGCAGTTTCAGTTTGGAAACCATCTCCAGTCTGGAATAAATCCAAGCCTTCTAGAAAGGCAAAGCCAGCTTCTAAGTCCACATGAAGGTGCGGCCCTCATTCCAGCTCAGCTGGTAGGGGGCAGGTTACGTTTTTTCAAAGAAATTTGGATCAATTCTGTTCACAATCTTTGGATTCAGAACATTGTTTCAGAAGGGTACAGAATTGGTTTCAAGATGAGACCTCCTGCAAAGAGATTTTTTCTTTCCCGTGTCCCAGTAAATCCAGTGAAAGCTCAAGCATTTCTGAATTGTGTTTCAGATCTAGAGTTGGCTGGAGTAATTATGCCAGTTCCAGTTCTGGAACAGGGGATGGGGTTTTATTCAAATCTCTTCATTGTACCAAAGAAGGAGAATTCCTTCAGACCAGTTCTGGATCTAAAAATATTGAATCGTTATGTAAGGATACCAACGTTCAAAATGGTAACTGTAAGGACTATCTTGCCTTTTGTTCAGCAAGGGCATTATATGTCCACAATAGATTTACAGGATGCATATCTGCATATTCCGATTCATCCAGATCATTATCAGTTCCTGAGATTCTCTTTTCTGGACAAGCATTACCAGTTTGTGGCTCTGCCGTTTGGCCTAGCTACAGCTCCAAGAATTTTTACAAAGGTTCTCGGTGCCCTTCTGTCTGTAATCAGAGAACAGGGTATTGTGGTATTTCCTTATTTGGACGATATCTTGGTACTTGCTCAGTCTTTACATTTAGCAGAATCTCATACGAATCGACTTGTGTTGTTCCTTCAAGATCATGGTTGGAGGATCAATTCACCAAAAAGTTCATTGATTCCTCAGACAAGGGTAACCTTTCTGGGTTTCCAGATAGATTCAGTGTCCATGACTCTGTCTTTAACAGACAAGAGACGTCTAAAATTGATCTCAGCTTGTCGAAACTTTCAGTCACAATCATTCCCTTCGGTAGCCTTATGCATGGAAATTCTAGGTCTTATGACTGCTGCATCGGACGCGATCCCCTTTGCTCGTTTTCACATGCGACCTCTTCAGCTCTGTATGCTGAATCAATGGTGCAAGGATTACACAAAGATATCTCAATTAATATCTTTAAAACCGTTTGTACGACACTCTCTAACGTGGTGGACAGATCACCATCGTTTAATTCAGGGGGCTTCTTTTGTGCTTCCGACCTGGACTGTAATTTCAACAGATGCAAGTCTCACAGGTTGGGGAGCTGTGTGGGGATCTCTGACGGCACAAGGAGTTTGGGAATCTCAGGAGGTGAGATTACCGATCAATATTTTGGAACTCAGTGCAATTTTCAGAGCTCTTCAGTCTTGGCCTCTTCTGAAGAGAGAATCGTTCATTTGTTTTCAGACAGACAATGTCACAACTGGCATACATCAATCATCAAGGAGGGACTCACAGTCCTCTGGCTATGAAAGAAGTATCTCGAATTTTGGTTTGGGCGGAATCCAGCTCCTGTCTAATCTCTGCGGTTCATATCCCAGGTATAGACAATTGGGAAGCGGATTATCTCAGTCGCCAAACGTTGCATCCGGGCGAATGGTCTCTTCACCCAGAGGTATTTCTTCAGATTGTTCAAATGTGGGAGCTTCCAGAAATAGATCTGATGGCGTCTCATCTAAACAAGAAACTTCCCAGGTATCTGTCCAGATCCCGGGATCCTCAGGTGGAAGCAGTGGATGCATTATCACTTCCTTGGAAGTATCATCCTGCCTATATCTTTCCGCCTCTAGTTCTTCTTCCAAGAGTAATCTTCAAGATTCTGAAGGAATGCTCGTTTGTTCTGCTGGTAGCTCCGGCATGGCCTCACAGGTTTTGGTATGCGGATCTTGTCCGGATGGCCTCTTGCCATCCGTGGACTCTTCCGCTAAGACCAGACCTTCTGTCGCAAGGTCCTTTTTTCCATCAGGATCTCAAATGCTTAAATTTAAAGGTATGGAGATTGAACGCTTGATTCTTGGTCAAAGAGGTTTCTCTGACTCTGTGATTAATACTATGTTACAGGCTCGATAATCTGTATCTAGAGATATATTATAGAGTCTGGAAGACTTATATTTCTTGGTGTCTTTCTCATCATTTTTCTTGGCATTCTTTTAGAATTCCGAGAATTTTACAGTTTCTTCAGGATGGTTTAGATAAAGGTTTATCCGCAAGTTCTTTGAATGGACAAATCTCTGCTCTTTCTGTTCTTTTTCACAGAAAGATTGCTAATCTTCCTGATATTCATTGTTTTGTACAAGCTTTGGTTCGTATAAAACCTGTCATTAAGTCAATTTCTCCTCCTTGGAGTTTGAATTTGGTTCTGGGGGCTCTTCAAGCTCCTCCGTTTGAACCTATGCATTCATTGGACATTAAATTACTTTCTTGGAAAGTTTTGTTCCTTTTGGCGATCTCTTCTGCCAGAAGAGTCTCTGAATTATCTGCTCTTTCTTGTGAGTCTCCTTTTCTGATTTTTTATCAGGATAAGGCGGTGTTGCGAACTTCTTTTGAATTTTTACCTAAGGTTGTGAATTCCAACAACATTAGTAGAGAAATTGTGGTTCCTTCATTATGTCCTAATCCTAAGAATTCTAAGGAGAAATCGTTGCATTCTTTGGATGTTGTTAGAGCTTTGAAATATTATGTTGAAGCTACTAAGTCTTTCCGAAAGACTTCTAGTCTATTTGTTATCTTTTCCGGTTCTAGAAAAGGCCAGAAAGCTTCTGCCATTTCTTTGGCATCTTGGTTGAAATCTTTAATTCATCTTGCCTATGTTGAGTCGGGTAAAACTCCGCCTCAAAGGATTACAGCTCATTCTACTAGGTCAGTTTCTACTTCCTGGGCGTTTAGGAATGAAGCTTCGATTGATCAGATTTGCAAAGCAGCAACTTGGTCCTCTTTGCATACTTTTACTAAATTCTACCATTTTGATGTATTTTCTTCTTCTGAAGCAGTTTTTGGTAGAAAAGTACTTCAGGCAGCGGTTTCAGTTTGAATCTTCTGTTTATGTTTTTCATTAAACTTTATTTTGGGTGTGGATTATTTTCAGCAGGAATTGGCTGTCTTTATTTTATCCCTCCCTCTCTAGTGACTCTTGCGTGGAAAGATCCACATCTTGGGTAATCATTATCCCATACGTCACTAGCTCATGGACTCTTGCTAATTACATGAAAGAAAACATAATTTATGTAAGAACTTACCTGATAAATTCATTTCTTTCATATTAGCAAGAGTCCATGAGGCCCGCCCTTTTTTGTGGTGGTTATGATTTTTTTGTATAAAGCACAATTATTCCAATTCCTTATTTTATATGCTTTCGCACTTTTTTCTTATCACCCCACTTCTTGGCTATTCGTTAAACTGAATTGTGGGTGTGGTGAGGGGTGTATTTATAGGCATTTTGAGGTTTGGGAAACTTTGCCCCTCCTGGTAGGAATGTATATCCCATACGTCACTAGCTCATGGACTCTTGCTAATATGAAAGAAATGAATTTATCAGGTAAGTTCTTACATAAATTATGTTTTTTCTGACAGATGTCAGAAAGTCAAAACTTCTAAGCACTTGTCAAGTTCTTCACTCTGTTCCACGTCCTTCCATAGCTCAGTGCATGGAAGTAGTAGGGTTGATGGTTGCAGCAATGGACATAGTTCCTTTTGCACGAATTCATCTAAGACCATTACAACTGTGCATTCTCAAACAGTGGAATGGGGACTATACAGACTTGTCTCCAGTGATTCAAGTAGATCAGAAGACCAGAGATTCACTTCGTTGGTGGCTGACCCTGGACCATCTATCCCAGGGAATGAGCTTCCGCAGACCAGAGTGGGTCATTGTCACGACCGACGCCAGTCTAGTGGGCTGGGGCGCGGTCTGGGAATCCCTGAAAGCTCAGGGACTATGGTCTCGGGAAGAGTCTCTTCTCCCGATAAACAGTCTGGAACTAAGAGCGATATTCAATGCTCTCAGGGCTTGGCCTCAGCTTGCAAAGGCCAGATTCATAAGATTCCAATCAGACAACATGACGACTGTTCGTATATCAATCATCAGGGGGGAACAAGGAGTTCCCTAGTGATGAAAGAAGTGACCAAAATAATACAATGGGCGGAGGATCACTCCTGCCATCTATCTGCGATCCACATCCCAGGTGTAGAAAACTGGGAAGCGGATTATCTGAGTCGTCAGACATTCCATCCGGGTGAGTGGGAACTCCACCCGGAGATCTTTGCCCAGTTGACTCGGTTATGGAGCATTCCAGACATGGATCTGATGGCGTCTCGTCAGAACTTCAAGGTTCCTTGCTACGGGTCCAGATCCAGGGATCCCAAGGTGACTCTAGTGGATGCACTAGTAGCACCTTGGACCTTCAACCTAGCTTATGTGTTTCCACCGTTTCCTCTCATTCCCAGGCTGGTAGCCAGGATCAAACAGGAGAGGGCCTCGGTGATCTTGATAGCTCCTGCGTGGCCACGCAGGACTTGGTATGCAGACCTGGTGAATATGTCATCGGTTCCACCATGGAAGCTACCTTTGAGACAGGACCTTCTTGTTCAGGGTCCATTCGAACATCCAAATCTGGTCTCCCTCCAGCTGACGGCTTGGAGATTGAACGCTTGATTCTATCAAAGCGTGGGTTTTCAGATTCTGTGATTGATACTCTGGTTCAGGCCAGAAAACCGGTAACTAGAAAGATTTACCATAAAATATGGAAAAGATATATCTGTTGGTGTGAATCCAAGGGATTCCCATGGAATAAGATAAAAATTCCTAAGATTCTTTCCTTTCTGCAAGAAAGTTTGGATAAAGGATTATCTGCGAGTTCTCTAAAGGGACAGATTTCTGCTTTATCTGTCTTACTACACAAACGACTGGCAGCTGTGCCAGATGTTCAAGCATTTGTTCAGGCTCTGGTTAGGATCAAGCCTGTTTACAGACCTTTGACTCCTCCCTGGAGTCTAAATCTAGTTCTTTCAGTTCTTCAAGGGGTTCCGTTTGAACCTCTACATTCCATAGATATTAAGTTATTATCTTGGAAAGTTTTGTTTTTGGTTGCTATTTCTTCTGCTAGAAGAGTTTGAGTTATCTGCTCTGCAGTGTACTCCGCCCTATCTGGTGTTCCATTCAGATAAGGTTGTTTTGCGTACTAAGCCTGGTTTTCTTCCAAAGGTTGTTTCCAACAAGAATATTAACCAGGAGATAGTTGTACCTTCTTTGTGTCCGAAACCAGTTTCAAAGAAGGAACGTTTGCTACACAATTTAGATGTAGTCCATGCTCTAAAATTCTACTTAGAAGCTACAAAAGAGTTCAGACAAACATCTTCTCTGTTTGTCGTCTATTCTGGTAAAAGGAGAGGTCAAAAAGCAACTTCTACCTCTCTTTCCTTTTGGCTTAAAAGCATCATCCGATTGGCTTATGAGACTGCCGGACGGCAGCCTCCTGAAAGAATCACAGCTCACTCCACTAGGGCTGTGGCTTCCACATGGGCCTTCAAGAACGAGGCTTCTGTTGATCAGATATGTAAGGCAGCGACTTGGTCTTCACTGCACACTTTTGCCAAATTTTACAAATTTGATACTTTTGCTTCTTCGGAGGCTATTTTTGGGAGAAAGGTTTTGCAAGCCGTGGTGCCTTCCATTTAGGTGACCTGATTTGCTCCCTCCCTTCATCCGTGTCCTAAAGCTTTGGTATTGGTTCCCACAAGTAAGGATGACGCCGTGGACCGGACACACCAATGTTGGAGAAAACAGAATTTATGCTTACCTGATAAATTACTTTCTCCAACGGTGTGTCCGGTCCACGGCCCGCCCTGGTTTTTTAATCAGGTCTGATGAATTATTTTCTCTAACTACAGTCACCACGGTACCATATGGTTTCTCCTATATTTTTCCTCCTGTCCGTCGGTCGAATGACTGGGGTGGGCGGAGCCTAGGAGGGACTATATGGCCAGCTTTGCTGGGACTCTTTGCCATTTCCTGTTGGGGAAGAGATATTCCCACAAGTAAGGATGACGCCGTGGACCGGACACACCAATGTTGGAGAAATAAGTGTAAAGTTTTAGTTTCTATAAAACACTGGGAGCTGCCATGTTGTAACTTGTGTTACCTTCTCTGCTGTGGCCAATTAGGGTCAGTTATAAATAGGTCACTAGAGTGTGCAGCCAATGGTTGTGCTGGATTTAACAGTGTTCTGCACTTCCATTTCTAACAGGAACTGAAAAGCTCACAATTTCAGAATGGAATTGCAGGCAAAGAGGACAAAATAAATAATTAATTTATATTGCAGAGTTGCTTTATTATATACAATTTATCGTTTTATATTACCATCTCAAAGTGTTTAATGTCCCTTTAAGGGGTTAAGTAATCTTCTGGTATATTATACCAGGCTTCTTCAGCAATTCCCAGACTACTTCTTTAGAATTCGGTTGTCTTATTTCTTTCTCTGTCCAGGTGATCCCATACTGCCTCTAATATTCAGGTCTGGACTCTGTGGAGAACAGTCCATGACTGTGTCTGTGTTTTATCAGCTGTTTTTCTCTCCAATATGATTTCACTGCATTAGCAGTGCGCTTGGCATCATTCTATCTAGCATGTATTTAGTGTTTAATGTCCCTTTAAGGACTGGGCATTTCTGAGTAAGACTTCCCCAAAAGCATTTTTGACATCACTACATTTTAAACAGAAATAGAGCTTTTTTTTATTTACCTATCAAAACTATAATATATATTAATTTTTTTTGTAGACAACCCAACGTATTGATCTAGGCCAATTTTGGTATATTTAATTCCACCATATTACCGCCAAATGTGATCAAATAAAAAAAAAATTAACTTTTTCACAAACTTTGGGTTTCTTACTGAAATTATTTATATACCACTTGTGCAATCATGCCACAAATGTTTATAAAAGCTTCTCTGGGGATCCCCTTTGTTCAGAATTAGCAGACATATATGGCTTTGCCATTGCTTTTTGGTAATTAGAAGGCCGCTAATTGCAGCTGCGTACCACACTTCTATTATTCCCGGCAGTGAATTGGGTTAATCGGGTATCTTAAAAGGTTAATTTTAGCTTTTGTGTAGAGATTAGCCTCACACTGCCTACCCCCTGATCCCTACCTGATTTCTCTCAAACAGCTCTTGTCTGCCCTACTGGTCACCCCCATCTTAAAGGGACATAATACTCATATGCTAAATCACTTGAAACTGGTGCAGTATAACTGTAAAAAGCTGACAGGAAAATATCACCTCAGCATCTCTATGTAAAAAAGGAAGATATTTTACCTCACAATCTCCTCAGCTCAGCAGATTAAGTTCTGTTTAAAAAGTTATACACAACTGCTGCTCAGCTGCAGGTAAAAAAGAAATGAACAGCAGCCAATCAGCATCAGTAGTGCTGAGCTCATGAACTCTTTTACTGTGATCTCATGAGATTTCACTTAAATCTCTAGAGATCTCATTATAAACTTCCTTAAAGGGACATTCCAGTCAAAAATATAAATGCACATAGATTTATTGCATCTTTGAATAGAAACATGTTTTCAATATACATGTATTGGCAAAAATGCTTCTATTAAGAGTTATCATCAGTGGGGCTTGTATTATGTCAGCAATTAACAAATTGAGTCATTACCAGATGGTAAAAGCACCTTAGACTCTCTGAACAAGTGTTGTGTTTAAAATGCTGGTGCACGGTGCATACTTGAATACACTTTTGAAACGGCTATAGCTTTTATTAGAAGCATTTTTGCTAATGCATGTATATTAAAAAATTGCTTATGTTCAATACAGAAATGCACCCACGTGGTTTCCAATTTTGGCTGGAATATCTCTTTAAGCTGAATAGGAAAATAAGATGAGTGCACGTTAGCTCTCTCCTTCTGCTGTCCCAGGAC
The DNA here is from genome assembly GCF_027579735.1 of Bombina bombina. NCBI lineage: Eukaryota > Metazoa > Chordata > Amphibia > Anura > Bombinatoridae > Bombina > Bombina bombina. The sequence goes on along the minus strand of NC_069501.1, from coordinate 546,129,954 downwards.
AGACATACTAATTTGCTGCTTAGAACTCCTTTACAATGGGATGTGGCTACTTAGAAACTTTTGAGGTAAAATATCTTTCTTTTTTACATAGAGATGTTCAGGTGATATTTTCTAGTCAGCTTTTTACAGCTATTCTGCATCACTTTCAAGCGTTTAAACATTTGGGTATTATGGCCCTTTTAAGTACTGTCTGCCAATAAAAAAAAAGTTTTATTTTTTCCTGCAGTGTAGGATCCCCCCTAACCCTCCAACCTCCCTGATCTCCCCCCCCCACCCCCAAAAAAAAAGCTCTTACCTTTCCCCTTCTAACTATTGCCGACATCTTAGATACTGGCAGCTGGCAGCTTTTTCTCTTGTTAAGTGTATCCAGTCCACGGATCATCCATTACTTATGGGATATTCTCCCATAGAGCTGCTATATAGCTCCTCCCCTCACTGCCATATCCAGTCATTCTCTTGCAACTCTCAACTAAGATGGAGGTTGTAAGAGGACTGTGGTGTTTTATACTTAGTTTATTTCTTCAATCAAAAGTTTGTTATTTTTAAATGGTACCGGAGCGTACTGTTTATCTCAGGCAGTATTTGGAAGAAGAATCTGCCTGCGTTTTCTATGATCTTAGCAGAAGTAACTAAGATCCTTTGCTGTTCTCACATATTCTGAGAAGTGAGGTAACTTCAGAGGGGGAATAGCGTGCAGGTTTTCCTGCAATAAGGTATGTGCAGTTAAAATATTTTTCTAGGGATGGAATTTGCTAGAAAATGCTGCTGATACCGAAGTAATGTAAGTAAAGCCTTAAATGCAGTGATAGCGACTGGTATCAGGCTTATTAATAGAGATACATACTCTTATAAAAGTGTATTTTAAAACGTTTGCTGGCATGTTTAATCGTTTTTTATATATGTTTGGTGATAAAACTTATTGGGGCCTAGTTTTTTTCCACATGGCTGGCTTGAATTTTGCCTAGAAACAGTTCCTGGAGGCTTTCCACTGTTATAATATGAGTGGGAGGGGCCTATTTTAGCGCTTTTTTGCGCAGCAAAAATTAGACACAGACATCCAGCTTCTTCCTGCATGTTCCAGGACTTCTCTGAAGGGCTCAAAAGGCTTCAAAAGTCATATTGAGGGAGGTAAAAAGCCACAGTAGAGCTGTGGCAGTTGTTGTGACTGTTTAAAAAACGTTTTTGTCATTTGTTATTCCGTTTTTGGTATTAAGGGGTTAATCATCCATTTGCAAGTGGGTGCAATGCTCTGCTAACTTGTTACATACACTGTAAAAATTTTGTTAGTGTAACTGCCTTTTTTCGCTGTTATTTCAAATTTGGACAAAATTTGTGTTTCTTAAAGGTGCAGTAACGTTTTTTATATTGCTTGTAAACTTGTTTTAAGTGTTTTCCAAGCTTGCTAGTCTCATTGCTAGTCTGTTTAAACATGTCTGACACAGAGGAACCTACTTGTTCATTATGTTTGAAAGCCATGGTGGAGCCCCATAGGAGAATGTGTACTAAATGTATTGATTTCACCTTAAACAGTAAAGATCAGTCTTTATCTATAAAAGAATTATCACCAGAGGGTTCTGTTGAGGGGGAAGTTATGCCGACTAACTCTCCCCACGTGTCAGACCCTTCGCCTCCCGCTCAGGGGACGCACGCTAATATAGCGCCAATTACATCAGGGACGCCCATAGCGATTACCTTGCAGGACATGGCTGCAATCATGAATAATACCCTGTCAGAGGTATTATCTAGATTGCCTGAATTAAGAGGCAAGCACGATAGCTCTGGGGTTAGGAGAGATACAGAGCGCGCAAATGCTGTAAGAGCCATGTCTGATACTGCGTCACAGTATGCAGAACATGAGGACGGAGAGCTTCATTCTGTGGGTGACATCTCTGACTCGGGGAAACCTGATTCAGAGATTTCTAATTTTAAATTTAAGCTTGAGAACCTCCGTGTATTGCTTGGGGAGGTATTAGCTGCTCTGAATGACTGTAACACAGTTGCAATTCCAGAGAAATTGTGTAGGCTGGATAGATACTATGCGGTGCCGGTGTGTACTGACGTTTTTCCTATACCTAAAAGGCTTACAGAAATTATTAGCAAGGAGTGGGATAGACCCGGTGTGCCCTTTTCCCCACCTCCTATATTTAGAAAAATGTTTCCAATAGACGCCACTACACGGGACTTATGGCAGACGGTCCCTAAGGTGGAGGGAGCAGTTTCTACTTTAGAAAAGCGTACCACTATCCCGATTGAGGACAGTTGTGCTTTTTCAGATCCAATGGATAAAAAATTAGAGGGTTACCTTAAGAAAATGTTTATTCAACAAGGTTTTATTTTGCAGCCCCTTGCATGCATTGCGCCTGTCACTGCTGCGGCGGCATTCTGGTTTGAGGCCCTGGAAGAGGCCATCCATACAGCTCCATTGGAGGAAATTATTGACAAGCTTAGAACGCTTAAACTAGCTAACTCATTTGTTTCTGATGCTATTGTTCATTTGACTAAACTAACGGCTAAGAATTCCGGATTCGCCATCCAGGCGCGTAGGGCGCTATGGCTTAAATCCTGGTCAGCTGACGTGACTTCAAAGTCTAAATTACTCAACATTCCTTTCAAGGGGCAGACCTTATTCGGGCCTGGCTTGAAGGAAATTATTGCTGACATTACTGGAGGCAAGGGTCATACCCTTCCTCAGGACAGGGCCAAATCAAAGGCCAAACAGTCTAATTTTCGTGCCTTTCGAAATTTCAAGGCAGGAGCAGCATCAACTTCCTCCGCTTCAAAACAAGAGGGAACTGTTGCTCATCCCAGACAGGCCTGGAAACCTAACCAGTCCTGGAACAAGGGCAAGCAGGCCAGAAAACCTGCTGCTGCCCCCAAGACAGCATGAAGGAACGGCCCCCTATCCGGAAACGGATCTAGTGGGGGCAGACTTTCTCTCTTCGCCCAGGCGTGGGCAAGAGATGTTCAGGATCTCTGGGCGTTAGAGATCATATCTCAGGGATATCTTCTGGACTTCAAAGCTTCTCCTCCACAAGGGAGATTTCATCTTTCAAGGTTATCATCAAACCAGATAAAGAAAGAGGCATTCCTAAGCTGTGTGCAAGACCTCCTAGTAATGGGAGTGATCCATCCAGTTCCGCGGACGGAACAGGGACAGGGGTTTTATTCAAATCTGGTTCCCAAGGAAGAGGGAACCTTCAGACCAATCTTGGATCTAAAGATCTTAAACAAATTCCTCAGAGTTCCATCATTCAAAATGGAAACTATTCGGACCATCCTACCCATGATCCAAGAGGGTCAGTACATGACCACAGTGGACTTAAAGGATGCCTACCTTCACATACCGATTCACAAAGATCATTGGTTCCTAAGGTTTGCCTTTCTAGACAGGCATTACCAATTTGTAGCTCTTCCCTTCGGGTTGGCCACAGCCCCGAGAATCTTTACAATGGTTCTGGGCTCACTACTGGCGGTTCTAAGACCGCGAGGCATAGCGGTGGCTCCGTATCTAGGCGACATCCTGATACAGGCGTCAAGCTTTCAAATTGCCAAGTCTCATACAGAGATAGTTCTGGCATTTCTGAGGTTGCATGGGTGGAAAGTGAACGTGGAAAAGAGTTCTCTATCCCCACTCACAAGAGTGACCTTCCTAGGGACTCTTATAGATTCTGTAGAGATGAAAATTTACCTGACCGAGTCCAGGTTATCAAAACTTCTAAATGCTTGCCATGTCCTTCATTCCATTCCACGTCAGTCAGTGGCTCAGTGCATGGAAGTAATCGGCTTAATGGTAGCAGCAATGGACATAGTGCCATTTGCGCGCCTGCATCTCAGACCGCTGCAATTATGCATGCTAAGTCAGTGGAATGGGGATTACTCGGATTTGTCCCCTCTACTAAATCTGGATCAAGAGACCAGAGATTCTCTTCTCTGGTGGCTATCTTGGGTCCATCTGTCCAAGGGTATGACCTTTCGCAGGCCAGATTGGACGATTGTAACAACAGATGCCAGCCTTCTAGTTTGGGTCGCAGTCTGGAACTCCCTGAAGGCTCAGGGATCGTGGACTCAGGAGGAGAAACTCCTCCCAATAAATATTCTGGAGTTAAGAGCAATATTCAATGCTCTTCTAGCTTGGCCTCAGTTAGCAACCCTGAGGTTCATCAGATTTCAATCGGACAACATCACAACTGTGGCTTACATCAACCATCAAGGGGGAACCAGGAGTTCCCTAGCAATGTTAGAAGTCTCAAAGATAATTCGCTGGGCAGAGTCTCACTCTTCCCATCTGTCAGCGATCCACATCCCAGGCGTAGAGAACTGGGAGGCGGATTTTCTAAGTCGTCAGACTTTTCATCCGGGGGAGTGGGAACTCCATCCGGATGTGTTTGCTCAACTGATCCATCATTGGGGCAAACCAGAACTAGATCTCATGGCGTCTCCCCAGAACGCCAAGCTTCCTTGTTACGGATCCAGGTCCAGGGACCCGGGAGCGACGCTGATAGATGCTCTAGCAGCTCCTTGGTTCTTCAACCTGGCTTATGTGTTTCCACCGTTTCCTCTGCTCCCTCGACTGATTTCCAAAATCAAGCAGGAGAGAGCATCGGTGATTCTGATAGCACCTGCGTGGCCACGCAGGACCTGGTATGCAGACCTAGTGGACATGTCATCCTTTCCACCATGGACTCTGCCTCTGAGGCAGGACCTTCTAATACAAGGTCCTTTCAATCATCCAAATCTAATTTCTCTGAGACTGACTGCATGGAGATTGAACGCTTAATTCTATCAAGGCGTGGCTTCTCCGAGTCAGTCATTGATACCTTAATTCAGGCACGAAAGCCTGTCACCAGGAAAATCTACCATAAGATATGGCGTAAATATCTTTATTGGTGTGAATCCAAGAATTACTCATGGAGTAAGGTTAGGATTCCTAGGATATTGTCCTTTCTCCAAGAGGGTTTGGACAAAGGCTTATCAGCTAGTTCTTTAAAAGGATAGATTTCTGCTCTGTCTATTCTTTTGCATAAGCGTCTGGCAGAGGTTCCAGACGTCGGCATTTTGTCAGGCTTTGGTTAGAATTAAGCCTGTGTTTAAAACTGTTGCTCCCCCGTGGAGCTTAAACTTGGTTCTTAAAGTTCTTCAAGGAGTTCCGTTTGAACCCCTTCATTCCATTGATATTAAACTTTTATCTTGGAAAGTTCTGTTTTTGATGGCTATTTCCTCAGCTCGAAGAGTCTCTGAGCTATCTGCCTTACAATGTGATTCTCCTTATCTGATTTTTCATGCAGATAAGGTAGTTCTGCGTACCAAACCTGGATTTTTACCTAAGGTGGTTTCTAACAAGAATATCAATCAAGAGATTGTTGTTCCATCATTGTGTCCTAATCCTTCAAAGAAGGAACGTCTCTTACATAATCTGAACGTAGTCCATGCCTTGAAGTTTTACTTACAAGCTACTAAAGATTTTCGCCAAACATCTTCCCTGTTTGTCGTTTACTCTGGACAGAGGAGAGGTCAAAAAGCTTTGGCAACCTCTCTTTCCTTTTGGCTTCGGAGCATAATTCGCTTAGCCTATGAGACTGCTGGACAGCAGCCCCCTGAAAGGATTACAGCTCATTCTACTAGAGCTGTGGCTTCCACCTGGGCCTTTAAAAATGAGGCCTCTGTTGAACAGATTTGCAAGGCTGCGACTTGGTCTTCGCTTCACACCTTTTCAAAATTTTACAAATTTGATACTTTTGCTTCTTCGGAGGCTGTTTTTGGGAGAAAGGTTCTTCAGGCAGTGGTTCCTTCCGTTTAATCCTGCCTTGTCCCTCCCATCATCCGTGTACTTTAGCTTTGGTATTGGTATCCCATAAGTAATGGATGATCCGTGGACTGGATACACTTAACAAGAGAAAACATAATTTATGCTTACCTGATAAATTTATTTCTCTTGTAGTGTATCCAGTCCACGGCCCGCCCTGTCCTTTTAAGGCAGGTCTAAATTTTAATTAAACTACAGTCACCACTGCACCCTATGGTTTCTCCTTTCTCGTCTTGTTTCGGTCGAATGACTGGATATGGCAGTGAGGGGAGGAGCTATATAGCAGCTCTGCTGTGGGTGATCCTCTTGCAACTTCCTGTTGGGAAGGAGAATATCCCATAAGTAATGGATGATCCGTGGAGTGGATACACTACAAGAGAAATAAATTTATCAGGTAAGCATAAATTATGTTTTTTCCCTGTAGTGTAGCTGCCCCCTCATTACCATCCCCCATCCACTGTAGGAGTTGTGTATGTGTGTTTGTGTATATGTATGTATGTATGTATGTATGTTGAAGCAGGTGCACTCCAAACAACAGTTCAGTTCCAATGCCAGGGTGCTAGAGTAAGGTTCAATATATAGCAAGCAGGAAACAGCACTCACTGGTCTTGACAAATAATGGATTTATTAGGTGACGTTTCGGGGAATTCACCCCTTCATCAGACCCTGATGAAGGGGTGTATTCCCCGAAACGTCACCTAATAAGTAAATATATATATATATATATATATATATAAACAGGAAAAAAGCACTCTCCGGTATTTTCAAAAAGGATATCTTTTAATCACAAGTAGCGTGACGTTTCAAAGTATTACCTCTGTCTTCAGACTTAATTTTAGTGAAAACAAATATCTCCTTATGTACACATATTACAATCAATTCACCATTACTCACCCTGACTTTGTGCACAAACTTGCAGCAGTCACTAGGTGCATAGCTTGCGTCACTACCGGGCGCTGTATGTTGCCATAGTAACCTGCTGGATAAAGTAAACACTAGTCGTGACAAATTCTATTTTAGGCAATATCTATCCAGTGACTTAACAAATACTTATACACATATCTAACATGTTAACTAAAACTACAGCTTAGAGACAGCTGTAGCATAAGTAAGTTTAAAACCAACCAAATATGTCAACAACATTATTCGGACAGCTAAGCTGAGTAGTGCCAGGGGAGTCTACACCATTACACTCGCTAGATTGCTAAATAACTAGCTCAAAGGGCAGAGGTGCCTAACAGATCCATCTGTATAAAAGCTTAAGAGCTTATTATTAGTATTGCTATAGTGTAGTTACTTAAAGCTACCAATGCATGATATGGATATTAGAGCTAAATGACAGGTACACACTATATAAATGCAAATGTTACAGATCTACCTATAACAGACCTGATTTAAGTTATATTGAGCTAGTAGTAACCGAATATCAGGAACATATGAACAGAAGTAACTAAAAGGCCTATCTGTGTTGCACATAAAGCTATGCCATTCTATTTTGGTATTTAGACCCTTAGGACTTAGGGTCTCAAGCTCGAATGTCCATCTAGCTTCTCTCTGCATAAGTATTTTATTTTGATCTCCTCCTCTCTGCATAGGTGGTACATGATCAATTATAGTGTAGCGCATATCTGCTACACCATGGCCACTCTGCAAAAAGTGCCTAGCAACAGGTTGGTCCGTTTCTTTGTTCTTTATTGCCGTGCGTATTGCACTACTGTGATTTGCCAACCTAGTTCTCAGGTCGTCGCTCGTTTTACCGACGTAAAACAAACTGCATGGGCAAAATAGGGTAGACTATATACTTAGTTGTACATGTCATTCTATGCTTATGGAGATACTTCTTTATATGCCTGGGGTGATGGAAGAAACGTCCTACTTGTAACCCATTGCAGGTAGTGCATCCACTGCACTTGTAACAGCCAGGTTTACTCCCTTCAAGCCATTTTTTCTTTATTATTCTCATCCGTTACTTTAGCATCATCATTGCCTTTCTTGATTGCAGAGATATGTTCTTGTAGCAATTTATTACGGTAACCCCTCTGAATGAACCAGTGTCTCATGTCTTCTGTTTTAATCTCTGCCTGTTCATTATTTGTATTATTTCTCCTTACCCTATAGAACTGTGACTTTGGTAGAGCTCTTTAAGTGCCGGGGGGTTGCAACTTGAAGCATCAAGAAGCGAATTTCATAGGTATTCTATATAGGGTGGTACCCAACTTGTCAAAATCTTTATATAATTTTAGGTCATGAAATTTTTTGTTGGTTGGTCCATTTTAAATTTTAGAGTAGTGTGTTCACTATTTAACTCTTCAAACCATCTTTGCAGTTTTTCTTCGCTACCTCTCCAAATAACTAGTAGATCGTCTATATATCTCTTAAAATATGGAATCTCTGGTCTCCGGAAACAATCTGTCCCGTTGTTTTCAAACTCGGACATAAATAGATTAGCGTATGATGGGGCCACGCTGGATCCCATCGCTGTTCCCATGAGCTGTAAATAGAACTGGCGTTCAAAGCGGAAATAGTTCCTCCTCAAGCATTTTTCGAATAGATCTAAGATAAATTCCATCGGTGGGCCTATGTAGGGATATTTAAGTATTTGCTTTCTTATCGCTGCCAGGCCTTCTGAATGAGGAATAACTGTGTATAGGCTAGTGTCCCTAGCACATCTTCTGCATCTACCTTCAGGTCTCTTATAGACGTAATTACATCTCCTGAGTCTTTAACCCCTTAATGACCACGGCACTTTTCCATTTTCTGTCCGTTTGGGACCAGGGCTATTTTTACATTTCTGCAGTGTTTGTGTTTAGCTGTAATTTTCCTCTTACTCGTTTAGTGTACCCACACATATTATATACCGTTTTTTCTCGCCATTAAATGGACTTTCTAAAGATACCATTATTTTCTTTTTCACTGCACTTGTAACAGCCAGGTTTACTCCCTTCAAGCCATTTTTTCTTTATTATTCTCATCCGTTACTTTAGCATCATCATTGCCTTTCTTGATTGCAGAGATATGTTCTTGTAGCAATTTATTACGGTAACCCCTCTGAATGAACCAGTGTCTCATGTCTTCTGTTTTAATCTCTGCCTGTTCATTATTTGTATTATTTCTCCTTACCCTATAGAACTGTGACTTTGGTAGAGCTCTTTAAGTGCCGGGGGGTGGCAACTTGAAGCATCAAGAAGCGAATTTCATAGGTATTCTATATAGGGTGGTACCCAACTTGTCAAAATCTTTATATAATTTTAGGTCATGAAATTTTTTGTTGGTTGGTCCATTTTAAATTTTAGAGTAGTGTGTTCACTATTTAACTCTTCAAACCATCTTTGCAGTTTTTCTTCGCTACCTCTCCAAATAACTAGTAGATCGTCTATATATCTCTTAAAATATGGAATCTCTGGTCTCCGGAAACAATCTGTCCCGTTGTTTTCAAACTCGGACATAAATAGATTAGCGTATGATGGGGCCACGCTGGATCCCATCGCTGTTCCCATGAGCTGTAAATAGAACTGGCGTTCAAAGCGGAAATAGTTCCTCCTCAAGCATTTTTCTAATAGATCTAAGATAAATTCCATCGGTGGGCCTATGTAGGGATATTTAAGTATTTGCTTTCTTATCGCTGCCAGGCCTTCTGAATGAGGAATAACTGTGTATAGGCTAGTGTCCCTAGCACATCTTCTGCATCTACCTTCAGGTCTCTTATAGACGTAATTACATCTCCTGAGTCTTTAACCCCTTAATGACCACGGCACTTTTCCATTTTCTGTCCGTTTGGGACCAGGGCTATTTTTACATTTCTGCAGTGTTTGTGTTTAGCTGTAATTTTCCTCTTACTCGTTTACTGTACCCACACATATTATATACCGTTTTTCTCGCCATTAAATGGACTTTCTAAAGATACCATTATTTTCATCATATCCTATAATTTACTAAAAAAAAATTATAAAATATGAGGAAAAAATGGGAAAAAACACACTTTTCTCTTGTAAGGTGTATCCAGTCCACGGATCATCCATTACTTGTGGGATATTCTCCTTCCCAACAGGAAGTTGCAAGAGGATCACCCACAGCAGAGCTGTCTATATAGCTCCTCCCCTAACTGCCACCTCCAGTCATTCTCTTGCAACTCTCGACAAGCATGGAAGCAGTAAGAGAGATGTGGTAGTTGCTTTTTCTTCAAATCAAAAGTTTATTTTTAAATGGTACCGGAGTTGTACTATTTTGGTCCCAGGCAGAAAATAGAAGAAGAATCTGCCTGTGGTCTCTAATGATCTTAGCAGGTTGTAACTAAGATCCATTGCTGTTCTCACACATAACTGAAGAGAGAGGTAACTTCAGCTGGAGAATGGCGTGCAGGTTATCCTGCTATGAGGTGTGTGCAGTTTAAATTTTTTCTAGAGGAATGTAAATGCTAGAAAATGCTGCTGATACCAGATTTAGTTAAGGTAAGCCTGATTACAGTGATTTAATAGCGACTGGTATCATGCTTACTGTCAGAGGTAATACTCTTATTATTTTTCAATATAAAACGTTTGCTGGGAGTGTTTAAACGTTTTTATATATGCTTTGGTGATAAAACTTTATTGGGGCCTATTTTTTTTTTCCACATGGCTGGCTTAAAGTGAATGTCAAGTTTTACCTTTTGTGTTATCTAGTGTTGTAGTCATTACTGATATTAAGTGTACCGCCGCAATAAATTTTTTAAAAAAGTGTATTTTATTGTTTAATTTATATCTTGCATCTCGCTCATTCGTTTACCCGCTCCTCCCACTCATTGCTTCCTCATTTTCAACCAAGTTACGTAAACAGCGGTCCCACCCGCTGTTTACGTATAGGCACTGCGCGCTCCCGTGTCAATTTTACATTGCGCATGCGTTACTCTTGTTTACGCTGTATAACAAGATAGTATTCATTGAATGAGTGTATTCATTCAATGAAAACTATCGTGAGTGGCGTAGGACACGATCTCCTAAAAGAATATAAAAAAGAGTGTAAGTCTATTCTGGATGTATAATGGCAGCAAATAAAGGATTTCACTCGATATATTGCCGATTATGTTTGCCAATGATATTAGATAGTACTGTACATACAGCGCATATATCATGTATTATGTGCCGAAAAATAGATGTCACATAGATAATAAAAATCGAAAAAGCTAACCTGTATACGGAGACCTTTCACATCCACTAATACAAATTTGACAATACAGAGGAAATGAAAGGAATCCGTATAATAAGGTAATGCTAGCCGTGTTTACTAGTATTGCGCATGCGCAAAATGTGCACGAGCTTACAGTCAATTAGCTTGGCACCAAAGACGAACGCATGCGCAATAAGGAGATATTACGTAATGAGAAGAGGGTGGGTCCCCCCGTGGTTAGAGCCGTTATTGGCTATTGACACATCAATCAAAAAGATGATCAACAGAGCGCGAATGCCGGGCGGAGGACGGTTGAGCCGCAAATTGGTATAAATTTTGTGAAAATAAAAGGTATACATTTAGAAAATTAAAAATTGATGAATGAAACTCAGGTTTTTTTATTGATATTTGATAGACTACTGCTTAGAACGAAGGCTGAGTTTACATTCACTTTAAATTTGCCTAGAAACAGTTTTCTTAGGCCTCCCACTGTGTAGACATGAGTGGGAGGGGCCGAATTTAGCGCTTAATTGCGCAGTAACTTTTGCAGACTGAGGCATCCAGCTTCCCTCAAGAAGTCTCCTGAATGCTATAGGACCTCTCTAAAGGGCTTTTAGGCTTTCCAAAGTCGTTTGTATGGAAAGGTAGGGCCACAGCAGAGCTGTGGCAGTTTGTTGTGACTGTTAAAAAACGTCTATCGTTTTTTTGATCCGTTTTTTAAACTAAGGGGTTAATCATCCATTTGCAAGTGGGTGCAATGCTCTGTTAGCTTATTATACACACTGTAAAAAATGTGTTTGATTTACTGCCTTTTTTTCACTGTTTTTCAAATTGACCTTTTTTATTTTTCTTAAAGGCACAGTACCGTTTTTATTATTTGCTTGTTAACTTGCTTTAAAGTGTTTTCCAAGCTTGCTGGTCTCATTGCTAGTCTGTTTAAACATGTCTGACATAGAGGAAACTCCTTGTTAATTATGTTTAGAAGCCATGGTGGAACCCCCTCTTAGAATGGGTACCAAATGTACTGATTTCACTTTAAGTAATAAAGACCATATTCTGTCTTTAAAAAATGTATCACCAGAGGAATCTGACGAGGGGTAAGTTATGCCGACTAACTCGCCCCACGTGTCAGAACCTTTAAATCCCGCTCAAGGGACTCACGCTCAAGAGGCGCCAAGTACATCTAGCGCGCCCATGGCGTTTACTTTACAAGACATGGCGGCAGTCATGGATAATACACTGTCAGTGGTATTATCCAGACTACCTGGGTTTCGAGGAAAGCGAGACAGCTCTGGAGTTAGAAGAAATACAGAGCATACTGACGCTTTAAGAGCTATGTCTGATACCCCCTCACAATATGCAGAAGCTGAGGAAGGAGAGCTTCTTTCTGTGGGTGATTTTTCTGACTCAGGGAAGAGGATTCAACCTGATTCTGAGATATCTACATTTAAATTTAAGCTTGAACACCTCCGTGTGTTGCTCAGGGAGGTTTTAGCTGCTCTGAATGACTGTGATACAATTGCAGTGCCAGAGAAATTGTGTAGATTGGATATATACTATGCAGTACCTGTTTACACTGATGTTTTTCCAATACCTTAAAAGGTTTACAGAAATTATTACTAAGGAATGGGATAGACCAGGTGTGCCGTTCTCTCCCCCTCCTATTTTTAAGAAAAGGTTTCCAATAGATGCTGCCACACGGGCCTTATGGAAAACGGTCCCTAAGGTGGAGGGAGCAGTTTCTACACTAGCTAAGCGTACTACTATCCCTGTCGAGGACAGTTGTGCTTTCTTAGGTCCAATGGATAAAAAGTTAGAGGGTTACCTTAAGAAAATGTTTATTCAACAAGGTTTTATTCTACAGCCCCTTGCATGCATTGCCCCAGTCACTGCTGCTGCGGCCTTCTGGTTTGAGTCTCTGGAAGAGGCTTTACAGGTAGAGACCCCATTGTATGATATACTTGACAAGCTTAGAGCACTTAAGCTAGCCAATTCTTTTGTTTCTGATGCCATTGTTCATTTGACTAAACTAACTGCTAAGAATTCTGGTTTTGCTATTCAGGCGCGTAGGGCGCTATGGCTTAAATCATGGTCAGCTGACGTTACTTCAAAGTCTAAGCTGCTTAATATTCCCTTCAAGGGGCAGACCCTATTCAGGCCTGGTTTGAAGGAGATCATTTCTGATATCACTGGAGGAAAAGGTCATGCCCTTCCTCAAGATAGGTCTAACTCAGGGGCCAAAAAGTCTAATTTTCGTACCTTTCGAAACTTCAAGGCGAGTGCGGCATCAACTTCCTCTAATACAAAACAAGAGGGAACTTTTGCCCAGTCCAAGTCGGTCTGGAGACCTAACCAGACTTGGAACAAAGGTAAGCAGGCCAAAAAAGCCTGCTGCTGCCTCTAAGACAGCTTGAAGGATTGGCCCCTGATCCGGTAACTGATCTAGTAGGTAGCAGACTTTCGCTCTTCGCCCAGGCTTGGGCAAGAGATGTCCAGGATCCCTGGGCGTTGGAAATTGTATCCCAGGGATATCTTCTGGACTTCAAAGCTTCTCCTCCAAAAGGGAGATTTCACCTTTCACAATTATCTGCAAACCAGATAAAGAGAGAGGCATTTTTACACTGTGTTCAAGACCTCCTAGTTATGGGAGTGATCCACCCAGTTCCAAAGGAGGAACAGGGACAAGGATTCTATTCAAATCTGTTTGTGGTTCCCAAAAAAGAGGGAACCTTCAGACCAATCTTAGATCTCAAGATCTTAAACAAATTTCTCAGGGTCCCATCATTCAAGATGGAGACTATTCGTACCATCCTGCCTATGATCCAGGAGGGTCAATACATGACTACAGTGGATTTAAAGGATGCGTATCTTCACATTTCGATACACAAAGATCATCATCGGTTTCTCAGGTTTGCCTTCCTAAACAGGCATTACCAGTTTGTAGCTCTTCCCTTTGGGTTAGCTACAGCCCCAAGAATCTTTACGAAGGTTCTGGGGTCACTTCTGGCGGTCCTAAGACCGCGGGGCATAGCAGTGGCCCCTTAGACGACATTCTGACACAGGCGTCAAATTTCAAAATTGCCAAATCTCATACGGACATAGTTCTGGCATTTCTGAGGTCGCATGGGTGGAAAGTGAACGAAGAAAAGAGTTCTCGATCCCCTCACAAGAGTCTCCTTTCTGGGAACTCTAATAGATTCTGTAGAAATGAGGATTTACCTGACAGAGACCAGGTTATCAAAACTTCTAAATTCCTGCCGTGTTCTTTATTCCACTCCTCGCCCTTTGGTGGCTCAGTGTATGGAAGTAATCGGCTTAATGGTAGCGGCAATGGACATAGTGCCGTTTGCCCGCCTACATCTCAGACCGCTGCAACTCTGCATGCTCAGCCAGTGGAATGGGGATTACACAGATTTGTCCCCTCTACTAAATCTGGATCAAGAGACCAGGGATTCTCTTCTCTGGTGGCTATCTCGGGTCCATCTGTCCAAAGGTATGACCTTTCGCAGGCCAGATTGGACAATTGTAACGACAGATGCCAGCCTTCTAGGCTGGGGGGCAGTCTGGAACTCCCTGAAGGCTCAGGGATTGTGGACTCAGGAGGAGACACTCCTTCCGATAAACATTCTGGAACTAAGAGCGATATTCAATGCTCTTCAGGCTTGGCCTCAGCTAGCGACAATGCGGTTCATCAGATTTCAGTCTGACAACATCACGACAGTGGCTTACATCAACCATCAAGGGGGAACAAGGAGTTCCCTAGCGATGTTGGAAGTCTCAAAGATAATTCGCTGGGCAGAGATTCACTCTTGCCATCTATCAGCTATCCATATCCCAGGTGTGGAGAACTGGGAGGTGGATTTTCTAAGTCGACAGACTTTTCATCCGGGGGAGTGGGAACTGAATCCGAAGGTGTTTGCACAATTGATTCATCGTTGGGGCATACCAGAACTGGATCTCATGGCGTCTCGCCAGAACGCCAAACTTCCTTGTTACGGGTCCAGGTTGTGGTGTATCCAGTCCACGTCCCGCCCTGTCATTTTAAGGCAGGTATTTTTTAACTTTAAAGTACAGTCACCACTGCACCCTATAGTTTCTCCTTTCTCTTGCTGGTCTTCGGTCGAATGACTGGAGGTGGCAGTTAGGGGAGGAGCTATATAGACAGCTCTGCTGTGGGTGATCCTCTTGCAACTTCCTGTTGGGAAGGAGAATATCCCACAAGTAATGGACGATCCGTGGACTGGATACACCACAAGAGAAATAAATTTATCAGGTAAGCATAAATTATGTTTTTCTAACTTTGACCCCCAAAATCTGTTGCTCATCTACAACCACCAAAAAACACCCATGCTAAATAGTTTCTAAATTTTGTCCGGAGTTTAGAAATACCCAATGTTTACATGTTCTTTGCTTTTTTTGCAAGTTATAGGGCCATAAATACAAGTAGCACTTTGCTATTTCCAAACCATTTTTTTTTTTTCAAAATTAGCGCTAGTTACATTGGAACACTGATATCTGTCAGGAATACCTGAATACCCATTGACATGTATATATATTTTTTTTAGAAGACATCCCAAAGTATTGATCTAGGCCCATTTTGGTATATTTCATGCCACCATTTCACCACCAAATGCGATCAAAGAAAAAAAATTGTTCACTTTTTCACAAATTTTTTCACAAATTTTAGGTTTCTCACTGAAATTATTTACAAATAGCTTGTGCAATTATGGCATAAATGGTTGTACATTTTTCTCTGGGATCCCCTTTGTTCAGAAATAGCAGACCTAATATGGCTTTGACGTTGCTTTTTGATAATTAGAAGGCCGCTAAATGCCACTGTGCACCACACGTGTATTATGTCCAGAAGTGAAGGGGTTAATTAGGGAGCATGTAGGGAGCTTTTTGGGGTAATTTTAGCTGTAGTGTAGTAGACAACCCAAAGTATTGATCTAGGCCCATCTTGGTATATTTCATGCCACCATTTCACCGCCAAATGCGATCAAATAAAAAAAACTTTACATTTTTCCAAAATTTAGGTTTCTCACTGAAATCATTTACAAACATTTTGTGCAATTATGGCACAAATGGTTGTAAATGCTTCTCTGGGATCCCCTTTTTTCAGAAATAGCAGACATATATGGCTTTGGCTTTGCTTTTTGGTAATTATAATGCTGCTAAATGCCGCTGCGCACCACACGTGTATTATGCTCAGCAGTGCAGGGGTTATTTAGGGAGCTATTAGGGAGCTTGTAGGGTTAATTTTAGCTTTAGTGTAGTGTAGTAGACAACCCCAAGTATTGATCTAGGCCCATTTTGGCATATTTCATGCCACCATTTCACCGCCAAATGCGATCAAATAAAAAAAAAAATTGTAAATTTCAGTGAGAAACCTAAAGTTTGTGACCAAAGCGAACAAACAGCTTGTGCAATTATGGCACAAATGGTTGTAAATGCTTCTCTGGGATCCCCTTTGTTCAGAAATAGCAGACATATATGGCTTTGGCGTTGCTTTTTGGTAGTTAGAAGGCCACTAAATGCAACTGCGCACAACACATGAATTATGCCCAGCAGTGAAGGGGTTAATTAGGTAGCTTGTAGGGAGCTTGCAGGGTTAATTTTAACTTTAGTGTAGAGATCAGCTTCCCACCTGACACATCAGGCCCCCTGATCCCTCCCAAAGAGCTCTCTTCCCTCCCCCACCCCACAATTGTCCCCGCCATCTTAAGTACTGGCAGAAAGTCTGCCCATACTAAAATAAAAGGTATCTTTTTTTTACTTTTTTTTTATTTTTTTAGCATATTTATATATGCTGTTGTGTAGGATCCCCCCCCCCAAAAACAGCTTCCTAACCCTCCCCCTCTGCCTTATTGGGGGCCATATTGGGTACTGGCAGCTGTCTGCCAGTACCCAGTTTGCAAATAAAATGTGTTTTTTTTTATTTTTATTTCATTTTTCTGTAGTGTAGCTTCCCCCCCCCCCACCAGCTGTCTGCCAGTACCCAGTTTGCAAATAAAATGTGTTTTTTTTTTTTTTTTTGTTTGTTTTTTATTTCATTTTTCTGTAGTGTAGCTTCCCCCCCCCCCCCAAGACCAATCCCCCACCCGCTCCCAGATCACTTAGATTTCCAAGTACTAAATATTTTGCACCCCTTTCTCCCACTTATAAAAACATTTTTCTCTTGCAAGGTGTATCCAGTCCACGGATTCATCCTTACTTGTGGGATATTCTCATTCCCTACAGGAAGTGGCAAAGAGAGCACACAGCAGAGCTGTCCATATAGCTCCCCCCTAGCTCCACCCCCCTGTCATTCTCTTTGCCGCTCTAGCAGTAGGGCATCTCCACGGGGGGTAAAGTGAATGTGGTGTTAGATTTGTAGTTTTATATCTTCAATCAAAAGTTTATTTTTAAATGGTACCGGTTTGTACTATTTACACTCTGGCAGAAAAGTGATGAAGATTTCTGCTGAGAGGAAAACGATTTTAGCATGTTGTAACTAAAATCCACTGCTGTTCCCACTGTTCCCACACAGGACTCATGAGTGCCAGAAAACTTCAGTTGGGGGGAACAGTTTGCAGGCTTAACTGCATTAAGGTATGTTTCAGTCATCTTTTTCTAGTCAAGACACGATAATGCTAGAAGACTGACAGGAATCCCCATGAGGGAAGGGTAAGCCATATTCTGAGACTTAGTATAGAATAAGGGCTTATTTAACAGGGCTCAATAGGCTGGTGGACACTGTGAAAGGGCAATCGATTATTTTATTCAGCAAATACTCATTGGTAGACACTTTTAAACACCTTTGGTGTGTTAAGGTTTTTTTTATCCACATGGCATATTTTTAGTCACCTAAGTGTGACTTTGAGGGCCTCACAACTCCGGAGTGGAGTGGGAGGGGCCCTAATTTCGCACCTCTGTTGCGCAGTTCATTTCTCCAGACAGTTCATGCTGCTTCACGTGGAGGGTCCAGAGACTGCTTGAGGGACTCACAGAAGCTGTTTTTCCCCTAAACTAATCCATAAGGGAAGGTAGGGCCACAGCAGTCTGCTGTGGCAAGGTGCTGTAGTTTTGAAACCGGTTGTGGGCTTTAGACTGCTCCGGTTTGGGCATTAAGGGGTTAATCAGGCTGAAACTTGGTGTGCAATCATATCGAAGCATTAGGCACATAATTTCAAGATTTGGTGCATTTTTCACTGTTTTGTAAAATTGTGTGCGCTTTTTATTTCTTAAAGGCACAGTACCGTTTTTTCAAATTGTGTTTTTTATTTGATTAAAGTGTTTTTCCAAGCCTATTTGTATATAATACTAATCTGTTTAACATGTCTGACACTAAGGAAAAGCCTTGCTCTATGTGTTCAGTAGCCATGGTGGAACCCCCACTCAAAATGTGTCCCAAGTGCACTAATGTGTCTATACAATTTAAAGATCATATTGTGTCACTTAAAAATGTAGCCCAAGATGATTCTATGACGGAAGGTAATGAAGATAGTCCACCTTCCTCTCCCCAAGTGTCACCACCAGTTACGCCCGCGCAAGCAATACCTAGTACCTCTAGTGCATTGGCACCTATTATATTGCAACAACTAGCGACAGTTATGGATAATTCCCTTGCGGCCTTATCCAAACTGCCAGTTTTTCCTACAAAGCGAGATAGCTCTGTTTTAAGAACAGATTATGAGCAGTCGGAAGCTTTGGGAGGTTTATCTGACGTACCCTCACAACACTCTGATGTAGGGGCGAGGGATGTGATGTCTGAGGGAGAAATTTATGACTCAGGAAAGGTTTCTCAACGGGCAGATTCAGATTCATTAGCTTTTAAATTTAAGTTGGAACACCTCCGCGAATTGCTTAGGGAGGTTCTATCCACTCTGGATGATTGTGACCCTATGGTGGTTCCAGAGAAATTGTGTAAAATAGACAAATACCTAGAGGTCCCTGTATACACTGATGCGTTTCCGATCCCTAAAAGGGTTGCGGATATTGTTACCAGGGAGTGGGAAAGACCAGGTGTCCCTTTTGTTCCCCCTCCTATCTTTAAGAAAATGTTCCCCATTACTGACCCCAGGCGGGACTCGTGGCAGCACAACCATTCCAATTGAAGACAGTTGTGCTTTTAAAGATCCTATGGATAAAAAATTAGGTTTACTAAAGAAAATTGTTGTTCAACAAGGGTTCCTTCTACAACCGATCGCCTGCATTATTCCTGTAACTACTGCAGCGGCTTTCTGGTTTGAGGCACTGGAGGAGTTGCTCCAGAGGGAGACCTCATATGACGAAATTATGGATAGAATTAAAGCTTTAAAACTGGCTAATGCTTTTATCACTGATGCCGCTTTGCAATTAGCTAAGTTAGCGGCAAAAAATTCAGGTTTCGCCATTATGGCGCACAGAGCGCTTTGGCTCAAGTCATGGTCGGCCGATGTGTCGTCCAAATCAAAATTACTAAATATCCTTTTCAAGGGAAAGACCCTTTTCGGGCCTGAGTTGAAAGAGATTATTTCGGATATCACCGGGGGAAAGGGCCATGCTCTCCCACAAGATAGGCCTTTTAAGGCTAAAAATAAGGCTAATTTTCGTTCCTTTCGCAACTTCAGGAGCGGTCCTGCTTCAACCTCTGCAACCGCAAAGCAAGAGGGTAACTCTTCACAGCCCAAGGCAACCTGGAAGCTTTTGCAGGGCTGGAACAAGGGTAAACAGGCCAAGAAGCCTGCAGCTGCTACTAAGACAGCATGAAGAGGTAGCCCCCGATCCGGGTCCGGATCTGGTAGGCGGCAGACTCTCTTCGCTCAGGCTTGGGCAAGGGATGTTCACGATCCCTGGGCATTAGAGATCGTTACTCAGGGATATCTTCTAGAATTCAAGGACTCCCCTCCAAGGGGAAGGTTCTACAGTTCTCGTCTGTCTACAGACCAGACAAAGAAAGAGGCGTTCTTACGCTGTGTAGAAGATCTACTCAAGATGGGAGTGATATGTCCAGTTCCAATTACAGAACAAGGACTGGGTTTTTACTCAAACCTGTTTGTGGTTCCCAAAAAGGAAGGAACTTTCAGGCCAATCCTGGATCTAAAAATTCTAAACAAATTCCTCAGAGTTCCATCATTCAAGATGGAGACCATTCGGACAATCTTACCTATGATCCAGGAAGGTCAATATATGACTACCGTGGATCTAAAGGATGCGTACCTACATATTCCTATCCACAAAGATCATCATCAGTTCCTAAGGTTCGCCTTTCAGGACAAGCATTACCAGTTTGTGGCCCTTCCCTTCGGGTTGGCCACTGCTCCCAGAATTTTCACAAAAGTGCTAGGGTCCCTTCTGACGGTACTAAGACCGCGGGGCATTGCAGTAGAACCTTATTTGGACAACATCTTTATACAGACATCGTCATTTCCCAGAGCCAAGGCTCATACGGAGATTGTTCTGGCCTTTTTACGTTCTCACGGGTGGAAGGTGAACACCGAAAAAAGTTCTCTGTCCCCGCTCACAAGGGTTCCCTCCCTGGGAACATTAATAGACTCGGTAGAAATTAAAATATTTCTGACGGAGGTCAGAAAATTAAAGCTTTTAACTACTTGCCGAGTTCTTCATTCCATTCCTCGGCCATCTGTAGCTCAGTGCATGGATGTAATCGGATTAATGGTAGCGGCAATGGACGTAGTCCCTTTTGCTCGAATACATCTAAGACCACTGCAACTGTGCATGCTCAAACAGTGGAATGGAGATTATGCAGATTTGTCTCCTCAAATACAACTGGACCAGAAAACCAGAGACTCTCTTCTCTGGTGGTTGTCTCAGGATCACCTGTCTCAGGGAATATGCTTCTCCAGACCGGAGTGGATCATTGTACCGACCGATGCCAGTCTGTTAGGCTGGGGGGCGGTCTGGGACTCCCTGAAAGCTCAGGGCTTATGGTCTCGAGAAGAGTCTCTTCTCCCGATAAACATTTTAGAACTGAGAGCCATATTCAACTCGCTTCAGGCATGGCCTCAACTAGCTGCGGCCAAATTCATCAGATTTCAGTCGGACAACATCACGACTGTGGCGTATATCAATCATCAGGGGGGAACAAAGAGTTCCCTAGCGATGAAGGAAGTCACCAAAATAATTAGGTGGGCGGAGGATCACTCCTGCCATCTATCTGCAATTCACATCCCAGGAGTAGACAACTGGGAGGCGGATTTTCTAAGTCATTAGACTTTTCACCCGGGGGAGTGGGAACTCCACCCGGAGGTTTTCGCTCAGCTGACCCAGCTATGGGGCATTCCAGAATTGGATTTGATGGCGTCCCGTCAGAACTCCAAACTTCCTCTCTACGGATCCAGGTCCAGGGACCCCAAGGCGGCATTGATAGATGCTCTAGTAGCGCCTTGGTCCTTCAATCTGGCTTATGTCTTTCCACCGTTTCCCCTTCTCCCTTGTCTGGTAGCCAGAATCAAGCAGGAGAAGGCTTCTGTAATTCTGATAGCGCCTGCGTGGCCACTCAGGACTTGGTATGCAGACCTAGTGGACATGTCATCTGTCCCGCCATGGACACTGCCAATGAGGCAGGACCTTCTAATACAGGGTCCATTCAAGCATCCAAATCTAGTTTCTCTGCGGCTGACTGCTTGGAGATTGAACGCTTAATTCTATCTAAGCGTGGTTTCTCTGAATCAGTTATAGATACTCTGATTCAGGCTAGAAAGCCTGTCACCAGGAAAATTTACCATAAGATATGGCGGAAATATCTTTGTTGGTGTGAATCCAAGGGTTACTCATGGAGTAAGATTAGGATTCCAAGGATATTGTCTTTTCTCCAAGAAGGGTTGGAGAAAGGTTTGTCAGCTAGTTCCTTAAAGGGACAGATATCTGCTCTGTCTATTCTTTTACACAAGCGTCTGGCGAAGGTACCAGACGTTCAAGCGTTTGCTCAGGCTTTAGTCAGAATCAAGCCTGTCTATAAACCAGTTGCTCCGCCATGGAGTCTAAATTTAGTTCTTTCAGTTCTTCAAGGGGTTCCGTTTGAACCTTTACATTCCATAGATATTAAGTTATTATCTTGGAAAGTTTTGTTTTTGGTAGCTATATCTTCTGCTCGAAGAGTTTCTGAATTGTCTGCTTTGCAGTGTAATTCAACCTATCTGGTGTTCCATGCAGATAAGGTAGTTTTACATACCAAACCTGGTTTTCTTCCTAAGGTTATTTCTAATAAGAATATTAACCATGAAATCATTGTTCCTTCCCTGTGCCCTAATCCAGCTTCTAAGAAGGAACGGCTATTACACAATCTTGATGTGGTTCGTGCTTTGAAATTCTATTTACAAGCAACTAAAGATTTCAGACAAACATCATCCTTGTTTGTCGTTTATTCTGGTAAGAGGAGAGGTCAGAAAGCGACTGCTACCTCTCTTTCCTTCTGGCTGAAAAGCATCATCCGATTGGCTTACGAGACTGCTGGGCAGCAGCCTCCTGAACGAATTACAGCTCATTCCACCAGAGCTGTGGCTTCCACATGGGATTTCAAGAATGAGGCTTCTGTTGAACAGATTTGTAAGGCAGCGACTTGGTCTTCACTGCATACTTTTGCCAAATTTTACAAATTCGATACTTTTGCTTCTTCGGGGGCTATTTTTGGAGAAAGGTTTTGCAAGCAGTGGTGCCTTCCGTTTAGGTTACCTGTCTTGTTCCCTCCCTTCATCCGTGTCCTAAAGCTTTGGTATTGGTATCCCACAAGTAAGGATGAATCCGTGGACTGGATACACCTTGCAAGAGAAAACAGAATTTATGCTTACCTGAAAATTACTTTCTCTTGTATCCAGTCCACGGCCCGCCCTGGCAATTAAGTTAGGTTAAACAAATTTTTGTTTAAACTACAGTCACCACTGCACCCTATGGTTTCTCCTTTTCTCCTAGCCTTCGGTCGAATGACTGGGGGGGGGGAGCTATATGGACAGCTCTGCTGTGTGCTCTCTTTACCACTTCCTGTAGGGAATGAGAATATCCCACAAGTAAGGATGAATCCGTGGACTGGATACACCGCAAGAGAAAGTAATTTATCAGGTAAGCATAAATTCTGTTTTTTCTGTAGTGTAGCGGTTCCCACCCGCTCCCTCCCTGTGCGCGCCCACGGCGATCCCGCCCCCCTCTCTGACAAGGACTGCATCGATGGCCGCCCACCCGCCTCCCACTTCAGCTCCCACCCACCAACGAATGCGGCCATCGATGCCCGGTGCAGAGAGGGCCACAGAGTGGCTCTCTCTGCACCGGAGGGGTAAAATTTGTTATTGCAGGATGCCTCTATATCGAGGCATCCTGCAATAACCGGAAAGCAGCTGGAAGCGATCAGGATCGCTTCCATCTGCTTTGCAAACAGAGGACGTACGCCATACGTCCTCAGGCGCTAACTGTATTTTTTCTGAGGACGTATGGCGTACGTCCTCTGTCATTAAGGGGTTAATGTAAGTGTTCATATTCTGAACAAAAGGCTGTAGCAGGCTGTCTACATAGGTAGCAAGTGGTTGGAGTATTGAGTCAACCGCCGATACGATGGGACGTCCTGGGGGTTTACCTAAATCCTTATGGATCTTCGGCAGAGTATAGAAGATTGGGGTTCTTGGGTGGTCCATTTTAAAGTATTATGTGGTCTGCTGATCTATCCAATTATCATCAAAGACTTCTTTCAGATATTTTTCTATATCCAATTTGAATTTAGAACTAGAATCTTTTGGTAGTATAGAGTATGTAGTGTTATCACTCAATTGTGCATTGATTTCTTCTCGATAGTGTTGATAATCCAAGATCACTATCGCACGCACTGCCTTTGTCAGCCCTTCTTACCACTATGGTACTATCCTCTGCCAGATTCTTCATTGCTTTTATTTTTAGTGAGATTAAACCTCACGTAATCTTAAATTTTAAAATGAACCATAGCCGGACAGAAATATAATTTCTTGACCTAAAATTATATAAAGATGGTGTCAAGTTGGGTACCACCCTATGTAGAAAACCTACAGACAGAAATTCGCTTCTTGATGCTTCAAGCTGCCACCCCCCAGCACTTAAAAGAGCTCTACCGAAGTCACAGTTCTGTAGGGTAAGGAGAAATAAAGCAATAATGAACAGGCAGAGATTCAAACAGAAGAAATGAGACACCGGTTCATTCAGAGGGGTTACCGTAATAAATTGCTACAAGAACATATCTCTGCAATCAAGAAAGGCAATGATGATGCTAAAGTAACGGATGAGATTAATAAAGAAAAAATTTAATATGATTACAACGTATTCAGCAGACAAGAATGAGTTTTCAACTGTACTCAGGAATAACTGGGAAATACTATGTTCAGATTATACACTCCCTTTTAAAGAGATGGATGTTCCTAGAGTGGGCTTTAAAAGAGGAAAATCACTGACATACTACAAAAGACAGACCCTATACACTGCTACAGCTCAAAAACATGGCTTGAAGGGAGTAAACCTGGCTGTTAAAAGTGCAGTGGATGCATCACCCCAGGCATATAAAGAAGTACCTCCATAAGCATAGGATGACATGTTCAACTAAGTATATCGTCTACCTGCTATTTTGCCCATGCAGTTTGTTTTATGTCGGTAAAACGAGCGACGACCTGAGAACTAGGATGGCAAATCACAGGAGTGCAATACGCACGGCAATAAAGAAGAAAGAAACGGACCAACCTGTTGCTAGGCACTTTTTGCAGAGTGGCCATGGTGTAGCAGATATGCGCTACACTATAATTGATCATGTACCACCTATGCAGAGAGGAGGAGATAGAAATAAAATACTTGTGCAGAGAGAAGCTATATAGACATTTGAGTCTAAATACCAAAATAGAATGGCATAGCTTTATGTAGCTTAATGTGTCTTTATGTGCAACACAGATAGGCCTTTTAGTTACTTCTGTTCATATGTTCCTCTGATATTAGTTTACTACTAGCTCAATATAACTTAAATCCGGTCTGTTATAGGTAGATCTGTAACATTTTCATTTATATAGTGTGTTACTGTCATTTAGCTCTAATATCCATATCATGCATTGGTAGCTTTAAGTAACTACACTATAGCAATACTAATAATAAGCTCTTAAGCTTTTATACAGATGGATCCGTTAGGTTAGTTATTTAGCAATCTAGCGAGTCTAATGGTGTAGACTCCCCTGGCACTAATCAGCTTAGCTGTCCTAATAATGTTGTTGACATATTTGGTTGGTTTTAAACTTACTTATGCTACAGCTGTCTCTAAGCTGTAGTTTTAGTTAACAAATACTTAAACCCATATCTAACATGTTAAGTCACTGGATAGATATTGCCTATTTGTCACGACTAATGTTTACTCGATCCGGCAGGTTACTATGGCAACATACGGCGCCCGGTAGTGACGCAAGCTATGCGCCTAGTGACTGCTGCAAGTTTGTGCACGAAGTCAGGGTGAGTAATGGTGAATTGATTGTAATATGTGTGTATAAGGAGATATTTGTTTTCACTAAAATTAAGTCTGAAGACAGAGGTAATACTTTGAAACGTCACGCTTCTTGGGATTATAAGATATCCTTTTTGAAAATACTGGAGAGTGCCTGCTTTTTTCCTGTTTGTATGTTTGATTTGCTGCAGCACCCCGGTCACTGAATTAAGAGTGCCATACCCGTTTGGAGATATACATTTGTATGTATGTGTACAGGTATACCTCACTTTACAGCACTTCGCTAATACAGCGCTTTATGGAGCTGAAGAAAATGTGGGTTCAGTGTCCCTTTAATTGAATGCTGTGCTAAATTTAGCACTATTGCACACCTAATATGTTAATTCAAACATGTTTTGTTTTCAAGTTTTTAAACACACTGGAAAATGAAAAGAAAGATAAAACTGCCTTGTTTTACTTTAAGGCAGTTTTAACCTTACAGCGGGGCTCCGGTCCCTAACCCGCTGTATGAGCGGGGTATACCTGTGTGTGTATGTGTATATATATATATATATATATATATATATATATATATATATATACATACAGGAAGTGCAGAATTATTAGGCAAATTAGTATTTTGACCACATCATCCTCTTTATGCATGTCGTCTTACTCCAAGCTGTATAGGCTCGAAAGCCTACTACCAATTAAGCATATTAGGTGATGTGTATCTCTGTAATGAGAAGGGGTGTGGTCTAATGACATCAACACCCTATATCAGGTGTGCATAATTATTAGGCAACTTCCTTTCCTTTGGCAAAATGGGTCAAAAGAAGGACTTGACAGGCTCAGAAAAGTCAAAAATAGTGAGATATCTTGCAGAGGGATGCAGCACTCTTAAAATTGCAAAGCTTCTGAAGCGTGATAATCGAACAATCAAGCGTTTCATTCAAAATAGTCAACAGGGTCGCAAGAAGCGTGTGGAAAAACCAAGGCGCAAAATAACTGCCCATGAACTGAGAAAAGTCAAGCGTGCAGCTGCCAAGATGCCACTTGCCATCAGTTTGGCCATATTTCAGAGCTGCAACATCACTGGAGTGCCCAAAAGCACAAGGTGTGCAATACTCAGAGACATGGCCAAGGTAAGAAAGGCTGAAAGACGACCACCACTGAACAAGACACACAAGCTGAAACGTCAAGACTGGGCCAAGAAATATCTCAAGACTGATTTTTCTAAGGTTTTATGGACTGATGAAATGAGAGTGAGTCTTGATGGGCCAGATGGATGGGCCTGTGGCTGGATTGGTAAAGGGCAGAGAGCTCCAGTCCGACTCAGACGCCAGCAAGGTGGAGGTGGAGTACTGGTTTGGGCTGGTATCATCAAAGATGAGCTTTTGGGGCCTTTTCGGGTTGAGGATGGAGTCAAGCTCAACTCCCAGTCCTACTGCCAGTTTCTGGAAGACACCTTCTTCAAGCAGTGGTACAGGAAGAAGTCTGCATCCTTCAAGAAAAATATGATTTTCATGCAGGACAATGCTCCATCACACGCGTCCAAGTACTCCACAGCGTGGCTGGCAAGAAAGGGTATAAAAGAAGAAAATCTAATGACATGGCCTCCTTGTTCACCTGATCTGAACCCCATTGAGAACCTGTGGTCCATCATCAAATGTGAGATTTACAAGGAGGGAAAACAGTACACCTCTCTGAACAGTGTCTGGGAGGCTGTGGTTGCTGCTGCACGCAATGTTGATGGTGAACAGATCAAAACACTGACAGAATCCATGGATGGCAGGCTTTTGAGTGTCCTTGCAAAGAAAGGTGGCTATATTGGTCACTGATTTGTTTTTGTTTTGTTTTTGAATGTCAGAAATGTATATTTGTGAATGTTGAGATGTTATATTGGTTTCACTGGTAAAAATAAATAATTGAAATGGGTATATATTTGTTTTTTGTTAAGTTGCCTAATAATTATGCACAGTAATAGTCACCTGCACACACAGATATCCCCCTAAAATAGCTATAACTAAAAACAAACTAAAAACTACTTCCAAAACTATTCAGCTTTGATATTAATGAGTTTTTTGGGTTCATTGAGAACATGGTTGTTGTTCAATAATAAAATTAATCCTCAAAAATACAACTTGCCTAATAATTCTGCACTCCCTGTATATATATATATATATATATATATATATATATATATGTGTGTGTGTGCGTATATATACACAACATTCACTCATCTGTTATGTGAACGTCTGGTATTTGTTGAACATTTTTTCCCTAGAAAGTCGTTTGCTTTTGTGCGCATTCTTTTAAGCTGAATGTTGTAATTGCTTCTGTCTCTTTTTTTGACAGTTCGGTTTTGCGTGCATTATTACTTGTTACTTAGGTTTTTCCATTCCTCAAGAGCTTATTTTAGGGGGTTTTAGTGACTTATACAGTCCCCTGATCACCTTTCTACCAATAGGTGTGATTACTGTAAGAATGTTGACGTACCTTCCTCAGCTTATTTATGTGACTGATTCTTGCAATCAGACCTATCAAATGCTTTTTATGTGGGTAAAAATGCTACTTTCTTTCATGTAATTAGCAAGAGTCCATGAGCTAGTGACGTATGGGATATACATTCCTACCAGGAGGGGCAAAGTTTCCCAAACCTCAAAATGCCTACAAATACACCCCTCACCACACCCACAATTCAGTTTTACAAACTTTGCCTCCCGTGGAGGTGGTTAAGTAAGTTTGTGCTAGATTCTTAGAATTCCTAGAATTTTACAGTTTCTTTAGGATGGTTTGGATAAGGGTTTGTCTGCAAGTTCCTTGAAAGGACACATCTCTGCTCTTTCTGTTCTTTTTCACAGAAAGATTGCTAATCTTCCTGGTATTCATTGTTTTGTACAGGCTTTGGTTCGTATCAAACCTGTCATTAAAGGGACACTGTACCAAAAAAAATTCTTTTGTGATTCAGATAGAGCATGCAATTTTAAGCAACTTTCTAATTTACTCCTATTATCAAATGTTCTTTATTCTCTTGGTATCTTTATTTGAAATGCAAGAATGTAAGTTTAGATGCCGGCCCATTTTTGGTGAACAACCTAGGTTGTCCTTGCTGATTGGTGGATAAATTCATCCACCAATCAAACTGCTGTCCAGAGTTCTGAACCAATAAAAATGCTTAGATGCCTTCTTTTTCATATAAAGTTAGCAAGAGAAAGAAGACAAATTGATAATAGGAGTAAATTAGAAAGTTGCTTAAAATTGCATGCTCTATCTGAATCACAAAAGAACATTTTTGGGTACAGTGTTCCTTTAAGTCAATCTCTCCTCCTTGGAGTCTTAATTTGGTTCTGATGGCTTTACAAGCTCCTCTGTTTGAACCTATGCATTCTCTGAACATTAAATTACTTTCTTGGAAAGTTCTGTTCCTTTTGGCCATCTCTTCTGCTAGAAGAGTTTCCGAGTTATCTGCTCTTTCTTGTGAATCTCCTTTTCTGATTTTTCATCAGGATAAGGCGGTGTTGCGGACTTCATTTAAATTTTTACCTAAGGTTGTGAATTCTAACAACATTAGTAGAGAAATTGTCGTTCCTTCATTGTGTCCTAATCCTAAGAATTCAAAGGAGAGATCTTTACATTCTTTGGATGTAGTAAGAGCTTTGAAATATTATGTTGAAGCTACTAAAGATTTTAGAAAGACTTCTATTTGTTATCTTTTCTGGGTCCAGAAAAGGTCAGAAGGCCTCCGCCATTTCTTTGGTGTCTTGGTTAAAGTCTTTGATTCATCATGCTTATGTAGAGTCGGGTAAATCCCCGCCTCAAAGAATTTACGGCTCATTCTACTAGGTCAGTTTCTACTTCCTGGGCGTTTAGGAATGAAGCTTCTGTTGATCAGATTTGCAAAGCAGCAACTTGGTCTTCTTTGCATACTTTTTACTAAATTCTACCATTTTGATGTGTTTTCTTCTTCTGAAGCAGTTTTTGGTAGAAAAGTACTTCAGGCAGCTGTTTCAGTTTGATTCTTCTGCTTATAATTTCAGTTTTTTTTCATTATTAAGATTAAAACTTTTGTTTTGGGTTGTGGATTATTATTTTTCAGCGGAATTGGCTGTCTTTATTATATCCCTCCCTCTCTAGTGACTCTTGCGTGGAAATTCCACATCTTGGGTATTTATTATCCCATACGTCACTAGCTCATGGACTCTTGCTAATTACATGAAAGAAAACATAATTTATGTAAGAACTTACCTGATAAATTCATTTCTTTCATATTAGCAAGAGTCCATGTGGCCCACCCTTTTTTGTGGTGGTTATGATTTTTTTGTATAAAGCACAATTATTCCAATTCCTTATTTTGATGCTTTCGCTCCTTTTTTATCACCTCACTTCTTGGCTATTCGTTAAACTCAATTGTGGGTGTGCTGAGCGGTGTATTTGTAGGCATTTTGAGGTTTGGGAAACTTTGCCCCTCCTGTTAGGAATGTATATCCCATACGTCACTAGCTCATGGACTCTTGCTAATATGAAAGAAATGAATTTATCAGGTAAGTTCTTACATAAATTATGTCTTTGTTAATTCATTGCAGGAAAATGCTGAGGAACTTTCACTTAAATTAAGAAAGTTAATTACTGCAGCAGTATTTGAATCTGTCTGCTCTCCTGCCAGCTGGTCAGTACAGGTTTTTCCTTCCACAAGTACTTTGTGCCCTGGGGCCAGGCATATTGTTATGTCTTCATATGGTGACGTTTCTTCTGCTGATGAGAAATTTTCATCTGATGTTGAACCTGATATTGTTTAAAGTTGAACATATTTGTTCACTATTAAATGAGGTCTTAATTACTTTAAGGGATACAGATCCTACAGCTTCTGATGACAAACCGTGTAATAGTTTAAATTCAGTTTTTAAGACTGTAACATTTCTTGAAGTTTTTCCTATTCCTGATGCAGTCTGGCATGATTTCATGTCTGACATGATTTGAATGGTCTAAGCCTAGGAATTCATTTAACCCTTCTGCAAGGTTTAAGAAATGTTATTCTTTGCCAGCTTCTAATATTGAGTTATGGGAAACAGTTCCCAAGGTTGATGGGGCTATTTTCCACTTTGGCCAATTGTACTTAGGGTTGCCACCTCGGCCATGTTTTCCTGAACTCTTAGCAGTCACACATGCTGCAGGGTGTGCAGGGAAGAACATGAATAGTGCTGTCCAGAGTCACTATTCTTGTGCTTTCCAGCAGTACAATGCATGTTTCCCTCTGCACACCCTGCAGCGTGTGTAACTCATAAGTGTCCAGGAAAACATTGCCGGGGTGGCATGCCTAAGCGTACTACTATTCCTTTGGAAGATGGAACTTCTTTTAAAGATCCTCAAGACAGAAAGTTAGTCTTTTCACAGAAAGGCTTTTCTACAAGCAGTTTAATTACTTAGGCCAGCCATTTCTACAGCAGATGTGGCTGCTGCTTCTACTTATTGGTAATTCAGTCTTTCTGAACAGTGTTTTTAGGATCCTGTTTGACAATTGTTTAAGTTTACTTAAAAATATTATGACAATTAATGTCAAAAGTATATCTTTAGCAGCTCTTGCCAGGAGAGCTTTATGGCTTAAATCCTGGTATGCTGATATGGTATCTAGATTATCTATTTCCTTTCAAGGTAATAAATAGTTTGGTTCAGATTTTGATTCTATTATTTCTACTATTACAGGGGGTAAAGGGACCTTTGTATCTAAGGGAAAATCTAAGGCCTTTAATCTCTTCCGTTCCCTTCGCCAGAATAAGGAACAAATGTGTCCTTTGATCAAAAACATAGTACTTCTGGTTCAGTTTGGAGACCCAGTGCTAACTGGAATAAGTCTAAGCAGGCGAAGACTTCTGCTACCAAAAATGCATGGATGTGCAGGGCCCGACCTGGTGTGTCTGATAGGGGCAGGTTAAAGGGACAGTCTAGTCAAAATGAAACGTTCATGATTCAGATAGGGCATGCAATTTTAAACAACTTTTCAATTCACTGGTATCATCAAATGTGCTGTAATTTAGTTAGGCTCGTATGCTAATTTCTAAGCTCTTGAAGGCCACCTCTTATCTCAATGCATTTTACAGGTTTTTCACAGCTATAGAGGGTGTTGGTTCATGTGTGCCAAATAGATAACATTGTGCTCACGTCTATAGTTAATTATGAGAGGGCACTGATTTGGCTAAAATGCAAGTCTGTCAAAAGCACTGAGATAAGGGGGCTGTCGGCAGAGGCTTCAATACAGGGTAATCAGAGGTAAAGCGTATATTAATATAACCGTATTGGTTATGTAAAACTGGGGAATGGTAAATAAGGGATTACCTATCTTTTTAAACAATAAAAATTATTTTCTTAAGAGGCTTAGTTTCAGTCTATCCTAATTCTCTGGTTACTGTTCAAGTTTCTTTAGGGACTTCAGATAGAATTCATACTAGAGACCTTTTGTCCACCCCAACAGATTACTGCTCATTCTACGTGATCAGTTGCTACTTCATGGGCATTTAAGAATGAGCCCTCATTTGATAAAATTTTGTAAAGCAGCTACTTGGACTGCTTTGCATACTTTTACTAAATTCTACATTTTTTATGTTTTTGCTTCCTCTAGGCAGCTTTTGGTAGAAAGGTGCTTCAGACAGTTGTTTCAGTTTAATTGTTGTCTGTGTCTTGTTTTTAAGTGTACTAAAAAAAAAAGTATTGGGTTGCGGATTTAATTTCTCAGTGAAAAATGTGTTTAAGTCCCTTCCTTAATGTTACGTGTGGACTCCATAGCTTGGATATTAGTTCCCATGAGTAATGGATTGTGGACTCTCACCACCTGTATTAAAGAAAAGCATAATTTATGCTTACCTAATAAATTAATTTCTTTCATGGTGGTGAGAATCCATGAGACACCACCCTTTTTTAAGGGTTTTTAAAGCACATCTTCTTTTTCACTGCTCTATTTCTCTTGTTAAGTGTATCCAGTCCACGGATCATCCATTACTTGTGGGATATTCTCCTTCCCAACAGGAAGTTGCAAGAGAATCACCCACAGCAGAGCTGCTATATAGCTCCTCCCCTCACTGCCATATCCAGTCCTTCTATTAGTAACTCTCAACTAAGATGGAGGTCGTAAGAGGACTGTGGTGTTTTATACTTAGTTTATTTCTTCAAATCAAAAGTTTGTTATTTTTAAATGGTACCGGAGTGTACTGTTTATCTCAGGCAGTATTTAGAAGAAGAATCTGCCTGCGCTTTCGATGATCTTAGCAGAAGTAACTAAGATCCTTTGCTGTTCTCACATATTCTGAGGAGTGAGGTAACTTCAGAGGGGGAATAGCGTGCAGGTTTTCCTGTAATAAGGTATGGGCAGTTAAAATATTTTTCTAGGGATGGAATTTGCTAGAAAATGCTGCTGATACCGAAGTAATGTAAGTAAAGCCTTAAATGCAGTGATAGCGACTGGTATCAGGCTTATTAATAGAGATACATACTCTTATAAAAGTGTATTTTAAAACGTTTGCTGGCATGTTTAATGGTTTTTACATATGTTTGGTGATAAAACTTATTGGGGCCTAGTTTTTTCCACATGGCTGGCTTGAATTTTGCCTAGAAACAGTTCCCTGAGGCTTCCCACTGTTTTAATATGAGTGGGAGGGGCCTATTTTGGCGTTTTTTTGCACAGCAAAAATTACAGACACAGACATCCAGCTTCTTCCTGCATGATCCAGGACTTCTCTGAAGGGCTCAAAAGGCTTCAAAAGTCGTATTGAGGGAGGTAAAAAGCCACAGTAGAGCTGTGGCAGTTGTGACTGTTTAAAAAACGTTTTTTGTCATTTGTTATTCAGTTTTTGGTATTAAGGAGTTAATCATCCATTTGCAAGTGGGTGCAATGCTCTGCTAACTTATTACATACACTGTAAAAATTTCGTTAGTGTAACTGCATTTTTTCACTGTTATTTCAAAATTTGGGAAAATTTGTGTTTCTTAAAGGCGCAGTAACGTTTTTTTATATTGCTTGTAAACTTGTTTTAAAGTGTTTTCCAAGCTTGCTAGTCTCATTGCTAGTCTGTTTAAACATGTCTGACACAGAGGAACCTACTTGTTCATTATGTTTGAAAGCCATGGTGGAGCCCCATAGGAGAATGTGTACTAAATGTATTGATTTCACCTTAAACAGTAAAGATCAGTCTTTATCTATAAAAGAATTATCACCAGAGGGTTCTGTCGAGGGGGAAGTTATGCCGACTAACTCAACACGTGTCAGACCCTTCGCCTCCCACTCAGGGGACGCACGCTAATATGGCGCCAATTACATCAGGGACGCCCATAGCGATTACCTTGCAGGACATGGCTGCAATCATGAATAATACCCTGTCAGAGGTATTATCTAGATTGCCTGAATTAAGAGGCAAGCGCGATAGCTCTGGGGTTAGGAGAGATACAGAGCGCGCAAATGCTGTTGGAGCCATGTCTGATACTGCGTCACAGTATGCAGAACATGAGGACGGAGAGCTTCATTCTGTGGGTGACATCTCTGACTCGGGGAAACCTGATTCAGAGATTTCTAATTTTAAATTTAAGCTTGAGAACCTCCGTGTATTGCTTGGGGAGGTATTAGCTGCTCTGAATGACTGTAACACAGTTGCAATTCCAGAGAAATTGTGTAGGCTGGATAGATACTATGTGGTGCCGGTGTGTACTGACGTTTTTCCTATACCTAAAAGGCTTACAGAAATTATTAGCAAGGAGTGGGATAGACCCGGTGTGCCCTTTTCCCCACCTCCTATATTTAGAAAAATGTTTCCAATAGACGCCACTACACGGGACTTATGGCAGACGGTCCCTAAGGTGCAGGGAGCAGTTTCTACTTTAGCAAAGCGTACCACTATCCCGGTTGAGGACAGTTGTGCTTTTTCAGATCCAATGGATAAAAAATTGGAGGGTTACCTTAAGAAAATGTTTATTTAACAAGGTTTTATTTTACAGCCCCTTGCATGCATTGCGCCTGTCACTGCTGCGGCGGCATTCTGGTTTGAGGCCCTGGAAGAGGCCATCCAGACAGCTCCATTGAATGAAATTATTGACAAGCTTAGAACGCTTAAGCTAGCTAACTCATTTGTTTCTGATGCCATTGTTCATTTGACTAAACTAACGGCTAAGAATTCCGGATTTGCCATCCAGGCGCGTAGGGCGCTATGGCTTAAATCCTGGTCAGCTGACGTGACTTCAAAGTCTAAATTACTAAACATTCCTTTCAAGGGGCAGACCTTATTCGGGCCTGGCTTGAAGGAAATTATTGCTGACATTACTGGAGGCAAGGGTCATACCCTTCCTCAGGACAGGGCCAAATCAAAGGCCAATCAGTCTAATTTTCGTGCCTTTCGAAAATTCAAGGCAGGAGCAGCATCAACTTCCTCCGCTTCAAAACAAGAGGGAACTGTTGCTCATTCCAGACAGGCCTGGAAACCTAACCAGTCCTGGAACAAGGGCAAGCAGGCCAGAAAGCCTGCTGCTGCCCCCAAGACAGCATGAAGGAACGCCCCCCTATCCGGAAACGGATCTAGTGGGGGGCAGACTTTCTCTCTTCGCCCAGGCGTGGGCAAGAGATGTTCAGGATCCCTGGGCGTTGGAGATCATATATCAGGGATATCTTTTGGACTTCAAAGCTTCTCCTCCACAAGGGAGATTTCATCTTTCAAGGTTATCAGCAAACCAGATAAAGAAAGAGACATTCCTAAGCTGTGTGCAAGACCTAGTAATGGGAGTGATCCATCCAGTTCCGCGGACGGAACAAGGAAAGGGATTTTATTCAAATCTGTTTGTGGTTCCCAAGAAAGAGGGAACCTTCAGACCAATCTTGGATCTAAAGATCTTAAACAAATTCCTCAGAGTTCCATCATTCAAAATGGAAACTATTCGGACCATCCTACCCATGATCCAAGAGGGTCAGTACATGACCACAGTGGACTTAAAGGATGCCTACCTTCACATACCGATTCACAAAGATCATCATCGGTTCCTAAGGTTTGCCTTTCTAGACAGGCATTACCAATTTGTAGCTCTTCCCTTTGGGTTGGCCACTGCCCCGAGAATTTTTACAAAGGTTCTGGGCTCACTTCTGGCGGTTCTAAGACCGCGAGGCATAGCGGTGGCTCCGTATCTAGACGACATCCTGATACAGGCGTCAAGCTTTCAAATTGCCAAGTCTCATACAGAGATAGTTCTGGCATTTCTGAGGTCGCATGGGTGGAAAGTGAACGTGGAAAAGAGTTCTCTATCACCACTCACAAGAGTCTCCTTCCTAGGGACTCTTATAGATTCTGTAGAGATGAAAATTTACCTGACGGAGTCCAGGTTATCAAAACTTCTAAATGCTTGCCATGTCCTTCATTCCATTCCACGCCCGTCAGTGGCTCAGTGCATGGAATTAATCGGCTTAATGGTAGCGGCAATGGACATAGTGCCATTTGCGCGCCTGCATCTCAGACCGCTGCAATTATGCATGCTAAGTCAGTGGAATGGGGATTACTCGGATTTGTCCCCTCTACTAAATCTGGATCAAGAGACCAGGGATTCTCTTCTCTGGTGGCTTTCTCGGGTCCATCTGTCCAAGGGTATGACCTTTCGCAGGCCAGATTGGACGATTGTAACAACAGATGCCAGCCTTCTAGGTTGGGGCGCAGTCTGGAACTCCCTGAAGGCTCAGGGATCGTGGACTCAGGAGGAGAAACTCCTCCCAATAAATATTCTGGAGTTAAGAGCAATATTCAATGCTCTTCTAGCTTGGCCTCAGCTAGCAACACTGAGGTTCATCAGATTTCAGTCGGACAACATCACGACTGTGGCTTACATCAACCATCAAGGGGGAACTGGGAGTTCCCTAGCGATGTTAGAAGTCTCAAAGATAATTCGCTGGGCAGAGTCTCACTCTTGCCACCTGTCAACGATCCACATCCCAGGCGTAGAGAACTGGGAGGCGGATTTTCTAAGTCGTCAGACTTTTCATCCGGGGGAGTGGGAACTCCATCCGGAGGTGTTTGCTCAACTGGTCCATCGTTGGGGCAAACCAGAACTGGATCTCATGGCGTCTCGCCAGAACGCCAAGCTTTCTTGTTACGGATCCAGGTCCAGGGACCCGGGAGCAACGCTGATAGATGCTCTAGCAGCTCCTTGGTTCTTCAACCTGGCCTATGTGTATCCACCGTTTCCTCTGCTCCCTCGACTGATTGCCAAAATCAAACAGGAGAGAGCATCGTGATTCTGATAGCGCCTGCGTGGCCACGCAGGACCTGGTATGCAGACCTAGTGGACATGTCATCTCTTCCACCATGGACTCTGCCTCTGAGGCAGGACCTTCTAATACAAGGTCCTTTCAATCATCCAAATCTAATTTCTCTGAAACTGACTGCATGGAGATTGAACGCTTGATTCTATCAAGGCGTGGCTTCTCCGAGTCAGTCATTGATACCTTAATACAGGCTCGGAAGCCTGTCACCAGGAAAATCTACCATAAGATATGGCGTAAATATCTTTATTGGTGTGAATCCAAGAGTTACTCATGGAGTAAGGTTAGGATTCCTAGGATATTGTCCTTTCTCCAAGAGGGTTTGGACAAAGGCTTATCAGCTAGTTATTTAAAAGGACAGATCTCTGCTCTGTCTATTCTTTTGCACAAGCGTCTGGCAGAAGTTCCAGACGTCCAGGCATTTTGTCAGGCTTTGGTTAGGATTAAGCCTGTGTTTAAAACTGTTGCTCCCCCGTGGAGCTTAAACTTGGTTCTTAAAGTTCTTCAGGGAGTTCCGTTTGAACCCCTTCATTCCATTGATATTAAACTTTTATCTTGGAAAGTTCTGTTTTTGATGGCTATTTCCTCGGCTCGAAGAGTCTCTGAGTTATTTGCCTTACATTGTGATTCTCCTTATCTGATTTTTCATTCAGACAAGGTAGTTCTGCGTACCAAACCTGGGTTTTTACCTAAGGTGGTTTCTAACAGGAATATCAATCAAGAGATTGTTGTTCCATCATTGTGTCCTAATCCTTCTTCAAAGAAGGAACGTCTTTTGCATAATCTGGACGTAGTCCGTGCCTTGAAGTTTTACTTACAGGCTACTAAAGATTTTCGTCAAACATCTGCCCTGTTTGTCGTTTACTCTGGACAGAGGAGAGGTCAAAAAGCTTCGACAAGCTCTCTCTCCTTATGGCTTCGGAGCATAATACGCTTAGCCTATGAGACTGCTGGACAGCAGACCCCTGAAAGGATTACAGCTCATTCTACTAGAGCTGTGGCTTCCACCTGGGCCTTTAAAAATGAGGCCTCTGTTGAACAGATTTGCAAGGCTGCGACTTGGTCTTCGCTTCACACCTTTTCAAAATTTTACAAATTTGACACTTTTGCTTCTTCGGAGGCTGTTTTTGGGAGAAAGGTTCTACAGGCAGTGGTTCCTTCCGTTTAAGTTCCTGCCTTGTCCCTCCCATCATCCGTGTACTTTAGCTTTGGTATTGGTATCCCACAAGTAATGGATGATCCGTGGACTGGATACACTTAACAAGAGAAAACATAATTTATGCTTACCTGATAAATTTATTTCTCTTGTAGTGTATCCAGTCCACGGCCCGCCCTGTCCTTTTAAGGCAGGTTTAAATTTTAATTAAACTACAGTCACCACTGCACCCTATGGTTTTCGGTATGTTTCGGTCGAATGACTGGATATGGCAGTGAGGGGAGGAGCTATATAGCAGCTCTACTGTGGGTGATCCTCTTGCAACTTCCTGTTGGGAAGGAGAATATCCCACAAGTAATGGATGATCCGTGGACTGGATACACTACAAGAGAAATAAATTTATCAGGTAAGCATAAATTATGTTTTTTCTTCCACTTTTTTTCTTACCTCACTTCTGCTTGGCTATGCATTAGACTGAGGTATGTGTGAGGGGTTATAAAGAGCTCTTGTGGTTTGGGAGTCTCTGCCTCCTCCAGTTGGTAGGGAAGGTAATTCCCATGAGTATTGGATCGTCACCACCATGAAAGAAATGAAT
Source organism: Bombina bombina (assembly GCF_027579735.1). Classification (NCBI taxonomy): domain Eukaryota; kingdom Metazoa; phylum Chordata; class Amphibia; order Anura; family Bombinatoridae; genus Bombina; species Bombina bombina. The sequence goes on along the minus strand of NC_069501.1, from coordinate 546,091,588 downwards.
TTATCAGGTAAGCAGATATTGTTTTGTTTTTTAAAAAACAATTCATATTGATCTCTCACCAGGCCGGACGATGATGACGATGAGGAGGATACCAGCCTGGGGGAGGACAGCTGGTCCCCAGAACCCTCTGAACCACCCACCTCTAGAGTATACATTGGGGAAGAGCCCTCGGTGACTGTGATACCAGTTTATCTGCCTCCATGCCTGCAGGAGGAAGATGAAGATGAGGGTGTCAGTGACAGTGATTCTGAAGGACCAATCCTATACAAAGAGGAAGAGGAGGATGAAGAGGAAGAACAAAGTAATTGATCATTCTTTTAAGTACTAACATTTTGATATCCAGAAAAGCGAGATACAAAACAGTGAATGAGAATGCTCACACAAGGGAAGAATAGGAAAACTACAGAGCTTATAGCAAGGATACAACTACAATATAGAAAGCGGGGAATACTACCCTTCAGTGGGTACATTATGTGATATTCACATGGTACAGATGCAATACAGAGAACAGATAATATTGCAGGCCTTATGTACAACAATATTTATACAATACACAGGAAAATCCTGCACCGCACAACTTACTCTTTAACAAATACAATATAGTGCTTATGCTGTAATATATAGAAACAATTGCCAATTATGTTATTTTTTTCCCTTCTAGGCTCTTTGGCCAATAAAGTGAAAAGGAAGGATACACTTGCCATGCGTTTAAATGGGAGGACAGGCTCTGAAGAGTCAAGCACAGAACTACCACATCGCAGCAGAGAGGAATGGAATCAGATACGGCAGCAAATTGGTACCCAACTGAACCGGAGACTGAGCCAGAGGCCTACAGCTGAGGAGCTGGAACAGAGGAATATCTTACTGCGTGAGTAGTATAATGACATTTTATCAGAGAATATGAGAGAAACATGTGGAAGGCATAAGTATAACTACCTAATATAAACAGAAGTAGTCAGTACTCACAACTACAGGAGCATTGCATGGTCACAATAGACATACATACATTTATTTATAAATATTTGTCACGCTGTCAAACTTTTTTATTATGACAGGTGGGTAAATGGCCTCTGTCCACTCCTTCCCATGCGTCTGAGGTGTTACACACTCATACTCACGGGCACACACTCCTAGCTATACCTCTTCCTTCCATCAGTTTATACTTATTTTGGAGTTAGAGCAGAGCTCTAATTCAGCCAATATAAGTGAAGTGTTTGTTATTTTGCACAGATGAACAAAGAAGTGGCACTACACCTTGTACATATCCAGTTTATCTAGTCCTGCTTGAGAATGATATTTTGTTGTATTATTTTTTTGTTTGATTATTTGTGGGAGTTTTAGGAATACATTTTTAAGTTTGCCTTTCTAGCCTTTTGACTAGTTATTTCACAAATTAATGCTTGGGTTGGAAAGACCACATCTGAGTCCCTGAACCAGTTACAGGAGCAAGAGACCCCTCATTTAAAAGAGGGACCTTGTTACCCTATAAGAGGTAGGTGATCACCATAAAAAAAATCAATAACCTGTTTGTTAGAGGGATGAATAAGCCCCCCCCCCCCCTCCTTTATATAAAAGGCCAGATTCTCCTCTTTTAAATAAAGGTTTACTCGCACCCTTTGATGGAAAAAGATCATGGTTAAAAATGGTGACCACTTGCCCCGCTAGAAATCATGTGGTTTGTAGTGGTGGTGGGATCTAATGCAGAACCACTATTTGATTTGATTAGAGGCTGTTAGACCCTTCATGTGAAAGGGAGAATTATTCTCTTAAATGAGGTCGCACCTCCTATAATTGTTAGGTGATTACTGTGGTAGTGTTATGTACCCATGCAGTGTTTTGATAAAAAAGACAAGAATGAGACCCAAATTAGGAAAAAGGGAGCCCCCTCTTTCCAATAAGGAGTATAATATATCTATCAATAGAGCAGAGGCCTCTTTTTCACTGGATGGGGTCACATAACCAGGTGGCAAGATTTTTCTTGTATGCACATTACCAATCAAAAGTGTATACAATACTGACATCTAGGATATCTACTTTAACAATAAACAAATGTTTTAAATACATACATACGCATACAGGTAATACTTCAAGAATGTATGTCATGTAGCCAGTGACAGAATACCTCTAGGACTGAATGAATTAGAGCTGCAACAACTAATCGTCATAATCCATAATAATCGATTATGAAAATAGTTGGTTTGCAATTACTTGGTCTGTGCACAACACCAGCAGCTTCACTCCGATGGGCTCCTGCACATGCTATTGTGTTTTATGGTTTTATCCTTAGCCTAAAGGACGTCTACAGACATCTACTTTTCACTTTTTCAGGACAGTATAAGTTTACAACTACCCCTGGCTTATGTTCAACCCAGATATAATAGTCATCGTTTGGATTGTTTATATTAAATCAGGTTATTTGGAACTATGCTTTTCATGATAGTGCCAAGCTTGTTATTTACACCTAGCCCCTAGATTGATGGGAGTTATTTAAATTGATGTGCACTATTATCTGTTTGCACAATTGTTAGCGTATTACTTGCTATTGCTGATTATATGTACTGTATAAATAAATGTGTAAGGCTTTGTCCTGTTATTGATATATAGTCCTTAGCGCTTTTGATTTGTTTTTTATTGTTTTTTTTTTTATATTTTTTATAAATTGTGAGTGATATGTACCTGATTTAACCTTTAAAAGTATATATTCTTTATTTTTAGAGCGGACTAGATATTTCTTTCATGTAATTAGCAAGAGTCCATGAGCTAGTGACGTATGGGATATACATTCCTACCAGGAGGGGCAAAGTTTCCCAAACCTCAAAATGCCTATAAATACACCCCTCATCACACCCACAAATCAGTTTTACAAACTTTGCCTCCCTTGGAGGTGGTGAAGTAAGTTTGTGCTAGATTCTTCGTTGATATGCGCTTCGCAGCAGGCTGGAGCCCGGTTTTCCTCTCAGTGTGCAGTGAATGTCAGAGGGATGTGAAGAGAGTATTGCCTATTTGAATTCAATGATCTCCTTCTACGGGGTCTATTTCATAGGTTCTCTGTTATCGGTCGTAGAGATTCATCTCTTACCTCCCTTTTCAGATCGACGATATACTCTTATATATACCATTACCTCTACTGATTCTCGTTTCAGTACTGGTTTGGCTTTCTACTACATGTAGAGGAGTGTCCTGGGGTAAGTAAGTCTTATTTTCTGTGACACTCTAAGCTATGGTTGGGCACTTTTTTATAAAGTTCTAAATATATGTATTCAAACATTTATTTGCCTTGACTCAGGATGTTCAACGTTCCTTATTTCAGACAGTCAGTTTCATATTTGGGATAATGCATATGAATAAATCAATTTTCTTACCTTAAAATTTGACTTTTTTCCCTGTGGGCTGTTAGGCTCGCGGGGGCTGAAAATGCTTCATTTTATTGCGTCATTCTTGGTGCGGACTTTTTTTGCGCAAAAAAAATTTCTGTTTCCGGCGTCATACGTGTCGCCGGAAGTTGCGTCATTTTTGATGTTTTTTTGCGCCAAAAGTGTCGGCGTTCCGGATGTGGCGTCATTTTTGGCGCCAAAAGCATTTAGGCGCCAAATAATGTGGGCGTCTTTTTTGGCGCTAAAAAAATATGGGCGTCACTATTGTCTCCACATTATTTAAGTCTCATTATTTATTGCTTCTGGTTGCTAGAAGCTTGTTCACTGGCATTTTTTCCCATTCCTGAAACTGTCATTTAAGGAATTTGTTCAATTTTGCTTTATATGTTGTTTTTTCTATTACATATTGCAAGATGTCCCACGTTAACACTGAGTCAGAAGATACTTCTGGAAAATCGCTGCCTGGTGCTGGATCTACCAAAGCTAAGTGTATCTGCTGTAAACTTATGGTATCTGTTCCTCCAGCTGTTGTTTGTACTGATTGTCATGACAAACTTGTTAATGCAGATAATATTTCCTTTAGTACTGTTACATTACCTGTTGCTGTTCCGTCAACATCTAATGCTCAGAGTGTTCCTGATAACATAAGAGATTTTGTTTCTAAATCCATTAAGAAGGCTATGTCTGTTATTCCTCCTTCTAGTAAACTTAAAAAGTCTTTTAAAACTTCTCATTTTTCAGATGAATTTTTAAATGAACATCATCATTCTGATTCTGATAATGGCTCTTCTGGTTCAGAGGATTCTGTCTCAGAGGTTGATGCTGATAAATCTTCATATTTATTTAAAATGGAATTTATTCGTTCTTTACTTAAAGAAGTCCTAATTGCATTAGAAATTGAGGATTCTAGTCCTCTTGATACTAAATCTAAACGTTTAGATAAGGTTTTTAAATCTCCTGTAGTTATTCCAGAAGTTTTTCCTGTCCCTGATGCTATTTCTGAAGTAATTTCCAGGGAATGGAATAATTTGGGTAATTCATTTACTCCTTCTAAACGTTTTAAGCAATTATATCCTGTGCCATCTGACAGATTAGAGTTTTGGGACAAAATCCCTAAGGTTGATGGGGCTGTCTCTACTCTTGCTAAGCATACTACTATTCCTACGGCAGATGGTACTTCCTTTAAGGATCCTTTAGATAGGAAAATTGAATCCTTTCTAAGAAAAGCTTACTTGTGTTCAGGTAATCTTCTTAGACCTGCTATATCTTTAGCGGATGTTGCTGCAGCTTCAACTTTTTGGTTAGAAGCTTTAGCGCAACAAGTAACAGATCATAATTCTCATAGCATTATTAATCTTCTTCAACATGCTAATAATTTTATTTGTGATGCCATCTTTGATATCATTAGAGTTGATGTCAGGTATATGTCTCTAGCTATTTTAGCTAGAAGAGCTTTATGGCTTCTAAGTCTACTCTGCTTTCCCTTTCTTTCCAGGGTAATAAATTATTTGGTTCTCAGTTGGATTCTATTATCTCAACTGTTACTGGAGGGAAAGGAACTTTTTTACCACAGGATAAAAAATCTAAAGGTCTAATAATCGTTTTTGTTCCTTTCGTCACAACAAGGAACAAAAGCCTGATCCTTCATCCTCAGGAGCGGTATCAGTTTGGAAACCATCTCCAGTCTGGAATAAATCCAAGCCTTTTAGAAAACCAAAGCCAGCTCCTAAGTCCACATGAAGGTGCGGCCCTCATTCCAGCTCAGCTGGTAGGGGGCAGATTACGTTTTTTCAAAGAAATTTGGATCAATTCCGTTCACAATCTTTGGATTCAGAACATTGTTTCAGAAGGGTACAGAATTGGCTTCAAGATAAGGCCTCCTGCAAAGAGATTTTTTCTTTCCCGTGTCCCAGTAAACCCAGCGAAGGCTCAAGCATTTCTGAATTATGTTTCAGATCTAGAGTTGGCTGGAGTAATTATGCCAGTTCCAGTTCTGGAACAGGGGCTGTGGTTTTATTCAAATCTCTTCATTGTACCAAAGAAGGAGAATTCCTTCAGACCAGTTCTGGATCTAAAAATATTGAATCGTTATGTAAGGATATCAACATTCAAAATGGTAACTGTAAGGACTATCCTGCCTTTTGTTCAGCAAGGGCATTATGTCTACAATAGATTTACAGGATGCATATCTGCATATTCCGATTCATTCAGATCACTATCAGTTTCTGAGATTCTCTTTCCTAGACAAGCATTACCAGTTTGTGGCTCTACCGTTTGGCCTAGCAACAGCTCCAAGAATTTTTACAAAGGTTCTCGGTGCCCTTCTGTCTGTAATCAGAGAACAGGGTATTGTGGTATTTCCTTATTTGGACGATATCTTGGTACTTGCTCAGTCTTCACATTTAGCAGAATCTCATACAAATCGTCTTGTGTTGTTTCTTCAAGATCATGGTTGGAGGATCAATTTACCAAAAAGTTCATTGATTCCTCAGACAAGGGTAACCTTTTTAGGTTTCCAGATAGATTCAGTGTCCATGACTCTGTCTTTGACAGACAAGAGACGTCTAAAATTGATATCAGCTTGTCGAAACCTTCAGTCACAATCATTCCCTTAGGTAGCCTTATGCATGGAAATTCTAGGTCTTATGACTGCTGCATCGGACACGATACCCTTTGCTCGTTTTCACATGCGACCTCTTCAGCTCTGTATGATGAACCAGTGGTGCAGGAATTATACAAAGATATCACAGTTAATATCTTTAAATCCGATTGTTCGACACTCTCTGACGTGGAGGACAGACCACCATCGTCTAGTTCAGGGGGCTTCTTTTGTTCTTCCATCCTGGACTGTGATCTCAACAGATGCGAGTCTGACAGGTTGGGGAGCTGTATGGGGGTCTCTGACAACGCAGGGGGTTTGGAAATCTCGGGAGGCGAGATTACCAATCAACATTTTGGAACTCCGTGCGATTTTCAGAGCTCTTCAGTCGTGGCCTCTTCTGAAGAGAGAATCGTTCATTTGTTTTCAGACGGACAATGTCACAGCCGTGGCATATGTCAATCATCAAGGAGGGACTCACAGTCCTCTGGCCATGAAAGAAGTATCTTGAATACTTGTATGGGCGGAATCCAGCTCCTGTCTAATTTCTGCGGTTCACATCCCAGGTATAGACAATTGGGAAGCGGATTATCTCAGCCGCCAGACGTTACATCCGGGCGAATGGTCTCTTCACCCAGAAGTTTTTTCTTCAGATTGTTCAAATCTGGGGACTTCCAAAAATAGATCTGATGGCTTCTCATCTAAACAAGAGGCTTCCCAGGTATCTGTCCAGATCCAGGGATCCTCAGGCGGAGGCAGTGGATGCATTGTCACTTCCTTGGAAGTATCATCCTGCCTATATCTTTCCGCCTCTAGTTCTTCTTCCAAGAGTAATCTCCAAGATTCTAAAGGAGCGTTAGTTTGTTCTGCTGGTGGCTCCAGCATGGCCTCACAGGTTTTGGTATGCGGATCTTGTTCGGATGGCTACTTGCCAACCTTGGACTCTTCCGTTAAGACCAGACCTTCTATCGCAAGGTCCTTTTTTTCCATCAGGATCTCAAATCATTAAATTTAAAGGTATGGAGATTGAGCACTTGATTCTCAGTCATAGAGGTTTCTCTGACTCATAATTATTTTCAGCGGAATTGGCTGTCTTTATTTTATCCCTTCCTCTCTAGCGACTCTTGCGTGGAAGTTCCACATCTTGGGTATTTATATCCCATACGTCACTAGCTCATGGACTCTTGCTAATTACATGAAAGAAAACCTAATTTATGTAAGAACTTACCTGATAAATTAATTTCTTTCATATTAGCAAGAGTCCATGAGGCCCACCCTTTTTATGGTGGTTATGATTTTTGTATAAAGCACAATTATTCCAATTCCTTATTTTTTATGCTTTTGCACTTTTTTCTTATCACCCCACTTCTTGGATATTCGTTAAACTGATTTGTGGGTGTGGTGAGGGGTGTATTTATAGGCATTTTAAGGTTTGGGAAACTTTGCCCCTCCTGGTAGGAATGTATATCCCATACGTCACTAGCTCATGGACTCTTGCTAATATGAAAGAAATTATTTTATCAGGTAAGTTCTTACATAAATTATGTTTTTCCCCTAACCTTATAGCTAGTTTTTTACCATTGCATATAGATATTCAAGATATTTTTATGTTAGAATGAAGTCAAGGGTTACTTTATTGAGAGGCCCCTTGCCAAGGTAGAAAACACTTAGCATTGGTGAAGAGCTAACAAAGATAAATATCCCACTTTGGTGAAATTGGCAAAACCCTACTTATACACCTCAACAGCCTTTTCTCTGCTGCAGGAAATATAGCTGCAAACAGAGAACCAGCCTCAGCCAGGAGCATGTGGACATGTTGATATTTTTGCATTTCAATGCAAAGTTTCTGAAAGAGTGAATAACAGAATGTTATTAACAGTTATAGTCTAACTCTTTCTAGTACTACCTCTTTTCAAACAGTTTTTGGTTTTGTTTAATTATAAAACTGTTCTCTGCTGCTTAAAAATTGGACAAACCATTGTGTTAATGTAAAGTTTTAGTCTGAAGTGTATATTTGTAACACTCAGTATATTGATTTTATTTAAAATATAGGAAACCATTATTGATTTTTTTTTTTATCCGATTAGTCGATTAATCGAAAAAATAATCTGCCGATTAATCGATTATTAAAATAATCGTTAGTTGCAGCCCTAGAATGAATATACATTTATTTATTTCTCTGCAGAGAAGAACGAAGCAGATAGGTTGGCAGAGAAACGTGAAATCAAAAGACGTCTCACGCGAAAGGTAACCGTGAATGTTTTTTTGTTGTTTTTTTTATGATAATTTCAGACCTTTTGCAGTGGAGTTTACTAACTGATATAGTCATGAGAGTTATAGAGACTGATAGATTTCAGGCTTCCCATTGTAAGAGTTTTTCTTTAAGAATGTTCTGCTGAAAAAAATTGGTCTACTGTGCCCTTAAAAAAAAAATATTTTAAAAAAAATTGAATGCACATCCAACAGTTGTTGCGTAACCCAGAAAAGAAAACAACAAATAGTGGGGAAATCTGATATTCAATCAGAACATATCAATTCACACAAGATTGCATCATTAAGGACATTATACAAAAGCAAATCAATAAATCCTAATTTCTCCAACATTGGTGTGTCTGGTCCACGGTGTCATCCATTACTTGTGGGAAATATTCTCTTCCCCAACAGGAAATGGCAAAGAGCACAGCAAAAGCTGTCCATATAGTCCCTCCCAGGCTCCGCCCCCCCCAGTCATTCTCTTTGCCGCTCTGAACAAGTAGCATCTTCACGGAGATGGTGAAGAGTATGTGGTGTTTAGCTGTAGTTTTTTATTCTTCTATCAAGAGTTTGTTATTTTAAAATAGTGCTGGTATGTACTATTTACTCTGAAACAGAATTGCTGGTATGTACTATTTACTCTGAAACAGAAAGAGATGAAGAGTTCTGTTTAAAAGAGGAGTATGATTTTAGCAGCAGTAACTAAAATCGATTGCTGTTCCCACACAGGACTGTTGAGCTGAGAGAACTTCAGTTGGGGGGAACAGTTTGCAGACTTTTCTGCTCAAGGTATGACTTGCCATTTTTCTAACAAGACTGTGTAATGCTGGAAGGCTGTCATTTTTCCCTCATGGGGATCGGTAAGCCATTTTCTTATTCTCAAACAGAATAAAGAGCTTATTATGGGCTATAAACAGGTAGACACTTTTAGGGGCTAAATCGATTGCTTTATTTAAGTATTATATGCAGTTTGAAGTTGAATTTCACACTTTTATAACATTGGGGAACGTTTTTAGCACCAGGCACTTGTTAAGACACCTTCCCAGTCAGGAAGGGCCTTTCTCTGTAGTAGGCAGAGCCTCATTTTCGCGCCATTACTGCGCAGTTACTTTTTATACGATTACACTTTCACATTATTTTTTCACTTTCATATATTTTTTATATAATTTTTCATAACTTTTCATATATATTTTTTCACAATTGGATCTTCAATGCATTTATAGGACTTCCACTTCTATACATCCTTAGGATTACAACTCAGGAGCTTCAAAGGATCATTTCATCATATGGACTGAATTCTAGGGACATATACACCTCAGAAGTGTTTTTTAGTTTACATTGTTTGATTTGTGCACACATTGTTGCTCACAATATTTTTGAGTTGTGCAGAAAAGGTTTTTAGGTTTTGAGATTTTATCTTTATTTATATTATTTATTTTTTATACACACATACATTTTTGTACACACACAATTTTCGGATCACATTTGTACTTGTATTTATCTGTGGTGTATATTTCAAGTGCTCACCGACAAGCTATTGTAAATCTCATTTGAAACCGTTTATTCTATTCTTTTACACAACCTCATATTTTTATTTATCACCAAGCTCACTTATTTACACATCACACCTACCACACATGTTATGTTAAAGTGACATTCTTGTACCTATGTTAAAGTGACATTCTTGTACTTATATCACTGTGCAAAATACGCCAGTGAAACAACTTACCATATCATAATCAGACAACTATATTTATTTATTTATTTTAGATTGCCTTAGGCCATATCTTCTTAGAATTGTGGCCACATGGATCCATGTACTTAACTGTCGTTTTTAATTTGTGAGATTGTATTTAATAGTTTTAATTATATATTTAATTGTTTTAACTATATAACGTCTGTTTTTATTGTGCAACATTGTATACGCTTTTCGTGCTAATTGTAATAAATATTTTGTGTCATATATACTATAACCAACTTCTAGATTTATTCCTATGATACATACACATAGAGACCATTCTAACACTCAACAAATGCTATACGAACCTAAGATCTAGCATTACATATATCAGACCCTGCCTTTTTTTGGCGCTCCTCTCTATTTATTCTGTTTTAAACACTGTAGAGCAGGAGGGCGCTGATGATAATTTTTCTGTCATACCCTCACACCAATCTGAAGTGGCAGTGAGGGAGGGTTTGTCAGATGGGGAAATTTCTGACAGGAAGAATTTCTCAGCAGGCAGAACCTGATGTTGTGACATTTAAATTTAAATTAGAGCATCTCCGTGGATTACTTAAGGAGGTGCTTTCTACTCTGGATGATTGTGACAATCTGGTCATCCCAGAAAAATTGTGCAAGATGGACAAGTTCCTTGAGGTCCCGGTGCACCCTGATGCTTTCCCGATACCTAAATGGATGGCGGACATAGTGAATAAGGAATGGGAGAAGCCAGGCATACCTTTTTGTCCCTCCTCCTATATTTAAGAAATTGTTCCCTATGGTCGACCCCAGGAAGGACACATGGCAAACAGTCCCTAAGGTTGAGGGGGCGGTTTCTACTCTAGCCAAGCGCACGACCATTCCTATGGAGGACAATTGTGCTTTCAAAGATCCTATGGATAAAAAAATTGGAGGGTTTGTTTAAAAAGATTTTTGTTCAGCAAGGTTACCTCCTTCAACCTATTTCGTGCATTATTCCTGTCACTACAGCGGCGTGGTTCTGGTTCGAGGAACTGGAAAAGTCGCTCAGTAGGGAGACTCCGTATGAGGAAGTCATGGACAGAATTCACGCACTTAAGTTAGCTAATTCCTTTATTTTAGACGCCGCTTTGCAGTTAGCGAGGTTATCGGCGAAAAATTCAGGGTTTGCAATTGTGGCGCGCAGAGCGCTCTGGCTAAAGTCTTGTTCGGCGGATGTATCTTCCAAGACAAAATTGCTTAATATCCCTTTCAAAGGTAAGACCCTTTTTGGGCCAGAATTGAAAAAGATTATTTCAGACATCACTGGGGGAAAGGGCCATGCCCTCCCACAAGATAAACCTTTCAAGGCTAAGAATAAGTCCAATTTTCGTTCCTTTCGCAATTTCAGGAACGGACCGGCTTCCAACTCGGCAGCCTCTAGACAAGAGGGTAACGCCTCCCAGTCTAAACCCGCTTGGAAACCAATGCAAGGCTGGAACAAGGGTAAACGGGCCAAGAAGCCTGCTGCTGCTACCAAAACAGCATGAAGGGGTAGCCCCCAATCCGGGACCGGATCTTGTAGGGGGCAGACTCTCTCTCTTCGCTCAGGCTTGGGCAAGAGATGTTCAGGATCCCTGGGCACTAGAAATAGTCTCTCAGGGTTATCTCCTGGAATTCAAGGAACTACCCCCAAGGGGAAGGTTCCACATGTCTCACTTATCTTCAAACCAAATAAAGAGACAGGCATTCTTACATTGTGTAGAAGACCTGTTAAAAATGGGAGTGATACACCCAGTTCCAACTGTGGAACAAGGTCAGGGGTTTTACTCAAATCTGTTTGTAGTTCACAAAAAAAGAGGGAACTTTCAGACCAATTCTGGATTTAAAAATTCTAAACAAATTTCTCAGAGTTCCATCGTTCAAAATGGAAACCATTCGAACAATTTTACCTACAATCCAGGAGGGTCAATTTATGACTACCATGGATTTAAAGGATGCGTATCTACATATTCCTATCCACAAAGATCATCAGTTCCTAAGGTTCGCCTTTCTGGACAAGCATTACCAGTTCGTGGCTCTCCCATTCGGGCTAGCCACTGCTCCAAGGATTTTCTCAAAGGTGCTAGGGTCCCTTCTAGCGGTTCTAAGACCAAGGGGTATTGCAGTGGCACCTTATCTGGACGACATTCTAATCCAAGCGTCGTCTCTTTCCAAAGCAAAGGCTCATACAGACATTGTTCTAGCCTTTCTCAGATCTCACGGGTGGAAGGTGAACGTAGAAAAGAGTTCCCTGTCTCCGTCGACAAGAGTTCCCTTCTTGGGAACGATAATAGATTCTTTAAAAATGAAGATCTTCCTAAACGCTTGTCAAGTTCTTCACTCTATTCTGCAGCCTTCCATAGCTCAGTGCATGGAAGTAGTAGGGTTGATGGTTGCAGCAATGGACATAGTTCCTTTTGCTCGAATTCATCTAAGACCATTACAACTGTGCATGCTCAAGCAGTGGAATGGGGACTATACAGACTTGTCTCCAATGATTCAAGTAGACCAGATAACCAGAGACTCACTCTGTTGGTGGTTGACCCAGGATCACCTGTCCCAGGGAATGAGTTTCCGCAGACCAGAGTGGGTCATTGTCATGACCGACGCCAGTCTATTAGGCTGGGGCGCGGTCTGGGATTCTCTGAAAGCTCAGGGTCTATGGTCTCGGGAAGAGTCTCTTCTCCCGATAAACATTCTGGAACTGAGAGCGATATTCAATGCTCTCCGGGCTTGGCCTCAACTAGCGAAGGCCGGATTCATAAGATTCCAGTCGGACAACATGACGACTGTAGCTTACATCAACTATCAGGGGGGAACAAGGAGTTCCTTGGCGATGAGAGAGGTGTCCAAAATCATCAAATGGGCGGAGGATCACTCCTGCCACCTATCTGCAATCCACATCCCAGGAGTAGACAACTGGGAGGCGGATTATCTGAGTCGTCAGACTTTTCATCCGGGGGAGTGGGAACTTCACCCGGAGGTGTTTGCCCAGTTGACTCAATTATGGGGCATTCCAGACATGGATTTGATGGCGTCTCGTCAGAACTTCAAGGTTCCTTGCTACGGGTCCAGATCCAGGGATCCCAAGGCGACTCTAGTGGATGCATTAGTGGCGCCTTGGTCGTTCAACCTAGCTTATGCGTTTCCACCGTTCCCTCTCCTTCCCAGGCTTGTAGCCAGCATCAAACAGGAGAAGGCCTCAGTGATTCTGATAGCTCCTGCGTGGCCACGCAGGACTTGGTATGCAGACCTGGTGAATATGTCATCGGCTCCACCATGGAAGCTACCTTTGAGACAGGATCTTCTAGTACAAGGTCCATTCGAACATCCAAATCTAGTTTCTCTCCAGCTGACTGCTTGGAAATTGAACGCTTGATTTTATCAAAGCGCGGGTTTTCAGATTCAGTGATAGATACTCTGGTCCAAGCCAGAAAACCTGTGACTAGAAAGATTTACCATAAAATATGGAAAAGATATATCTGTTGGTGTGAATCCAAGGGATTCTCATGGAGTAAGATTAAAATTCCCAGGATCCTCTCCTTTCTCCAAGAAGGTTTGGATAAGGGATTGTCTGCGAGTTCTCTAAAAGGGCAGATTTCTGCTTTATCTGTCTTGTTACACAAACGACTGGCAGCTGTGCCAGATGTACAAGCTTTTGTACAGGCTTTGGTCAGAATCAAGCCTGTTTACAGACCTTTGACTCCTCCCTGGAGTCTAAATTTAGTTCTTTCAGTTCTTCAAGGGGTTCCGTTTGAACCCTTACATTCCATAGATATCAAGTTACTATCTTGGAAAGTTCTGTTTTTGGTTGCTATTTCTTCTGCTAGAAGAGTTTCTGAACTATCTGCTTTGCAGTGTGATCCACCCTATCTGGTGTTCCATTCAGATAAGGTTGTTTTGCGTACCAAGCCTGGTTTTCTTCCAAAAGTTGTTTCCAACAAGAATATTAACCAGGAAATAGTTGTTCCTTCTTTGTGTCCGAATCCAGTTTCAAAGAAGGAACGTTTGTTACACAATTTAGATGTAGTCCGTGCTTTAAAGTTCTATTTAGAAGCAACAAAGGATTTCAGACAAACTTCTTCCTTGTTTGTCGTTTATTCTGGTAAGAGGAGAGGACAAAAAGCTACTGCTACCTTTCTTTCTTTCTGGCTGAAAAGCATCATCCGATTGGCTTATGAGACTGCCGGACGGCAGCCTCCTGAACGAATCACAGCTCACTCTACTAGGGCTGTGGCTTCCACATGGGCCTTTAAGAACGAGGCTTCTGTTGATCAGATATGTAAGGCAGCGACTTGGTCTTCTCTGCATACTTTTGCTTCTTCGGAGGCTATTTTTGGGGGAGAGGTTTTGCAAGCCGTGGTTCCTTCTGTTTAGGTAATCTGATTTGCTCCCTCCCTTCATCCGTGTCCTAAAGCTTTGGTATTGGTTCCCACAAGTAATGGATGACGCCGTGGACCGGACACACCAATGTTGGAGAAAACAGAATTTATGCTTACCTGATAAATTTTCTCCAACGGTGTGTCCGGTCCACGGCCCGCCCTGGTTTTTTTAATCAGGTTTGAAGAATTTCTTTCTCTATACACTACAGTCACCACAGCACCCTATAGTTTCTCTTTTTTTCTCCTAACCGTCGGTCAAATGACTGGGGGGGCGGAGCCTGGGAGGGACTATATGGACAGCTTTTGCTGTGCTCTTTGCCATTTCCTGTTGGGGAAGAGAATATTTCCCACAAGTAATGGATGACGCCGTGGACCGGACACACCGTTGGAGAAAGTAATTTATCAGGTAAGCATAAATTCTGTTTTTTCTCATAGAAAACGCTTAGACCCATCAGCTCACTTCAGGCCAGCCACGTGATAACAGCAGTGTATGTTGTTAGGCAATAATATCAGTGCAACTGGGCCAAAACATTTTATTAACAAAAAATAAAACCATATTAAATTAAATGAGTGAGGGCAGGTCAATATAAGCATGTTTACTAATTAGCTGATTATTTCACTTGTGCTCCACTTCAGATATCCTGCACATCTGGCCTGTTGGGGAGGCTTAAGGGCAAGTTTTAAAACCTCTACTCTAGACATAACATTGTACAAACAGTGTAGATATTGCAGCTGCCAATAATGTATATAATCTGGACTAATCAGTGGCACCTCATGTTAGCATTAAATACGCAACTGTAGCTGGTCTGTCTACTGTACCCTTACTACCTTAGTATATATAATTACAGGGTAGTAAGAAATTATGAGTTTATTAAATTGCTTATATAATGCGTATACTTTGTAGAGAAATTAATTATAAGTATCCTTTTTTTTTTCCTCATAATTCAAAATGAGAGCTTTCAGATTTAAAAGGAGTTAACCACTGCCTTAAAAATGTTTGGTAAAAATGTCATGTACGTATTTAGATAAAGATTATGTAAGTATATCCGTATCTGACTATATCCCCTGTTTTCTTTGTTTTCCAGCTCAGTCAGAGGCCCACAGTTGCCGAACTGTTGGAGAGAAAAATACTTCGGTTTAATGAATATGTGGAGGTAACGGATGCGCACGACTATGACAGAAGGGCAGACAAACCATGGACTAAGCTAACACCTGCAGATAAGGTGAGGTAGTGTTTAGTGTTTTTGTCAATGCCGCTTCTCTAACACATACATAATGGCACACATTGACAAGGGGAGCATCCGCACGACTTTTTAAAACAGAATATTTTCTTTTATAGCTTAACTATTTATTTGACCAAATGTAATGTCCTACCATCTGTTTTCATTTATATCAAAGGCTGCAATACGCAAGGAACTTAACGAGTTTAAGAGCTCAGAAATGCAAGTTCATGCAGAAAGTAAACACTACACCAGGTGAGTAGTCTTCTTCAGGTCCTTACGCGATAGATTACCCTCCAGTGACCTTAGATAACCACCTGTTTTTATACTTCCAGTTTGTTGGTCCATATCTTAATTAATATTTAATAATGGTTCTTTTGTTTGCAGGTTCCATCGGCCTTAACCTGCTGCCTGGGTGCAGAGATATTAATATGGGGCAAAAAGCACTTATTACTGGCCTCTCTATTCTGTGCCAACAACAAGACATGACCACTGGCAGTCCTTATTCCTGCACCTAATTAAGATGTCTGAAAAGCAATACAGGATTATAAGAAGCTCCCATGACCCTTCTGTGCTTCCCTACTGCCTCTTTCTGTAAAGTGGACATTGGAGATATAACTGGAACCCTCAGAAACCCTTGAAATGATGGACCACAACGAAATTATTCCTTCACAACTTGGATACTGCAGATAACTTTATTTCCCTTCATAACTTAGGTACACTGTCGGCTAACAGTGGTTGCAGTTCCCAGGTGCCTTATTGCGGGAGAAAATACGGGACTAAGGCTGGCCCTTTCTCCAGGATTTTTATGAAATTTAACAGCACCCTACAAAGTGGCAGCTCTTGTACTCCCTGGCAGGGCTGGGGTCATACTGTCATTCTTTGAGGTGCTTCAGGAGTTGCAATACTGCTCAGGGATTAATTTATCATGCAGAATGTGGGATGTAAAACGATTGATTGTGATCTATGCATTTTATGCCTTTGCTCCCCAAATCTGCTTACTCTGCAGCTGCTGCTCATACACCCAAGGCCTATACAGGTGTCATATACCCTGTGACCCCACTACATACCTTAACAATGCATATGGGGTTGATTCTTAACTAGGACTTCACTAAAGACCCTATTGACATGTAACGGTTAATAACAAAATATATCATTAATCTATTGAACTCTATTTCCTTGTTCAAACTGAGGAGATGGTTCTATAGAAAGAGAGAACTTTTTTATATATATATATATATATTGGGTTTTTTTGTTTTTTTTAAATCATGGTTGGAAGTGGAATATAGGAAGGATTATCAAAATACAAACGGTTAATTAACACTACGCCTTATACTAAACCTTTAGTGTGCATTATTGAAACTTTCTGGTCTTGAGGGGCCCTCTGAATTTTTAAATGTGTGTGTTTCCATATACACCAAACTGCTCTCCCTATGACATTACTGACAGGCACTCTCAACTGGAATTTTACGTCCGTATGTATGTGCATATGTGTATATATATATGTATGTGTGTGTGTGTGTGTGTATGTATGTATGTATGTATGTATATATATATATATATATATATATATATATATATATATATATATATATATATATATATATATAAATGTGGATAGGATCAGCGTCTGTATATCCGTTTGACTAGATCTGAATTTTAATGATAAAAATAAAACAGAACAAATTATTTTAGAAAAAACATGTGTTTTTTTTTTGTTTGTTTTTTGTTTTTTTAATTAAAGGGACATATAACAGTATGAACTAACATACATTTCTAAATATATAATGCCAGCCACTTTAATTCAGGCATTGTTTTGTTTGCAGCAAGTTCCCCCCCTAAGCATTTCCATGTGTGGAAGGTGCTATCCAGACCATAGCTTCAGCAGAATGAACACATGCACGGTAGGAGGCACAGTCACATTATACCAGACTAAAGCAGTGCACAGTAAATTGCTGAAGCTTTCACAAAACACTTGACATTATCCCCATGGAAACAAACAAGCCTCTTGGCAACAAACAATAGCAGTACCTACTGTCCCTATTCAACTCCCCCTTACTTGCAAGTAATTATCTTCACATGCATACTTTGTTACTTGACACTACAAGGTGTGGAGTATGAAACTGATAAGGGGGGTGGAGCAGGCTTCACTTGGCAACACTAAAGTGTAAGTAATTTTGCAGATTTTTGGAAATTTTTGTTTGTTTTTTTTACACTATTTATTAACACACAATTTTACTTCAGTTGACCCTGTTGAATATGCACATAACTCAAAATGTTTTATGGCACTTTAAGTACATTGAAAACTACATGATATAATTATTTGGAAATATAGAGATCAATGAGCACATTACATTTCTTTCATGTAATTAGCAAGAGTCCATGAGCTAGTGACGTATGGGATATACATTCCTACCAGGAGGGGCAAAGTTTCCCAAACCTCAAAATGCCTATAAATACACCCCTCACCACACCCACAAATCAGTTTAATATATGTGTTTAAACATTTATTTGCCTTGATTCAGGATGTTCAACGTTCCTTATTTTCAGACAGTCAGTTTCATATTTGGGATAATGCATATGAATAATTCAATTTTTTCTTACCTTAAAATTTGACTTTTTTTCCTGTGGGCTGTTAGGCTCACGGGGGCTGAAAATGCTTCATTTTATTGCGTCATTCTTGGCGCGGACTTTCTTGGCGCAAAAATTTTTTTGACGTTTTTGCGCCAAAAAATGTCGGCGTTACCGGATGTGGCGCCATTTTTTGCGCCAAAAGCATTTAGGCGCCAAATAATGTGGGCGGCTTTTTTGTCGCTAAAAAATTCGAGCGTCATTGTTGTCTCCACAATATTTAAGTCTCATTATTTATTGCTTCTGGTTGCTAGAAGCTTGTTCATTGGCATTTTTTTCCCATTCCTGAAACTGTCATTTAAGGAATTTGATCAATTTTGCTTTATATGTTGTTTTTTCTATTACATATTGCAAGATGTCTCCAATGGACTCTGAATCAGAAGCCACTTTTGGAAAAACGCTTAACTGAGTTTCAGTTCTACCAAAGCTAAGTTCATTTATTTTAAATGTTATAAATGTTTATCTTTAGCTATGGTTTGTAATAAGATATTATGTTATACTTTTACATGCGGAATCCATTAGTATTTATGCTTTATATATTTTCTTTTCTTACAAGAAATATTTAGAAGACTTATAAGAAATATTTTTCTGATTCTATGTTAAAGGCTTTGTCTGACTTCGTGCCTTCTAATAAAATTTTTAGGTCTTTTTCACTTCTTTTTTTTAATTATTGAAGTTTCAAATGACCAACAACATACTGATTTATCCTTCTCTGATGATGTTTTTTTCAGAAATTTTCTTCATCAGATATTGACACTAACAAATCTACTTTTTTTTTTATTATTTTTCAATTATTAAAGTACATTTGTTCTTTGTTGAAAAGGTGTTGATTATTTTGGATATTAAGGTAACTAGTTCTTTAAGACTAGCTGACATTATTTCTGCCTATTTATTTCTTTAGAGGTTTTCTTTCCAATTCCCTATACTAGGGAATGGAATAGGCTGAGAATTTTCTTTTATTCCTTCTTCAAAGGTTTTAAACTATATTCTTTGCCAGCAGTTAAATTCAATTTGGAGGGTTCTCCTGGGCTATCTCTAATTCTACTAATTATGCTATTGTTTCTATAGCAAAATAGTATTTATTTTCCTTTAGATAGTTGTATCTTATTTATGGAAAATGATTTAGTTTCAGGTACTTTTCTTGGTCCTGTGATTTATTTGGATATTGCAATTGCTTAATTTTCTCTGTTTACTTTAAGATAAAGTATCAGATTATGATTTATTTTAGCATTGTTAAGGGACAACATTTACTAGACTAGGTGCTGTTGCATTTGTCTTGTTGTTTTGCATTTATTGATTATGCAAGTCCTCTGTATTGGCTGGTCCTTTAAACTGGATTATCATGCTAATAATTTCATTTGTGTCTTTATTTTATTGAATATTTTCGCAAATGAGGGTTAATCTATGTCTTTAGCTTTTTTAGCTAGAAGAATTTTGTGATTTAAAAAAAAATAAAAAATAAATCCATATTTCCTTTGTTCTAAGATAATCAATTATTTGTTTTATAATTGGATTCAATTCTTAACTGTTACTCTGGGCTTCAAGGTTGAGTTCTAAGACTAAAACTTTAAGCTTATACTAGTTTGGTTGTTCTTATTAAGGAACGAATTCCTGAGTTCTTTCCCAAGTAACATGTCTATAATTGGAGTTCGAAATCAGCTCCCTAATTTTGCGATGTACGTGCCGTATTCCAGCTTGGCTGGTAAGGGGCAGGTTAAGGCTTCTTTGAAATTTATTTTTTCCAAAATTTCTTTGATTTTATTCCAGCAAGGCTAACACTTTCTTTAGCTGTGTTTCTGTCCTATATATTTTGGGTACTGTTGAAGCATGGCTGGGCACCCATGGGGTTCAAGCGCTGCTCAGACCTGGAATCTTCTGGGGTATTTCTTCCAGTTTCTTTTGAGGAACCGGGTTTTGGAGTTTTATTCAAACTATTTTGCCTTTTTATGGTCTTTGATAGCATTATTTGTTTTCATTAGATACAATAAATGCATATTTTCATTTTTCTGTTTTCATTCAGATTATTTTCTGAGGATGCGGAATCTCATATGATTCACTTACTCTTCAGGACATAGTTAGAGGATCTTCTTTTCTAAAGCTCTTGATTCCTCACACAAGGGTCACCTTTTTTAGGTTTCCAGATAGTTTGTGTCACTGTCCTTGTCTCTATCAGACAAGGGATAATGTTATTGGGTTCCGTCTTTCGGTACCTTTAGTCTCTATTATTTCCTTCAGTTGCTATATATGCATAGAAGTTTTAGGTCTTATGGCCACAGCATTTGGATTCAATTCCCTTTGCTCATTTTCTCTAGAAAGAACCTTTCCAGTCTTTTATAAGTGTTGTTTCTTCAAGATCATGGTTGGAGGATCAATTTACCAAAAAGTTCGTTTTGATTCCTCAGACAAGGGTAACCTTTTTAGGTTTCCTGATGGATTCAGTGTTCTTGATTCTGTCTCTGACGGACAACAGGCGTCTGAAATTGGTTTCAGCTTATCGAAACCTTCAGTCTCAATCATTCCCTTTGGTAGCCTTATGCATGGAAATTCTAGGTCTTATGACTGGTATCAGGCTTATTAATAGATACATACTCTTATAAAAATGTGTTTTAAAACGTTTGCTGGCATGTTTAATCGTTTTTTAACGTACATTGGTGATAACACTGTAATGTTGGTATAGCCTTAAATGCAGTAAAAGCGACTGGTATCAGGCTTATTAATAGAGATACATACTCTTGTAAAAATGTGTTTTAAAACGTTTGCTGGCATATTTAATCGTTTTTAACATATGTTTGGTGATAAAACTTATTGGGGCCTAAGTTTTTTCCACATGGCTGGCTTAAATTTTGCATAGAAACAGTTAACTGAAGCTTCCCACTGTTGTAATATGAGTGGGAGGGGCCTAATTTAGCGCTTTTTTGCGCAGTTAAAATTACAAAATGAATTATCCAGATTCCCTCAGCAGTCCCATGAATACTACAGGACATTTCTAAAGGGCTAAAAAGACTTCCAAAATCGTTTATAGGGAAGGTAATCCACAGCTCTGCTGTGGCAGTTTTGTTGTGTCTGTTTTTAAAAACGTCTGTCGTTTTTTTTTTTTATCTGTTTTTTGCATTAAGGGGTTAATAATCCATTTGCAAGTGGGTGCAATGCTCTGTTACCTTATTACATGTACTGTAAAAATTTCGTTTGTTTTACTGCCTTTTTTCACTGTTTTTCAAATTTTGACAAAATTTGTTTCTCTTAAAGGCACAGTAACGTTTTATATATTTGCTTGTTAACTTGATTTAAAGTGTTTTCCAAGCTTATTAGTCTCATTATTAGTCTGTTCTAACATGTCTGACATAGAGGAAGCTCTGTGTTCATTATGTTTTAAAGCCATGGTGGAACCCCATCTTAGAATGTGTACCAGATGTACTGATTTCATGTTAAACAATAAAGATCATTTTTTGTCTTTAAAAACATCACCAGAGGATTCTGTCGTGGGGGTAGTTATGCCGACTAACTCTCCCCACGTGTCAAACCTTTTGACTCCCGCTTTAGGGACTCACGCTCAAATGGCGCCAAGTACATCAAGGGCACCCATAGCGTTTATTTTACCAGGTGATTCTGTCGAGGGGAAAGTTATGCCGATTAACTCTCCCCACGTGTCAGACCCTTCGACTCCCGCTTCAGGGACTCACACTCAAATGGCGCCAAGTACATCAAGGGCATCCATAGCGTTTATTTTACAAGACATGGCAAAGGTGGTGAATAATACTCTGGCAGCAGTATTAGTCAGACTACCTGAAATTAAAGGAAAGCAGATAGCTCTGGGGGTAGATACAGAGCATACAGACGCTTTAAGAACCATGTATGATACTACCTCACAATATAATATGCTTAGTCTGTGGGTGATTTTTTTTGACTCAGGGAAGATGATTTAACCTGATTCTGATATTTCTACATTTAAAATTTATGCTTGAGAACCTCCACTTGTTGCTCAGGGAGGCTTTGGCTGCTCTGAATGAATGTGTACAATCGCAGGGCCAGAGAAATTGTGTAGACTGGATAAATAATATGCAGTGCCGGTGTGTACTGATGTTTTTCCAATACCTAAAGAGGTTTACTTATTAATTTAATAAGGAATGGGATAGACCAGGTGTGCCTTTCTCTTCCCCTCCTATTTTTTAGAAGAATGTTTTCTAATAGTTACCACCACACGGGACTTCTGGCAGACAGTTCCTAAGGTGGAGAGAAGAGTTTCTACTCTAGCTAAGCGTACCACTACCTCTGGCGAGGACAGTTGTGCTTTTTAGATCCAATGGATAAAAAATGTTTATTCAACAGGGTTTTATCCTGCAGCCCCTTGCATACATTTCTTCTGTCACTGCTGCTGCGGCGTTCTGGGTTGAGTCTCTTGATGAGGCTTTACAGTTAGCGACTCCATTGGATGAATATATTTGACAAGCTTATGCTAGCCAATTCCTTTGTTTTCTGATTCCTTTGTTCATTTGACTAGACTAACGGCTAAGAATTCTGTTTTTTACTATACTGGCGCGCAGAGCGCTATGGCTTATATCATGGTCAGCTGTCGTGACTTTAATAAATAAGCTACTTAACTTCCCTTCAAGGGGCAGACCCTATTCGGGCCTGGTTTGAAGGAGATTATTGCTTATATCACTGGAGGAAAAGGTCATGCCCTTCCTCAGGATAGGAATCAAGGGACAAAAAAGGTCTAATTTTCGTGCCTTTTAAAAAACTTCAGGGCAGGTGTGGCATCCACTTCCTCTAAGGCAAAACAAGAGGGAATTTTTGCTCAGTCCAAGGCGGTCTGGAGACAATTGGACCTGGAACAAAGATAAGCAGGCCAAGGAGCCTGCTGCTGCCTCTAAGGCAGCATGAAGGAACGGACCCCTATCCGGTAACGGATCCTATAGGGGGCAGACTTTCATTCTTCGCCCGGGCGTGGGCAAGAGATGCCCAGGATCCCTAGGCATTGGAATTTATATCCCAGAGATATCTTCTGGATTTCAAAGATTCCCCCCCCCCCCCCCCCCAAAAAAAAAGGGGGAGATTTCGCCTTTCACAATTATCTGCAAACCAGATAAAGAAGGAGGCATTCTTACATTGTGTACGAGATCCATCCAGTTCCAAGAGAGGAACAGGGACAGAGTTTTTACTAAAATCTGTTTGTGGTTCCCAAGGTGAGGGAACCTTCAGACCTATTTTGGATCTAAAGATCTTAAACAAATTCCTCAGAATTCCGTCATTTAAGATGGAAACTATTCGTACCATCTTAACTATGATCCAGGAGAGTCAATAGAGGACTACAATGGATTTGAAGGATGCTTATCCTCACATTGTGATGCATAAAGATCACCTTCGTTTTTCAGGTTTGCCTTTCTATACATGCATTACCAGTTTGTAGCTCTTTCCTTTGGGATATCTACAGCCCCAAGAGTCATTTCTGAGATCACATGGGTGGAAAGTAAACAAGGAAAGAGTTCTCTATCCCCAATCTCAAGGGTTTCCCTCCTAGGGACTCTGATAGATTCTGTAGAAATGAAAATTTACCTGACTGAGTCCAGGTTGTCAAAGTTTCTAAATTTCTGCCGTGTTTTTCATCCCATCCGCGCCCTTCGGTGGCTCAGTACATGAATGAAATCGGCTTAATAGGTAGCGGCAAGGGACATAGTACCGTTTGCACGTCTACATTTCAGACCGCTGCAACTATGCATGCTCAGTCAGAGGAACGGGGATTACACAGATTTGTCCCCCTGTTGAACCTGGACCAAGAGACCAGAGATTCTCTTCTCTGGTGACTATGTCGGGTCCATCTGTCCAAGGGTATGACCTTCCACAGGTCAGATGGGACAATTGTTACAATGGATGCCAGCCTTTTAGGTTGGGATGCAGTCTGGAACTCCCTGAAGGCTCAGGGATAGTGGACTTAGGAGGAGACCCTCCTTCTAATAAATATTCTGGGAGTGATATTCCATGCTCTTCAGACTTGGCCTCAGTTAGCAACTCTGAGGTACATCATACTCAGTCGGACAATATACACGACTGTGGCTTACATCAGCCATCAAGGGGGAACAGAAGTTCCCTAGTGATGTTAGAAGTCTTACAATAATTCACTGGACAGAGACTCACTCTTGTCTATCAGCTATCCATATCCCAGGTGTTGAAAACTGGGAGGTGGATTTTCTAAGTCGTCAGACTTTTCTTCCGGGGGAGTGGGATTTCCTTCGGAGGTCAAGACCAAGCAAGAAGGGCTTTGGTGTTTTTGACAGCGCATGCGTAGCCACGCAGGACCTGGTATGCAGATCTGGTGGACATGTCATCCTTTCCATCACGGTCTCTGCTTCTGAGACAGGTCCCTCTACCTCAGGGTCCTTTCAACCATCTAAATAGAATCAATCTGAGATGGACTGCCTGGAGACTGAACGCTTGATGTTATCAAAGCATGGCTTCTCCGAGTCAGTCATTGATACCTTAATACAGACATGAAAGCCTGTCTCTAGGAAAATTGAACATAGATATGGTGTAAATATCTGATTGTTATGAATCCAAGGGTTACTCATGGAGTAAAGCCTGGATTCCCAGGATATTATCTTTTCTCCAAGATGTTTTTGAGAAAAGGGTTGTCAGCTAATTCCTTAAAAGGGACAGATTTTTACTCTGTCTATTTTTTTGCACCAGCGTCTGGCAGGTATTCTAGACGTTCAGGCATTTGGTCAGACTTTGGTTAGATCCAAGCCTGTGTTTAAAACTGTTGCTCCACCATGGAGCTTAAACCTGTTCCTTAAGGCTCTTCAAGAAGTTCCGTTTGAACCTTTTTTGTTCCATAGATATCAATCTTTATCTTGGAAAGTTCCTTTTGGGTAGCTGTTTCCTCGACTCGTAGAGTCTCCACGTTATCTGTGTTACAATGTGATTCTCCTTATCTGGTCCTTCGTACGGATAAGGTAGTCCTGCGTACCAACCTGGGTTTTTTCCTAAGGTGGTATCTAACAAGAACATCACTCAAGAGATAGTTGTTCCATGCTTGTATCCTAATCCTTCCTCAAAGAAGGAACGTCTATTACACAATATTGGACGTGGTTTGTGCTTTAAAGTTTTACTTACAAGCTACTACAGTTTCTCCAACATAGGTGTGTCCGGTCCACGGCGTCATCCTTACTTGTGGGATATTCTCTTCCCCAACAGGAAATGGCAAAGAGCCCAGCAAAGCTGGTCACATGATTCCGCCTACCCCAGTCATTCTCTTTGCCGTTGTACAGGCAACATCTCCACGGAGATGGCTTAGAGTTTTTTTAGTGTTTAACTGTAGTTTTTATTATTCAATCAAGAGTTTGTTATTTTAAAATAGTGCTGGTATGTACTATTTACTCTGAAACAGAAAAGAGATGAAGATTTCTGTTTGTAAGAGGAAAATGATTTTAGCAACCGTTACTAAAATCGATGGCTGTTCCACACAGGACTGTTGAGAGGAATTAACTTCAGTTGAGGGAACAGTGAGCAGAATTTTACTGCTTGAGGTATGACACATTCTAACAAGACGATGTAATGCTGGAAGCTGTCATTTTCCCTATGGGATCCGGTAAGCCATTTTTATTACAGACAATAAATAAGGGCTTCACAAGGGCTTTTTAAGACTGTAGACATTTTCTGGGCTAAATCGATTCATATATAAACATATTTAGCCTTGAGGAATCATTTTAATCTGGGTATTTTGTAAAATAATATCGGCAGGCACTGTTTTGGACACCTTATTCTCTAGGGGCTTTCCCTAATCATAGGCAGAGTCTCATTTTCGCGCCGGTATTGCGCACTTGTTTTTGAGAAGCATGACATGCAGTCGCATGTGTGAGGAGCTCTGATACATAGAAAAGACTTTCTGAAGGCGTCATTTGGTATCGTATTCCCCTTTGGGCTTGGTTGGGTCTCAGCAAAGCAGATACCAGGGACTGTAAAGGGGTTAAAGATAAAAACGGCTCCGGTTCCGTTATTTTAAGGGTTAAAGCTTCCAAATTTGGTGTGCAATACTTTTAAGGCTTTAAGACACTGTTGTGAAATTTTGGTGAATTTTGAACAATTCCTTCATACTTTTTCGCAATTGCAGTAATAAAGTGTGTTCAGTTTAAAATTTAAAGTGACAGTAACGGTTTTATTTTAAAACGTTTTTTGTACTTTGTTATCAAGTTTATGCCTGTTTAACATGTCTGAACTACCAGATAGACTGTGTTCTGAATGTGGGGAAGCCAAGGTTCCTTCTCATTTAAATAGATGTGATTTATGTGACACAAAATTTAGAGAAAATGATGCCCAAGATGATTCCTCAAGTGAGGGGAGTAAGCATGGTACTGCATCATCCCCTCCTTCGTCTACACCAGTCTTGCCCACTCAGGAGGCCCCTAGTACATCTAGCGCGCCAATACTCCTTACTATGCAACAATTAACGGCTGTAATGGATAATTCTATCAAAAACATTTTAGCCAAAATGCCCACTTATCAGCGTAAGCGCGACTGCTCTGTTTTAGATAATACTGAAGAGCATGAGGACGCTGATGATATTGTTTCTGAAGGGCCCCTACACCAGTCTGAGGGGGCCAGGGAGGTTTTGTCTGAGGGAGAAATTTCAGATTCAGGGAAAATTTCTCAACAAGCTGAACCTGATGTGATTACATTTAAATTTAAGTTGGAACATCTCCGCGCTCTGCTTAAGGAGGTGTTATCCACTCTGGATGATTGTGAGAATTTGATCATCCCAGAGAAACTATGTAAAATGGACAAGTTCCTAGAGGTCCCGGGGCCCCCAGAAGCTTTTCCTATACCCAAGCGGGTGGCGGACATTGTAAATAAAGAATGGGAAAGGCCCGGTATACCTTTCGTCCCTCCCCCCATATTTAAAAAATTGTTTCCTATGGTCGACCCCAGAAAGGACTTATGGCAGACAGTCCCCAAGGTCGAGGGGGCGGTTTCTACTTTAAACAAACGCACCACTATACCCATAGAAGATAGTTGTGCTTTCAAAGATCCTATGGATAAAAAATTAGAAGGTTTGCTTAAAAAGATGTTTGTTCAGCAAGGTTACCTTCTACAACCGATTTCATGCATTGTCCCTGTCACTACAGCCGCGTGTTTCTGGTTCGATGAGCTAGAAAAGGCGATCACTAGTGATTCTCCTCCTTATGAGGAGATTATGGACAGAATCCGTGCTCTCAAATTGGCTAATTCTTTCACCCTAGACGCCACTTTGCAATTGGCTAGGTTAGCGGCGAAAAATTCTGGGTTTGCTATTGTGGCGCGCAGAGCGCTTTGGTTGAAATCTTGGTCAGCGGATGCGTCTTCCAAGAACAAATTGCTTAACATTCCTTTCAAGGGGAAAACGCTGTTTGGCCCTGACTTGAAAGAGATTATCTCTGATATCACTGGGGGTAAGGGCCACGCCCTTCCTCAGGATAGGTCTTTCAAGGCCAAAAATAAACCTAATTTTCGTCCCTTTCGTAGAAACGGACCAGCCCCAAGTGCTACGTCCTCTAAGCAAGAGGGTAATACTTCTCAAGCCAAGCCAGCCTGGAGACCAATGCAAGGCTGGAACAAGGGAAAGTAGGCCAAGAAACCTGCCACTGCTACCAAGACAGCATGAAATGTTGGCCCCCGATCCGGGACCGGATCTGGTGGGGGGCAGACTCTCTCTCTTCGCTCAGGCTTGGGCAAGAGATGTTCTGGATCCTTGGGCACTAGAAATAGTCTCCCAAGGTTATCTTCTGGAATTCAAGGGGCTTCCCCCAAGGGGGAGGTTCCACAGGTCTCAATTGTCTTCAGACCACATAAAAAAACAGGCATTCTTACATTGTGTAGAAGACCTGTTAAAAATGGGAGTGATTCATCCTGTTCCATTAGGGGAACAAGGGATGGGGTTCTACTCCAATCTGTTCGTAGTTCCCAAAAAAGAGGGAACGTTCAGACCAATCTTAGATCTCAAGATCCTAAACAAGTTTCTCAAGGTTCCATCGTTCAAAATGGAAACCATTCGAACAATTCTTCCTTCCATCCAGGAAGGTCAATTCATGACCACGGTGGATTTAAAGGATGCGTATCTACATATTCCTATCCACAAGGAACATCATCGGTTCCTAAGGTTCGCATTCCTGGACAAGCATTACCAGTTCGTGGCACTTCCTTTCGGATTAGCCACTGCTCCAAGGATTTTCACAAAGGTACTAGGGTCCCTTCTAGCGGTGCTAAGACCAAGGGGCATTGCAGTAGTACCTTACTTGGACGACATTCTGATTCAAGCGTCGTCCCTTCCTCAAGCAAAGGCTCACACGGACATAGTCCTGGCCTTTCTCAGATCTCACGGATGGAAAGTGAACGTAGAAAAGAGTTCTCTATCTCCGTCAACAAGGGTTCCCTTCTTGGGAACAATAATAGACTCCTTAGAAATGAGGATTTTTCTGACAGAGGCCAGAAAAACAAAACTTCTAAACTCTTGTCAAATACTTCATTCCGTTCCTCTTCCTTCCATAGCGCAGTGCATGGAAGTAATAGGTTTGATGGTAGCGGCAATGGACATAGTTCCTTTTGCGCGCATTCATCTAAGACCATTACAACTGTGCATGCTCAGTCAGTGGAATGGGGACTATACTGACTTGTCTCCGACGATACAAGTAAATCAGAGGACCAGAGATTCACTCCGTTGGTGGCTGTCCCTGGACAACCTGTCACAAGGGATGAACTTCCGCAGGCCAGAGTGGGTTATTGTCACGACCGACGCCAGTCTGATGGGCTGGGGCGCGGTCTGGGGACCCCTGAAAGCTCAGGGTCTTTGGTCTCGGGAAGAATCTCTTCTACCGATAAATATTCTGGAACTGAGAGCGATACTCAATGCTCTCAAGGCTTGGCCTCAGCTAGCAAAGGCCAAGTTCATACGGTTTCAATCAGACAACATGACGACTGTTGCGTACATCAACCATCAGGGGGGAACAAGGAGTTCCCTGGCGATGGAAGAAGTGACCAAAATCATTCAATGGGCGGAGACTCACTCCTGCCACCTGTCTGCAATCCACATCCCAGGAGTGGAAAATTGGGAAGCGGATTTTCTGAGTCGTCAGACATTACATCCGGGGGAGTGGGAACTCCATCCGGAAATCTTTGCCCAAATTACTCTACTGTGGGGCATTCCAGACATGGATCTGATGGCCTCTCGTCAGAACTTCAAGGTTCCTTGCTACGGGTCCAGATCCAGGGATCCCAAGGCGACTCTAGTAGATGCACTAGTAGCACCTTGGACCTTCAAACTAGCTTATGTATTCCCGCCGTTTCCTCTCATCCCCAGGCTGGTAGCCAGGATCAATCAGGAGAGGGCATCGGTGATCTTGATAGCTCCTGCGTGGCCACGCAGGACTTGGTATGCAGATCTGGTGAATATGTCATCGGCTCCACCATGGAAGCTACCTTTGAGACGAGACCTTCTTGTTCAAGGTCCGTTAGAACATCCGAATCTGGTCTCACTCCAACTGACTGCTTGGAGATTGAACGCTTGATCTTATCAAAACGAGGGTTCTCAGATTCTGTTATTGATACTCTTGTTCAGGCCAGAAAGCCTGTAACTAGAAAAATTTACCACAAAATATGGAAAAAATATATCTGTTGGTGTGAATCTAAAGGATTCCCTTGGGACAAGGTAAAAATTCCTAAGATTCTATCCTTTCTTCAAGAAGGATTGGAGAAAGGATTATCTGCAAGTTCCTTGAAGGGACAGATTTCTGCCTTGTCTGTGTTACTTCACAAAAAGCTGGCCGCTGTGCCAGATGTTCAAGCCTTTGTTCAGGCTCTGGTTAGAATCAAGCCTGTTTACAAACCTTTGACTCCTCCTTGGAGTCTCAACTTAGTTCTTTCAGTTCTTCAGGGGGTTCCGTTTGAACCCTTACATTCCGTTGATATTAAGTTATTATCTTGGAAAGTTTTGTTTTTGGTTGCAATTTCTTCTGCCAGAAGAGTTTCAGAATTATCTGCTCTGCAGTGTTCTCCTCCTTATCTGGTGTTCCATGCAGATAAGGTGGTTTTACGTACTAAACCTGGTTTTCTTCCGAAAGTTGTTTCTAACAAAAACATTAACCAGGAGATAGTCGTGCCTTCTTTGTGTCCGAATCCAGTTTCAAAGAAGGAACGTTTGTTGCACAATTTGGATGTTGTTCGCGCTCTAAAATTCTATTTAGATGCTACAAAGGATTTTAGACAAACATCTTCCTTGTTTGTTGTTTATTCTGGTAAAAGGAGAGGTCAAAAAGCAACTTCTACCTCTCTCTCTTTTTGGACTAAAAGCATCATCAGATTGGCTTATGAGACTGCCGGACGGCAGCCTCCTGAAAGAATCACAGCTCATTCCACTAGGGCTGTGGCTTCCACATGGGCCTTCAAGAACGAGGCTTCTGTTGATCAGATATGTAGGGCAGCGACTTGGTCTTCACTGCACACTTTTACCAAATTTTACAAGTTTGATACTTTTGCTTCTTCCGAGGCTATTTTTGGGAGAAAGGTTTTGCAAGCCGTGGTGCCTTCCATTTAGGTGACCTGATTTGCTCCCTCCCTTCATCCGTGTCCTAAAGCTTTGGTATTGGTTCCCACAAGTAAGGATGACGCCGTGGACCGGACACACCTATGTTGGAGAAAACAGAATTTATGTTTACCTGATAAATTACTTTCTCCAACGGTGTGTCCGGTCCACGGCCCGCCCTGGTTTTTTAATCAGGTCTGATAATTTATTTTCTTTAACTACAGTCACCACGGTATCATATGGTTTCTCCTATGCAAATATTCCTCCTTTACGTCGGTCGAATGACTGGGGTAGGCGGAGCCTAGGAGGGATCATGTGACCAGCTTTGCTGGGCTCTTTGCCATTTCCTGTTGGGGAAGAGAATATCCCACAAGTAAGGATGACGCCGTGGACCGGACACACCGTTGGAGAAAGTAATTTATCAGGTAAACATAAATTCTGTTTTTCATCAAACGTTCACCTTGTTTGTTGTCTATTCTGGAGAGAGGAGAGGTCAAAAGACTTCAGCAGCCTCTCTGTCTTTTTGGTTAAAAAGCATAATTCATTTAGCTTATGAGACTGCTGGACAGCAGCCTCCTGAAGGGATTGCAGCTCATTCTACTAGAGCTGTGGTTTTCACTTGGGCCTTTTTTAAATGTGGCTTCTGTTGAACAGATTTACAAGACGGAGTCTTGGTCTGCGCTTCATACTTTTTCAAATTTAACAAATTTGATACCTTGCTTCTTCGGAGGCTATTTTTGGGAGAAAGGGTTTTTTTTTTTACAGGCAGTGGTAACTTCCGTTTAAGTACCTGCCTTGTTCCTCCCATCATCCGTGTACTTTAGCTTTGGTATTGGTATTCCATAAGTAATGGATGATCCGTGGACTGGATACACTTAACAAGAGAAAACATAATTTATGCTTACCTGATAAATTTATTTCTCTTGTAGCGTATCCAGTCCACGGCCCGCCCTGTCACTTTAAGGCAGGTAATTTTTTCATTTGAACTACAGTCACCACTGCACCCTATGGTTTTTCCTTTCTCTGCATGTTTTCGGTCGAATGACTGAATATGGCAGTTAGGGGAGGAGCTATATAGCAGCTTTGCTGTGGGTGGACTCTTGCAACTTCCTGTTGGGAAGGAGAATATATTCCATAAGTAATGGATGATCCGTGGACTGGATACACTACAAGAGAAATAAATTTATCAGGTAAGCATAAATTATGTTTTTTTTTGTATAAAGCACAATTATTCCAATTCCTTATTTTTTATGCTTTCGCACTTTTTTCTTATCACCCCACTTCTTGGCTATACGTTAAACTGATTTGTGGGTGTGGTGAGGGGTGTATTTATAGGCATTTTGAGGTTTGGGAAACTTTGCCCCTCCTGGTAGGAATGTATATCCCA
This sequence comes from Bombina bombina, assembly GCF_027579735.1. Classification (NCBI taxonomy): domain Eukaryota; kingdom Metazoa; phylum Chordata; class Amphibia; order Anura; family Bombinatoridae; genus Bombina; species Bombina bombina. The sequence continues at coordinate 546,059,478 of NC_069501.1, read as the reverse complement.
TACGTCACTAGCCCATGGACTCTTGCTAATATGAAAGAAATGAATTTATCAGGTAAGTTCTTACATAAATTGTTTTTTATTGTTGATACTTTATTAAAGGGATACTGAACCCTATTTTTTTTCATGATTTAGATAGAAAATGAAGAAAATTTGATAATAGGAGAAAATTAGAAAGTTGATTAAAAATGCATGCTCTATCTGAATCGCGAAAGAAAAAATGTGGATTCAGTGTCCCTTTAATACTTATCTTCAAATAGTCTTCAATATTTACATTAATTAAAAACTTCCTGCATACATGTCCCTTATACAAAATAAATTCAGTAACCTGTTACTATAGTGAGTACAGTGAAAAAGTCATAGATTTTCAGCTAAAATGTGAAATCTTATTTTAGACATTTTATATTTTAAATGTATTTGTGACGTAGCCCTTTTTATTATTATTGTTCTGTGGAGAGAAGCATATGATGTGTATCTGTAAAGTTCACAAAAGAGAAATGGAAAAGTGAAAGCTTTCATTGAACATCTGTTTCATCTTCCATCTTCACAAAACTCTTAAAATATATATATATATAGGCAATTTAAAGTGACAGAACACCCCAACATTTTCTTTTATGATTTGGATAGAACAAACTATTTTAAACAAATTTCCAATTTACTTATATTATCTTGTTATCCTTTGCTGAAGGAGCAGCATTGCACTACTGGCAGCTAGCTGAACACATCTAGTTAGCCAATCACAAGAGACAATGTGTGCAAGCTCCAATCAGTAGCTAGCTCCCACTAGTGTAGGATATGTGTGTATTCTTTTCTTTCATGTAATTGGCAAGAGTCCATGAGCTAGTGACGTATGGGATATACAATTCTACCAGGAGGGGCAAAGTTTCTCAAACCTCAAAATGCCTATAAATACACCCCTCACCACACCCACAATTCAGTTTTACAAACTTTGCCTCCTATGGAGGTGGTGAAGTAAGTTTGTGCTTGATTTCAATGATTTCTTATATGATAAGCTCTTCTAAGCATTTTGAAGCCCAATTCCTCAGAGCACAATGTTTGTCAGTGGGATGTGAAGGGAGTATCGCCTATTGGTTTTATGGTTTTCCTTGCGGGAAATCTTTTCAAAGGTTCTCTGTTATCGGTCGTAGGGATTCATCTCCTACCTCCCTTTTCAGATCGACGATATACTCTTTTATACCATTACCTCTGCTGATAGTTTTCAGTACTGGTTTGGCTATCTGCTATATGTGGATGGGTGTCTTTCGGTAAGTATGTTTTTTTCTTAAGACACTTATTGCTATGGTTTGGCGCTTTATGTATTAATATAAAGTTTTAAATATATGTATTTTACTTATATTTGCCATGAGTCAGGTCTATGTATATTTCCTTTTGCAGACTGTCAGTTTCAGTTTGGCAAGCATGTTTAGGAAGTTATTTGTCTTACTTGGGGTATAGTCCTTTTTTCAAATTGACTGTTTTTTTTTTTTCATTTTTATTTTGCGGGCAAAATTAGGCTTGCAAGGGCGCAAAATGCTGTAATTTATTGCGTCATTCTTGGCACGAAGGTACGTCTGTTATGATGCGAGTTGCGTCATTTCCGGATGTTGTTGGCATCAAAAAAAAATTTAGATTTCCTTTTGCGCCATACTTGGCGCCAAAAAATTTAGTTTCACTTTACTTCCTATATGCCTCTTGCCTTCTATGCTCAGAGGGCTATGCTGTTTTCATTTTTTCCCATTCCTGAAACTGCCATATAAGGAATTTTGCTTTAATGTTGTTTTTTCTTTTACATTTTGCAATATGTCTCAATCTGATCCTGTCTCAGAAGCAACTGTTGGAACCCTGCTGCCTGATCACAGTTCTACCAAAGCTTATTGTATCTGTTGTAAATTAGCTGAGATTATATCTCCAGCTGTAGTATGTAACAGTTGTCATAAGCTTTTGCACGCAGAAAAGGTTTCCATCAGTATTAGTACAGTTTCTGTTGTTCCTTCAACATCTAAAGTAAATGATATCCCTGTTGATATGAAAAATTATATTGCTGATTAGGGCTGCAACTAACGATTATTTTCATAATCGATTAATCGGCCGATTATTTTTTCGATTAATCGACTAATCGGATAAAAAGAAAACCAATAATAGTTTTCATTGTTTTAAATAAAATCCACATAATGAGTGTTACAACTATAAACTTCAGACTAAAACTTTACATTAACACAACTGTTTCTTCAATTTTTAAGCAGCAGAGCACAGTTTTATAATTAAAAAAAACAAAACCACAAACTGTTTGAAAAGAGGTAGAACTAGAAAGAGTTAGACTATCACTGTTTATCACATTCTGTTATTCACTCTTTCAGAAACTTTGCATTGAAATGCAAAAATCTCAAAATGTCCACATGCTTCTGGCTAAGGCTGGTTCTCTGTTTGCAGCTATATTTTCTGCAGCAGAGAAAAGGCTGTTGAGGTGTATAAGTAGGGTTTTGCCAATTTCACCAAAGTGAGATATTTATCTTTGTTAGCTCTTCACCAATGCTAAGTATTTTCTACCTTGGCAAGGGGCCTCTCAAAGTAACCCTTGACTTCATTCTAACATAAAAATATCTTGAATATTTGTATGCAATGGTAAATAACCAGCTATAAGGTTAGGGGAAATATCTAGTCCGCTCTAAAAATAACAAATATATACTTATAAAGGTTGAATCTGGTACATATCACAATTTATTAAAAATATAAAAAAACAATAAAAAACAAAATCAAAAGCGCTAAGGACTGTATATCAATAAAAGGACAAAGCCTTACACATTTATTTATAATGTACATATAATCAGCAATAGCAAGCAATACTAAGCTAATAATTGTGCAAACAGATAAAAGTGCACATCAGTTCAAATAGCAACTACCATCAATCTAGGGGCTAGGTATAAATAACAAGTTCAGCACTATATTATGCAAAGCATAGTTCCAAATCACCTGATTTAATATAAACAATCCAAATGATGACTATTATATCTGGGTTGCACATAAGCCAGGGGTAGTTGTAAACTTATACTGTCCTGAAAAAGTGAAAAGTATTCGTCTGTAGACCTCCTTTAGGCTAAGGACATAACCATTAAACACAATACCATATGCAGGAGCTCATTGGAGTGAAGCAGCTGGTGCTGTGCACAGAACAACTAATTGCAAACCAACTAATCGATAATGAGATTCGTTGACAACTATTTTCATAATCGATTATTATCGATTAGGACGATTAGTTGTTGCAGCTCTATTGCTGATGCAATACAGAAGGCTTTGTCTGCTATTCCGCCTTCTAATAAAAGTATAAGGTCTTTTACAACTTCTCATAAAATTGATGAAATTTCTAATGACCGACAATATACTGAAATACCCTCCTCTGATGAGGATCTCTCTGATTCAGAAGATCCTACCTCAGACATTGACACTGACAAATCTACTTATCTTTTTAAGATTGAGTATATTCGTTCCTTGTTAAAAGAAGTGTTGGTTACTTTGGATATTGAGGAGTCTAGTCCTCTTGATATCAAAACTAGTAAACATTTAAATTCTGTTTATAAACCTCCCTGTGGTTACTCCTGAGGTTTTTCCAGTTACTGATGCTATTTCTGATGTGATTGCTAAGGAATGGATTAAGCCTCATACTTTCATTCCTCCTTCTAGGTTTAAAATATTGTACCCTTTGCCAGCGACTAGATTAGAGCTAGATGTATTTTGTCAGATTGTACAGATGTGGGGTCTTTCAGAAATAGATCTGATGGCTTTTCATCTAAACAAGATGTCCAGGTCCAGGGATCCTCAGGCGGAGATGGTGGATGCTTTAGCAGTTTCTTGGTTTTACCAACCTGCTTATATCTTTCCGCCTCTAATTCTTCTTCTAAGAGTGATCTCCAAGATCATTATGGAACAATCGTTTGTGTTTCTGAATACACCAGCGTGGCCTCACAGGTTTTGGTATGCAGATCTTTTTCCGATGTCCAGTTGCCAGCCTTGGCCACTTCCTCTAAGACAAGACCTGTCTTAAGGGCCATTTTTCCATCAGGATCTCAAATCGTTAAATATAAAGGTATGGAAATTGAACGCTTAGTCAGAGGTTTCTCTGACTTTGATTAATATTATGCTACAGGCTCGTAAGTCTGTTTCAAGGAAGATTTATTATCGAGTTTGGAAGACCTATATTTCATGGTGTTCTTCTCATAAATTCTCCTGGCATTCTTTTAGAATTCCTAGAATTTGACAGTTTCTTCAGGATGGTTTAGATAAAGGTTTGTCTGCAAGTACTTTGAAGGGACAAATCTCTGCTCTTTCTGTTGTATTTCATAGAAAGATTGCTAAGCTTCCTGATCACTGTTTTGTTCAGGCTTTGGTTTGTATCAAGCCTGCTATTAAATCAATCTCTCCTCTTTGGAGTCTTAATTTGGTTTTAAAGACTTTGCAGGCTCCTCCTTTTGAGCCTATGCATTCTTTGGATATTAAACTACTTTCTTGGAAAGTATTGTTTCTTTTGGCTATCTCTTCAGCTAGAAGAATTTCTGAATTGTCTGCTCTCTCTTGTGAGTCTGCTTTTCGGATTTTCCATCAGGATAAGGCTGTTTTGCTGACTTCGTTTAAATTTCTTCCTAAGGTTGTGAATTCTAACAACGTTGTTAGGGAAATTGTTGTTCCTTCTTTTTGTCCTAATCCCAAGAATGCTTTTGAAAGATCTTTGGATGTTATAAGAGCTTTGAAATATTATGTTGAAGCTACTAAAGATTTCAGGAAGACTTCTAGTCTATTTGTTGTCTTCTCTGGTTCTAGGAAAGGTCAGAAAGCTTCTGCCTTTTCTTTGGCATCTTGGTTAAAGCTTTTGATTTATAAAGCTTATTTGGAGGCATGACAGTCCCCACCTCAGAGGATCACAGCTCATTATACTAGATCAGTCTCCACTTCTTGGGCTTTTATGAATGAAGCTTCAGTTGATCAGATTTGCAAAGCAGCAACTTGGTCTTCTTTGCATACAATTACTAAATTTTACCATTTTGATGTATTTGCTTCTTCAGGCAGCTGTTTCAGTTTGATTCTTCTGCTAATGTTAAGGTTTTTTTCTTTCAATTTATGAAAAAAAAAAAAAATTGTGGATTTTATTTTTTTCAGCAGAAAATGGCATTTTTTATATTATCCCTCCCTTTCTAGTGACTCTTCTGTGGACTTTCACATCTTGGGTATTTCTATCCCATACGTCACTAGCTCATGGACATGAAAGAAAACATAATTTATGTAAAAACGTACCTGATAAATTCATGTCTTTCATATTGGCAAGAGTCCATGAGACCCACCCTTTTTCTGGTAGTTTATGATTTTTTTTTGTATACAAGAACAATTATATTTCCAGTTCCTCTTTCTTATATGCTTTTTACTCCTTTTTTTTATCACCCCACTACTTGGTTATTTGTTAAACTGAATTGGGGGTGTGGTGAGGGGTGTAATTTATAGGCATTTTGAGTTTTGGGAAACTTTGCTGGTTAACCAGTTTTTACTTTAACATGTTCATTATTAAAAATATATATAGATAGATAGATAGATAGATAGATATATATCTTATTTGAAGATGGAGTCCCTATAGTCTGTGTTTCAAGCCATGAAATAAAGTAATACCTCCTCATCAGTTTTGAGAGTTCAACAACCATTTGAGAGTCTGTCACCAATTGTTCATTTTGTATAATTTAGCCTAGTATTACTTTTATTTTAATATAAATATATATATGTATACACCCAAATATAAGGGATACACAATAATATAAAATAGGGGCGCTATCTAGATATGCAATGTAACCAAAAATTACAAAATTATAGATGATCACAGTTCTTAATATATTGTATAATTACAGAATGTAATATCACTTAGGCATATACATACAAGCATATAAGAAAAATCAGGAATAAACCTGTATAGATATTGATGTCCTAATAAGCAAAAGTAAAGTCCAAATAAGGTCCAAAAGTATCCTCAATGGTTATAGGGATATAAGGCAGCTCTCCTCGATGTATAAGGCCATCCACAACGAGTTAATCTATAAAGAAGCAGAGAAGGCGCCACATAGCATAATTCCGTAAAGTGTATCAGATATAAAATTGTAGCTCAAATGCACTCACGTGTAGGAAAGCACCAAGATGTGGTGCTGACTGGGCAAACCGGAACCTCAGAGTTGTCCGGTAAACTCTCCTCTCAAGCAAAGACTCCCAGAAGCCAAAATGGTGGTCACCAAAGAGGCTATGTTGTTTGGATGTCAGGAAAGGCACTACTTCACCTCCAGCAGTATGAGAGTTACTCCAAACAAGAGTATCCAAAGAGAAGCAATGTAGCAAGATTGTATATAATAAGTGTTTATTAAACACATTAAAAACACAGCAACGCGTTTCTCAGTATCATGTACTGTTTCCTCAGGCTGAATACCCATTGCTGATTGCTTACATTAACAGTATGCTAGAAGACTAACTTCTGACCTAAGAGTCTATACCTATCCCTCTACAGAAAGCATAGATGACCGATCAACCTAGATACAGTTGCATGCCAAAGTTTGACTAACATATAGGATTTGTTTTAGTTTGTTTTTTTAAGTGAAAAGAACTTAAAGGGGCATGAAACCCTATTTCTTCTACTAGATACGAGTCCACGGATTCATCCTTGTGGGATATTATCCTCCTGCTAACAGGAAGTGTCAAAGAGCACCACAGCAGAGCTGTCTATATAGCTCCTCCCTTGACTCCACCCCCCAGTCATTCTCTTTGCTATACTAAGTAATAGGAAGAGGTAAAGTAAAAGAGGTGATAAAATAGTTTTTATTTTCTTCAAGCAAGACTTTTTTATTTTAAATGGTACCGGTGAGTGCTATTTCTCTTGTAAGGTGTATCCAGTCCACGGATCATCCATTACTTGTGGGATATTCTCATTCCCAACAGGAAGTTGCAAGAGGACACCCACAACAGAGCTGTTATATAGCTCCTCCCCTAACTGCCATATCCAGTCATTCTCTTGCAACTCTCAACACGCATGGAGGTAGTAAGAGAGAGTGGTGAATATAGTTAGTTTTTTATCTTCAATCAAAAGTTTATTTTAAATAGTACCGGAGTTGTACTATTTTCTTAGCAGGTTGTAACTAATATCCATTGCTGTTCTCATATGTCTGAGGAGAGAGGTAACTTCAGCGGGAGAATGGCGTGCAGTTTACTCTGCTATGAGGTATGTGCAGTTACAATTTTTTCTAGAATTGGAAATGCTAGAAAATGCTGCTGATACCGGATTAATGTAAGTTAAGCCTGAATACAGTGATTTAATAGTGACTGGTATCATGCTTACTCTCAGGGGTAATACCCTTATAAAATTGCAAAATAAAACGTTTGCTGGCATGTTTAATCGTTTTTATATATGCTTTGGTGATAAAACTTTATTGGGGCCTAGTTTTTTCCACATGGCTGGCTTAAATTTTGCCTAGAAACAGTTTCCTGAGGCTTTCCACTGTTGTAGTATGAGTGGGGGGGGCCTATTTTAGCGCTTTTTTGCGCAGTTAAAATTACAGACGGAGACATCCAACTTTCCTCAGAAGTCCCCTGAATGCTATAGGACATCTCTAAAGGGCTCAAAGGCTTTCCAAAGTCGTTTATTGGTAGGGTAGGTAGCAGAGCTGTGGCAGTTTGTTGTGACTGTTAAAAAACGTTTCTTTCATGTAATTAGCAAGAGTCCATGAGCTAGTGACGTATGGGATATACATTCCTTCCAGGAGGGGCAAAGTTTCCCAAACCTCAAAATGCCTATAAATACACCCCTCACCACACCCACAAATCAGTTTTACAAACGTTGCCTCCCGTGGAGGTGGTGAAGTAAGTTTGTGCTAGATTCTAAGTTGATATGCGCTTCGCAGCAGGCTGGAGCCCGGTTTTCCTCTCAGTGTGCAGTGAATGTCAGAGGGATGTGAAGAGAGTATTGCCTATTTGAATTCAATGATCTCCTTCTACGGGGTCTATTTCATAGGTTCTCTGTTATCGGTCGTAGAGATTCATCTCTTACCTCCCTTTTCAGATCGACGATATACTCTTATATATACCATTACCTCTACTGATTCTCGTTTCAGTACTGGTTTGGCTTTCTACTACATGTAGATGAGTGTCCTGGGGTAAGTAAGTCTTATTTTTTGTGACACTCTAAGCTATGGTTGGGCACTTTTATATAAAAGTTCTAAATATGTGTTTAAACATTTATTTGCCTTGATTCAGGATGTTTGATATTCCTTATTTCAGACAGTCAGTTTCATTATTTGGGATAATGCATATGAATAATCAATTTTTCTTACCTTAAAAATTTGCCTTTTTTTCCTGTGGGCTGTTAGGCTCGCGGGGGCTGAAAATGCTTCATTTTATTGCGTCATTCTTGGCGCGGACTTTTTTGGCGCAAAAATTTTCTTTGTCATTTCCGGCGTCATACTTGTCGCCGGAAGTTGCGTATTTTTTTTGACGTTTTTGCGCCAAAAATGTCGGCGTCACCGGATGTGGCGTCCTTTTTGGCGCCAAAAGCATTTAGGCGCCAAATAATGTGGGCGTCTTTTTTGGCGCTAAAAAATATGAGCGTCATTGTCTCCACATTATTTAAGTCTCATTGTTTATTTGCTTCTGGTTGCTAGAAGCTTGTTCATTGGCATTTTTTCCCATTCCTGAAACTGTCATTTAAGGAATTTGATCAATTTTGCTTTATATGTTGTTTTTTTCTTTTACATATTGCAAGATGTCTCAGATTGACCCTGAATCAGAAGCTACTTCTGGAAAATCGCTGCCTGGTGCTGGATCTACCAAAGTTAAGTGTATTTGTTGTAAACTTGTGGTATCTGTTCCTCCGGCTGTTGTTTGTGATGAATGTCATGACAAACTTTCTAATGCAGATAATATTTCCTTTAGTAATGTTCCATTACCTGTTGCTGTTCCATCAACATCTAATACTCAGGGTGTTCCTGTTAACATAAGAGATTTTGTTTCTAAATCTATTAGGAAGGCTATGTCTGTTATTCCTCCTTCCAGTAAACTTAAGTCTTTTAAAACTTCTCATTTTCCAGATGAATTTTTAAATGAACATCATTCTGATTCTGTTTCTGATAATGATTTTTCTGGTTCAGAGGATTCTGTTTCAGAGATTGATACTGATAACTCTTCATATTTATTTCAAATGGAATTTATTCGTTCTTTACTTAAAGAAGTCTTAATTGCTTTAGAAATAGAGGAATCGGGTCCTCTTGATACTAAATCTAAACGTTTAAATACGGTTTTTAAACCTCCTGTAGTTATTCCGGAAGTTTTTCCCGTCCCTGATGCTATTTCTGAAGCGATTTCCAGGGAATGGAATAATCTGGGTAATTCATTTACTCCTTCTAAAAGGTTTAAGAAATTGTATCCTGTGCCATCTGACAGATTAGAGTTTTGGGACAAAATCCCTAAAGTTGATGGGGCTATCTCTACTCTTGCTAAAAATACTACTATTCCTACGGCAGATAGTACTTCCTTTAAGGATCCTTTAGATAGGAAAATTTAATCCTTTCTAAGAAAAGCTTACTTATGTTCAGGTAATCTTCTTAGGCCTGCTCTATCTTTGGCAGATGTTGCTGCAGCTTCAACTTTCTGGTTGGAGGCTTTAGCACAACAAGTAACAGATCATAATACTCATAGCATTGTTAATCTTCTTCAACATGCTAATAACTTTATTTGTGATGCCATCTTTGATATCATTAGGGTTGATGTCAGGTATATGTCTTTAGCTATTTTAGCTAGAAGAGCTTTATGGCTTAAAACTTGGAATGCTGATATGTCTTCTAAGTCAACTTTGCTTTCCCTTTCTTTCCAAGGGAATAAATTGTTTGGTTCACAGTTGGATTCTATTATTTCAACTGTTACTGGGGGGAAAGGAACTTTTTTACCACAGGATAAAAAATCTAAAGGTAAATATAGGGCTGCTAATCGTTTTCGTTCCTTTCGAAACAATAAGGAACAAAAACCTGATCCTTCCCCTACAGGAACGGTATCAGTTTGGAAACCATCTCCAGTCTGGAATAAATCCAAGCCTTTTAGAAAGCCAAAGCCAGCTCCCAAGTCCACATGAAGGTGCGGCCCTCATTCCAGCTCAGCTGGTAGGGGGCAGATTACGATTTTTCAAAGAAATTTGGATCAATTCGATTCACAGTCAATACAACAAAAGAAAAGGGGGCGCCCTTGAGAGTATCTATAAATGGTAATATGTAGTATATGAGGTAGCTTATATGTTACCAATAGAAATGCACTTTTCAGTATAAATAATGATACACTGATTTAGTAGTAAATAGATGTTAGCCTATACAATTTGATAATCCCAATGTTAATAGGACAGTAGTATCTCACTCAAAACTAGTATATACGTTGTAAACAGAGTAAATAGATGTTAGCCTATACAATTTGATAATCACAATGTTAATAAGATAGTTATATCTCACTCAAAGATAGTGATTAATGGGTGACAATGATCACTATATTGTCCTTTATAAAGGTCTTGATAGTAGAATACCAAGGCAGCAATCTGTAGTGGTCCAGACCAGGATCCAATTAAGCAATCTAAAATATCAAACAGAGACAGATGCGCCACATGGCCCAATATTGTAGTTTCCAAATTTATGTAGATTTTATTATATAGTTGAACTCACATGTATTGGAGCACCTCAATTGGTGCAAATGACACAGTCTGGGATCTATAACAGTCACCCAGCAGACCAGCCTCTCGAGTTGTTCAGGGTCTGTGTAAAATAGAAAACACAAAAAAGCCTATATGGCCTAGTATTGTATGACTAGAGTGATTCCACACCAGATAGTAGTATAAGATTTTGAACTCACATTTGGTGAAGCATCCCCAATGATGCTATAGAGACAAGCTGGGATTAATTCAGTCACCCAACAGACTTAGCTCGTGGCATACAGCATGCAATAGTCCTCTCAGTGGTCTTTAGGTCAGTGATATCCTCAGATAAAAACCAGTTCATAGGCAGCAAGTGTTTATAGTAAAAGTTAAAATCACTTTAATAAAATAATAATAAATTGCGACGCGTTTCTCAGTCTCAGACTGTTTCCTCAGGCCTATGAACTGGTTTTTATCTGAGGATATCACTGACCTAAAGACCACTGAGAGGACTATTGCATGCTGTATGCCACGAGCTAAGTCTGTTGGGTGACTGAATTAATCCCAGCTTGTCTCTATAGCATCATTGGGGATGCTTCACCAAATGTGAGTTCAAAATCTTATACTACTATCTGGTGTGGAATCACTCTAGTCATACAATACTAGGCCATATAGGCTTTTTTGTGTTTTCTATTTTACACAGACCCTGAACAACTCGAGAGGCCGGTCTGCTGGGTGACTGTTATAGATCCCAGACTGTGTCATTTGCACCAATTGAGGTGCTCCAATACATGTGAGTTCAACTATATAATAAAATCTACATAAATTTGGAAACTACAATATTGGGCCATGTGGCGCATCTGTCTCTGTTTGATATTTTCGATTCACAGTCTTTGGATTCAGAACATTGTTTCACAGGGGTACAGAATAGGCTTCAAGATAAGGCCTCCTGCAAGAAGATTTTTTTTCTCGTGTTCCAATAAATCCAGTGAAGGCTCAAGCGTTTCTGAAATGTGTTTCAGATCTAGAGTTGGCTGGAGTAATTGTACCAGTTCCAGTTCTGGAACAGGGTCTGGGGTTTTACTCAAATCTATTCATTGTACCAAAGGAGGAGGATTCCTTCAGACCAGTTCTGGATTTAAAAATATTGAATCGTTATGTAAGAATACCAACATTCAAAATGGTAACTATAAGGACTATTCTGCCTTTTGTTCAGCAAGGGCATTATATGTCCACAATAGATTTACAAGATGCATATCTGCATATTCCGATTCATCCAGATCACTATCAGTTTCTGAGATTCTCTTTTCTAGACAAGCATTACCAGTTTGTGGCTCTGCCATTTGGCCTAGCAACAGCTCCAAGGATTTTTACAAAGGTTCTCGGTGCCCTACTATCTGTAATCAGAGAACAGGGTATTGTGGTATTTCCTTATTTGGACGATATCTTGGTACTTGCTCAGTCTTCACATTTAGCAGAATCTCATACGAATCGACTTGTATCGTTTCTTCGAGAACATGGTTGGAGGATCAATTTGCCAAAGCGTTCTTTGATTCCTCAAACAAGAGTAACCTTTTTAGGTTTCCAGATAGATTCAGTGTCCATGACTCTGTCGTTAACGGACAAGAGACGTCTGAAATCGGTTTCAGCTTGTCGAACCCTTCAGTCTCAATCATTCCCTTCGGTAGCCTTATGCATGGAAATTCTAGGTCTTATGACTGCTGCATCGGACGCGATCCCCTTTGCTCGTTTTCACATGCGACCTCTTCAGCTCTGTATGCTGAACCAGTGGTGCAGGGATTATACAAAGATCTCACAATTAATATCTTTAAAACCGAATGTACGACACTCTTTGACGTGGTGGACAGACCACCATCGTTTAGTTCAGGGGGCTTCTTTTGTTCTTCCGACCTGGACTGTGATCTCAACAGATGCAAGTCTGACAGGTTGGGGAGCGGTATGGGGGTCTCTGACAGCGCAGGGGGTTTGGGAATCTCAGGAGGCGAGATTACCAATCAACATTTTGGAACTCCGTGCGATTTTCAGAGCTCTTCAGTCGTGGCCTCTTCTAAAGAGAGAGTCGTTAATTTGTTTTCAGACGGACAATGTCACAACCGTGGAATATGTCAATCATCAAGGAGGGACTCACAGTCCTCTGGCTATGAAAGAAGTATCTCGAATACTTGCTTGGGCGGAATCCAGCTCCTGTCTAATTTCTGCGGTTCACATCCCAGGTATAGACAATTGGGAAGCGGATTATCTCAGTCGCCAAACATTACATCCGGGCGAATGGTCTCTTCACCCAGAGTTATTTCTTCAGATTGTTCAAATCTGGGGACTTCCAGAAATAGATCTGATGGCTTCTCATCTAAACAAGAAGCTTCCCAGGTATCTGTCCAGATCCAGGGATCCTCAGGCGGAAGCAGTGGATGCATTGTCACTTCCTTGGAAGTATCATCCTGCCTATATCTTTCTGCCTCTAGTTCTTCTTCCAAGAGTGATTTCCAAGATTCTAAAGGAGCGTTCGTTTGTTCTGCTGGTGGCTCCAGCATGGCCTCACAGGTTTTACTATGCGGATCTTGTTCGGATGGCTTCTTGCCAACCGTGGACTCTTCCGTTAAGACCAGACCTTCTATCGCAAGGTCCTTTTTTCCATCAGGATCTCAAATCCTTAAATTTGAAGGTATGGAGATTGAACGCTTGATTCTCAGTCATAGAGGTTTCTCTGACTCCGTAATTAATACTATGTTACAGGCTCGTAAATCTGTGTCTAGGTAGATATATTATCGAGTCTGGAAGACTTACATTTCTTGGTGTTCTTCTCATCATTTTTCTTGGCATTCTTTTAGAATTCCTAGAATTTTACAGTTTCTTCAGGATGGTTTGGATAAAGGTTTGTCTGCAAGTTCCTTGAAAGGACAAATCTCTGCTCTTTCTGTTCTTTTTCACAGAAAGATTGCTAATCTTCCTGATATTCATTGTTTTGTACAGGCTTTGGTTCGTATAAAACCTGTCATTAAGTCAATTTCTCCTCCTTGGAGTTTGAATTTGGTTCTGGGGGCTCTTCAAGCTCCTCCGTTTGAACCTATGCATTCGCTGGGTATTAAATTACTTTCTTGGAAAGTTTTGTTTCTTTTGGCCATCTCTTCTGCTAGAAGAGTTTCTGAATTATCTGCTCTTTCTTGTGAGTCTCCTTTTCTGATTTTTCATCAGGATAAGGCGGTTTTTGCGAACTTCATTTAAATTTTTACCTAAGGTTGTGAATTCTAACAACATTAGTAGAGAAATTGTGGTTCCTTCATTGTGTCCTAATCCTAAGAACTCTAAGGAAAGATTGTTGCATTCTTTGGATGTAGTTAGAGCTTTGAAATATTATGTTGAAGGTACTAAAGATTTCAGAAAGACTTCTAGTCTATTTGTTATCTTTTCTGGTTCTAGGAAAGGTCAGAAGGTCTCTGCCATTTCTTTGGCGTCTTGGTTAAAGTCTTTGATTCATCATGCTTATGTTGAGTCGGGTAGAACTCCGCCTCAAAGGATTACAGCTCATTCGACTAGGTCAGTTTCTACTTCCTGGGCATTTAGGAATGAAGCTTCGGTTGATTAGATTTGCAAAGCAGCAACTTGGTCTTCTTTGCATACTTTTACTAAATTCTACCATTTTGATGTGTTTTCTTCTTCTGAAGCAGTCTTTAGTAGAAAAGTACTTCAGGCAGCTGTTTCAGTTTGATTCTTCTGCTTATAATTTCAGGGTTTTTTTCATTTTAAGATTTAAACTTTGTTTGGGGTGTAGATTATTTTTCAGCGGAATTGGCTGTCTTTATTTTATCCCTCCCTCTCTAGTGACTCGTGGATCCACATCTTGGGTATTCATTATCCCATACGTCACTACCTCATGGACTCTTGCTAATTACATGAAAGAAAACATAATTTATGTAAGAACTTACCTGATAAATTCATTTCTTTCATATTGGCAAGAGTCCATGAGGCCCACCCTTTTTGTGGTGGTTATGATTTTTTTGTATAAAGCACAATTATTCCAATTCCTTATTTCTTATGCTTTCGCACTTTTTTCTTATCACCCCACTTCTTGGCTATTCGTTAGACTGATTTGTGGGTGTGGTGAGGGGTGTATTTATAGGCATTTTGAGGTTTGGGAAACTTTGCCCCTCCTGGTAGGAATGTATATCCCATACGTCACTAGCTCATGGACTCTTGCTAATATGAAAGAAATGAATTTATCAGGTAAGTTCTTACATAAATTGTTTTTTTATCCGTTTTTTGAACTAAGGGGTTAATCATCCATTTGCAAGTGGGTGCAATGCTCTGTTAGCTTATTATACACACTGTAAAAATTTCGTTTGTGTAACTGCCTTTTTTCACTGTTTTTCAAATTCTGACAAAATTTGTTTCTCTTAAAGGCACAGTACCGTTTTTTATATTTGCTTGTTAACTTGATTTAAAGTGTTTTCCAAGCTTGCTGGTCTCATTGCTAGTCTGTGTAAACATGTCTGACATAGAGGAAACTCCTTGTTCATTATGTTTAAAAGCCATGGTGGAACCCCCTCTTAGAATGTGTACCAAATGTACTGATTTCACTTTAAGCAATAAAGATCATATTCTGTCTTTAAAAAATTTATCACCAGAGGAATCTGACGAGGGGGAAGTTATGCCGACTAACTCTCCCCACGTGTCAGATCCTTTGACTCCCGCTCAAGGGACTCACGCTCAAATGGCGCCAAGTACATCTAGGGCGCCCATAGCGATTACTTTACAAGACATGGCGGCAGTCATGGATAATACACTGTCAGCGGTATTAGCCAGACTACCTGAATTAAGAGGTAAGCGAGATAGCTCTGGGGTTAGACGAAATGCAGAGCATACTGACGCTTTAAGAACCATGTCTGATACTGCCTCACAATATGCAGAAGCTGAGGAAGGAGAGCTTCAGTCTGTGGGTGATGTTTCTGACTCAGGTAGGATACCTGATTCTGATATTTCTACATTTAAATTTAAGCTTGAACACCTCTGCGTGCTGCTCAGAGGTTTTAGCTGCTCTGAATGACTGTGATACAATTGCAGTGCCAGATAAATTGTGTAGACTGGATAAATACTATGCAGTGCCGGTGTGTACTGATGTTTTTCCAATACCTAAAAGGTTTACAGAAATTATTACTAAGGAATGGGATAAACCAGGTGTGCCATTCTCTCCCCCTCCTATTTTTAGAAAAAAAGTTTCCAATAGACGCCACCACACGGGACTTATGGCAGACAGTCCCTAAGGTGGAGGGAGCAGTTTCTACTCTAGCAAAGCGTACTACTATCCCTGTCGAGGACAGTTGTGCTTTTTTAGATCCAATGGATAAGAAATTAGGTTACCTTAAGAAAATGTTTATTCAACAAGGTTTTATCCTACAGCCCCTTGCATGCATTGCTCCTGTCACTGCTGCTGCGGCGTTCTGGTTTGAGTCTCTGGAAGAGGCTTTACAGGTAGCGACTCCATTGGATGACATACTTGGCAAGCTTAGGGCACTTAAGCTAGCCAATTCTTTTGTTTCTGATGCCATTGTTCATTTGACTAAACTAATGGCTAAGAATTCTGGTTTTGCTATACAGGCGCGCAGGGCGCTCTGGCTTAAATCATGGTCAGCTGACGTGACTTCAAAATCTAAGCTACTTAACATTCCCTTCAAGGGGCAGACCCTATTCGGGCCTGGTTTGAAGGAGATTATTGCTGATATCACTGGAGGAAAAGGTCATGCCCTTCCTCAGGACAGGTCCAAATCAAGGGCCAAACAGTCTAATTTTCGTGCCTTTCGAAACAAGGCAGGTGCGGCATCAACTTCCTCTAATGCAAAACAAGAGGGAACTTTTGCTCAGTCCAAGACGGTCTGGAGACCAAATCAGACCTGGAACAAAGGTAAGCAGGCCAAAAAGCCTGCTGCTGCCTCTAAGACAGCATGAAGGAACGGCCCCCTATCCGGTAACGGATCTAGTAGGGGGCAGACTTTCACTCATTGCCCAGGCGTGGGCAAGAGATGTCCAGGATCCCTGGGCGCTGGAAATTATATCCCAGGGATATCTTCTGGACTTCAAAGCTTCCCCCCCAAAAGGGAGATTTCACCTTTCACAATTATCTGCAAACCAGATAAAGAGAGAGGCATTCTTACACTGTGTACAAGACCTCCTAGTTATGGGAGTGATCCATCCAGTTCCAAAGGAGGAACAGGGACAGGGTTTTTACTTAAATCTGTTTGTGGTTCCCAAAAAAGAGGGAACCTTAAGACCAATTTTGGATCTAAAGATCTTAAACAAATTCCTCAGAGTTCCATCATTCAAGATGGAGACTATTCGTACCATCCTACCTATGATCCAGGAGGGTCAATATATGACTACAGTGGATTTAAAGGATGCTTATTTTCACATTCCGATACACAAAGATCATCATCGGTTTCTCAGGTTTGACTTTCTAGACAGGCATTACCAGTTTGTAGCCCTTCCCTTTGGATTAGTTACAGCCCCAAGGATCTTTACGAAGGATCTGGGGTCGCTTCTGGCGGTCCTAAGACCGCGGGGCATATCAGTGGCCCCTTATTTAGACGACATCCTGATACAGGCGTCAAACTTCCAAATTGCCAAGTCTCATACGGACGTAGTACTGGCATTTCTAAGATCGCATGGGTGGAAAGTGAACGAGGAAAAGAGTTCTCTATCCCCACTCACAAGAGTTTCCTTCCTAGGGACTCTGATAGATTCTGTAGAAATGAAAATTTACCTGACGGAGTCCAGGTTATCAAAGCTTCTAAATTCCTGCCGTGTTCTTCATTCCATTCCGTGCCCTTCGGTGGCTCAGTGCATGGAAGTAATCGGCTTAATGGTAGCGGCAATGAACATAGTGCCGTTTGCACGACTACATCTCAGACTGCTGCAATTATGCATGCTCAGTCAGTGGAATGGGGATTACACAGATTTGTCCCCTCTACTAAATCTGGATCAAGAGACCAGGGATTCTCTTCTCTGGTGGCTATCTCGGGTCCATCTGTCCAAAGGTATGACCTTTCGCAGGCCAGATTGGACAATTGTAACAACAGATGCCAGCCTTCTAGGTTGGGGTGCAGTCTGGAACTCCCTGTAGGCTCAGGGATTGTGGACTCAGGAGTAGACACTCCTTCCAATAAATATTCTGGAACTAAGAGCGATATTCAATGCTCTTCTGGCTTGGCCTCAGTTAGCAACTCTGAGGTACATCAGATTTCAGTCGGACAACATCACGACTGTGACTTACATCAACCATCAAGGGGGAACAAGAAGTTCCCTAGCGATGTTAGAAGTCTCAAAGATAATTCGCTGGGCAGAGATTCACTCTTGCCACCTATCAGCTATCCATATCCCAGGTGTAGAGAACTGGGAGGCGGATTTTCTAAGTCGTCAGACTTTTCATCCGGGAGAGTGGGAACTCCATCCAGAGGTGTTTGCCCAATTGATTCATCGTTGGGGCAAACCAGAACTGGATCTCATGGCGTCTCACCAGAACGCCAAGCTTCCACCGTTTCCTCTGCTCCCTCGACTGATTGCCAAGGTCAAGCAGGAGAGAGCATCAGTGATTTTGATAGCGCCTGCATGGCCACGCAGGACTTGGTATGCAGATCTGGTGGACATGTCATCCTTTCCACCATGGTCTCTGCCTCTGAGACAGGACCTTCTACTTCAGGGTCCTTTCAACCATCCAAATCTAATTTCTCTGAGACTGACTGCCTGGAGATTGAACGCTTGATTTTATCAAAGCGTGGCTTCTCCGAGTCAGTCATTGATACCTTAATACAGGCACGAAAGCCTGTTACCAGGAAAATTTACCATAAGATATGGCGTAAATATCTTTATTGGTGTGAATCCAAAGGTTACTCATGGGGTAAGGTCAGGATTCCCAGAATATTATCCTTTCTTCAAGATGGTTTGGAAAAAGGATTGTCAGCTAGTTCCTTAAAAGGACAGATTTCTGCTGTCTATTCTTTTGCACAAGCGTCTGGCAGATGTTCCAGACGTTCAGGCATTTTGTCAGGCTTTGGTTAGAATCAAGCCTGTGTTTAAACCTGTTGCTCCCCCATGGAGCTTAAATTTGGTTCTTAAGGTTCTTCAAGGAGTTCCGTTTGAACCTCTTCATTCCATAGATATCAAACTTTTATTTTGGAAAGTTCTTTTTTTGGTAGCTATTTCCTCGGCTCGTAGAGTCTCCAAGTTATCTGCTTTACAATGTGATTCTCCTTATCTGATCTTCCATACGGATAAGGTAGTCCTGCGTACCAAACCTGGGTTTTTACCTAAGGTGGTATCTAACAAGAATATCAATCAAGAGATTGTTGTTCCATCCTTGTGTCCTAATCCTTCTTCAAAGAAGGAACGTCTATTACACAAACTGGACGTGGTTCGTGCTTTAAAGTTTTACTTACAAGCTATTAAAGATTTTCTTCAAACATCTGCTTTGTTTGTTGTCTACTCTGGACAGAGGAGAGGTCAAAAGGCTTCGGCAACCTCTCTTTCTTTTTGGCTAAGAAGCATAATCCGCTTAGCCTATGAGACTGCTGGACAGCAGCCTCCTGAAAGGACTACAGCTCATTCTACTAGAGCTGTGGCTTCCACTTGGGCCTTTAAAAATGAGGCTTCTGTTGAACAGATTTGCAAGGCGGCGACTTGGTCTTCGCTTCATACTTTTTCCAAATTCTACAAATTTGATACTTTTGCTTCTTCGGAGGCTATTTTTGGGAGAAAGGTTTTACAGGCAGTGGTACCTTCCGTTTAAGTACCTGCCTTGTCCCTCCCTTCATCCGTGTACTTTAGCTTTGGTATTGGTATCCCACAAGTAATGGATGATCCGTGGACTGGATACACCTTACAAGAGAAAACACAATTTATGCTTACCTGATAAATTTGTTTCTCTTGTGGTGTATCCAGTCCACGGCCCGCCCTGTCATTTTAAGGCAGGTAATTTTTTCATTTAAACTACAGTCACCACTGCACCCTATGGTTTCTCCTTTCTCTGCGTGTTTTCGGTCAAATGACTGGATATGGCAGTTAGGGGAGGAGTTATATAACAGCTATGCTGTGGGTGTCCTCTTGCAACTTCCTGTTGGGAATGAGAATATCCCACAAGTAATGGATGATCAGTGGACTGGATACACCACAAGAGAAATAAATATCAGGTAAGCATAAATTGTGTTTTTTCCTCAGGCAGCATTTGGAAAGAAGATTTCTGCCTGGAGGTTGATGATCTTAGCAGTGGTTACTAAGATCCAGAGGAGTTGCCACAGAATGGCTGAGGAGTACTTGAGAAGCTTCAGTGTGGGGAACGGTCTTCATGCTACAAGCATTGAGGTATGTTCAGGCATTTTTTCTGAAGAGACTGTAGTATTTCAGAACCGGCTGACATTGTTCCCATGAGGGAAGGGGTAAGCAGTAATCCTACAGGCAATGAAGGGATGTTACTGGGACCTGTTATATTATGGGCTATAACTTGAAAGACACTGGTTGCATAATGTTTGTGTGAAAACGATTTATGTGCAGGGGAAAATAACGTTTTTTTCTGATACTAACGTTTATGTGTTTGATGGCACTGGAGGGATTCACATGGCTGACAAATTGTACTGGGTATATGGAAACCTACATGGCTAGTTCCTATAACGCTTTACAGCGTTTTTTCTCCAACATTGGTGTGTCTGGTCCACGGCGTCATCCTTACTTGTGGGAATATCTCTTCCCCAACAGGAAATGGCAAAGAGTCCCAGCAAAGCTGGCCATATAGTCCCTCCTAGGCTCCGCCCACCCCAGTCATTCTCTTTGCCGTTGCACAGGCAACATCTCCACGGAGATGGTTAAGAGTATGTGGTGTTTAGTTGTAGTTTTTTATTCTTCTATCAAGTGTTTGTTATTTTAAAATAGTGCTGGTATGTACTATTTACTCTGAAACAGAAAACGATGAAGATTTCTGTTTGTGAGAGGAAGATGATTTTAGCAGACAGTAACTAAAATCGATTGCTGTTTCCACATAGGACTGTTGAGATGAAGTAACTTCAGTTGGGGGAAACAGTTAGCAGACTTTTCTGCTTAAGGTATGACTAGCCATATTTCTAACAAGACCATGTAATGCTGGAAGGCTGTCATTTCCCCTCATGGGGACCGGTAAGCCATTTTCTTAGTCAAGCAAACAGAATAAAGGGCTTAATATGGGCTATACAACTGGTAGACACTTTTATGGGCTAAATCGATTGCTTTATTTGGGCATTTTATACATGTTTATGCTGATAATTCACATTTATAAACTTGGGGAACGTTTTTTAACGGCAGGCACTATGTTAGACACCTTTTCCAGTCAGGGAGGGCCTTCCCAGTTGTAGGCTGAGCCTCATTTTCGCACCATTACTGCGCAGTTGTTTTTGTGAGGATCTGAAAGGAGCTGGAAAAGTTTCTAGAAGGCGTCACTTGGTATCGTATTCCCCTCTGGGCTTGGTTAGGTCACAGCAAAGGCTATAGCTGGAACTGTATAGGGGTTAAATGTGTAAACGGCTCCGGTTCCGTTATTTTAGGGGTTAAAGCTCTGAAAATTGGTGTGCAATACTCTTAATGCTTTAAGACACTGTGGTGAAATTTTGGTAATTTTTGAACAATTCCTTCATACTTTTTCACATATTCAGTAATAAAGTGTTTTCTGTTTAAAATTTAAAGAGTTCCCTTCTTGGGAACAATAATAGATTCCTTAGAAATGAGGATTTTTCTGACAGAGGTCAGAAAGTCAAAACTTCTAAGTACTTGTCAAGTTCTTCATTCTGTTCCACGTCCTTCCATAGCGCAGTGCATGGAAGTAGTAGGGTTGATGGTTGCAGCAATGGACATAGTTCCTTTTGCACGAATTCATCTAAGACCATTTCAACTGTGCATGCTCAAACAGTGGAATGGGGACTATACAGACTTGTCTACAATGATTCAGGTAGATCAGAAGACCAGAGATTCACTCCGTTGGTGGCTGACCCTGGACCATCTATCCCAGGGAATGAGCTTCCGCAGACCAGAGTGGGTCATTGTCATGACCGACGCCAGTCTAGTGGGCTGGGGCGCGGTCTGGGAATCCCTGAAAGCTCAGGGACTATGGTCTCGGGAAGAGTCTCTTCTCCCGATAAACAGTCTGGAACTAAGAGCGATCTTCAATGCTCTCAGGGCTTGGCCTCAGCTAGCAAAGGCCAGATTCATAAGATTCCAATCAGACAACATGACGACCGTTGCGTATATCAATCATCAGGGGGGAACAAGGAGTTCCCTGGCGATGAAAGAAGTGACCAAAATAATTCAATGGGCGGAGGATCACTCCTGCCACCTATCTGCGATCCACATCCCAGGTGTGGAAAACTGGGAAGCGGATTATCTGAGTCGTCAGACATTCCATCCGGGGGAGTGGGAACTCCACTCGGAGATCTTTGCCCAACTAACTCAATTATGGGGCATTCCGGACATGGATCTGATAGCGTCTCGTCAGAACTTCAAGGTTCCTTGCTACGGGTCCAGATCCAGGGATCCCAAGGCGACTCTAGTAGATGCACTAGTAGCAGCTTGGACCTTCAACCTAGCTTATGTATTTCCACCGTTTCCTCTCATTCCCAGGCTGGTAGCCAGGATCAAACAGGAGAGGGCCTCGGTGATCTTGATAGCTCCTGTGTGGCCACGCAGGACTTGGTATGCAGACCTGGTGAATATGTCATCGGTTCCACCATGGAAGCTACCTTTGAGATAGGACCTTCTTGTTCAGGGTCCATTCGAACATCCAAATCTGGTCTCCCTCCAGCTGACGGCTTGGAGAATGAACGCTTGATTCTATCAAAGCGTGGGCTTTCAGATTCTGTGATTGATACTCTGGTTCAGGCCAGAAAACCGGTAACTAGAAAGATTTACCATAAAATATGGAAAATATATATCTGTTGGTGTGAATCCAAAGGATTCCCATGGAATAAGATAAAAATTCCTAAGATTCTCTCCTTTCTACAAGAAGGTTTGGAGAAAGGATTATCTGCAAGTTCTCTAAAGGGACAGATCTCTGCTTTATCTGTCTTACTACACAAACGACTGGCAGCTGTGCCAGATGTTCAAGCATTTGTTCAGGCTCTGGTTAGGATCAAGCCTTTTTACAGACCTTTGACTCCTCCCTGGAGTCTAAATCTAGTTCTTTCAGTTCTTGAAGGGGTTCCGTTTGAACCTCTACATTCCATAGATATTAAGTTACTATCTTGGAAAGTTTTGTTTTTGGTTGCTATTTCTTCTGCTAGAAGAGTTTCAGAGTTATCTGCTTTGCAGTGTTCTCTGCCCTATCTGGTGTTCCATGCAGATAAGGTGGTTTTGCGTACTAAGCCTGGTTTTCTTCCAAAGGTTGTTTCTAACAAGAATATTAACCAGGAGATAGTTGTACCTTCTTTATGTCCGAATCCAGTTTCAAAGAAGGAACGTTTTGTTACACAATTTGGACGTAGTCCGTGCTCTAAAATTCTATTTAGAGGCTACAAAAGATTTCAGACAAACATCTTCTTTGTTTGTTGTCTATTCTGGTAAAAGGAGAGGTCAAAAAGAGACTTCTACCTCTCTTTCCTTTTGGCTTAAAAGCATCATCCGATTGGCTTATGAGACTGCCAGACGGCAGCCTCCTGAAAGAATCACAGCTCACTCCACTAGGGCTGTGGCTTCCACATGGGCCTTCAAGAACGAGGCTTCTGTTGACCAGATATGTAAGGCAGCGACTTGGTCTTCACTGCACACTTTTGCCAAATTTTACAAATTTGATACTTTTGCTTCTTCGGAGGCTATTTTTGGGAGAAAGGTTTTGCAAGCCGTGGTGCCTTCCGTTTAGGTAACCTGATTTGCTCCCTCCCTTCATCCGTGTCCTAAAGCTTTGGTATTGGTTCCCACAAGTAAGGATGACGCCGTGGACCGGACACACCAATGTTGGAGAAAACAGAATTTATGCTTACCTGATAAATTACTTTCTCCAACGGTGTGTCCGGTCCACGGCCCGCCCTGGTTTTTTAATCAGGTCTGATGAATTATTTTCTCTAACTACAGTCACCACGGTACCATATGGTTTCTCCTATATTTTTCCTCCTGTCCGTCGGTCGAATGACTGGGGTGGGCGGAGCCTAGGAGGGACTATATGGCCAGCTTTGCTGGGACTCTTTGCCATTTCCTGTTGGGGAAGAGATATTCCCACAAGTAAGGATGACGCCGTGGACCGGACACACCGTTGGAGAAAGTAATTTATCAGGTAAGCATAAATTCTGTTTTTCACTAGGCTGAGACATCGTGTATGATGGGCGGGGCCTAATTTTGCGCCTTAGATGCGCAGTTGTATTTCACATAGAGACAGCAAGCTCCAGCTCCGGTGGGCCTCAACTGAAGAGATAGCCTTATCGAAGTGAGAGTGTAATTCTCAGACCCCAGAGGGCTGGTAGGCGCCACAGCAGAGCTGTGGCGAGGTGCAGGGGGTTGATAGTTTATTCTCATAATGGTTTTTTTGGGTAACGTTTTTGCTAATAAAGGGTTAATAGTCCCTTACTTGTGGTGCAATCGTAGGCTGCCAGATTAGACACTTATATGATAAAATTGTGAGTGTTAAAACCTTTTAAAGCAGTTTTGGAAAAATTGTATGCTTTTTTTTCTCTTAAAGGCGCAGTACCGTTTTTTCAGATTGTTGTTTTTTTCATTAAATAAAGTGTTTTCAAGTCTTTTTGTGGTCATTACTAGCCTGTTCAACATGTCTGACATTGAGGAAAGTCAATGCTCTATGTGTTTAGAAGCCGTGGTGGAACCCCCACTTAAAATGTGTCCCTCATGTACTGAAAGGGCCTTACATTGCAAGGAACATATTTTAGCTGATAAAAGTGTCTCAGGATGATTCTCAGTCTGAAGAGAATCAGGTTATGCCATCTAATTCTCCCCAAGTGTCACAACCTTTTAACGCCCGCTCAAGCGACGCCAAGTACTTCTAGTGCGTCTAATTCTTTTACCCTGCAGGATATGGCTGCAGTAATGTCTACTACCCTTACAGAGGTATTGTCTAAACTGCCAGGTTTACAGGGTAAGCCCAGTAGGTCAGGTGTTAGAGTAAATGCTGAGCCCTCTGTCGCTTTATTAGCCATCTCCGATGTACCCTCACAGTGTTCTGAATTGGGGGTGGGGGATTTACTGTCTGAGGGAGAGCTTTCAGACTCAGGAAAGATGTTCCCTCTAACAGACTCAGATGTGACGGCCTTTAAATTTAAGCTTGAACACCTCCGCTTGTTACTCCGGGAGGTTTTAGCGACTCTGGATGATTGTGACCCTATTGTAATTCCACCAGCGAAATTGTGTAAAATGGATAAATATCTAGAGGTCCCTTCTTACACTAATGTTTTTCCAGTCCCTAGAAGGATTTCTGACATTGTTACTAAGGAATGGGATAGACCAGGCATTCCGTTCTCTCCCCCTCCTACTTTTAAGAAAATGTTTCCCATATCTGACACCATTCGGGATTCCTGGCAGACGGTCCCTAAGGTGGAGGGAGCTTTTTCTACCCTGGCTAAGCGTACAACTATACCTATTGAGGACAGTTGTGCTTTCAAAGATCCTATGGATAAAAAAAAATTAGAGGGTCTGTTAAAGAAATTGTTTATTCATCAGGGTTTTCGTCTACAACCTATAGCGTGCATTGTTCCAGTAACTACTGCAGCAGCTTTTTGGTTTGAGGCTCTAGAGGAATCTCTTAAAGATGAGACCCCATTAGATGATATTTTGGATAGAATTAAGGCTCTCAAGCTAGCTAATTCTTTTATTACAGATACCGCTTTTCAAATGGCTAAGTTAGCGGCAAAGAATGCAGGCTTTGCCATTTTAGCGTTATGGCTTAAGTCTTGGTCTGCTGATGTGTCATCAAAATCTAAGCTGTTAGCTATTCCTTTCAAGGGTAAGACCCTATTCGGGCCTGAACTGAAGGAGATCATTTCCGACATTACTGGAGGTAAAGGCCATGCCCTTCCTCAGGACAAGACGGTTAAAATGAGGGCCAAACAAAATAATTTTCATTCCTTTCGAAACTTTAAAGGTGGACCCTCTACTTCCTCCTCCGCAACAAAGCAGGAGGGGAATTTTGCACAATCCAAGTCAGTCTGGAGACCTAACCAGACCTGGAATAAAGGTAAACAGGCTAAGAAGCCCGCTGCTGCTACCAAGACAGCATGAAGGGGTAGCCCCCGATCCGGGACCGGATCTAGTAGGGGGCAGACTTTCTCTCTTCGCTCAGGCTTGGGCAAGGGACGTTCAGGATCCCTGGGCATTAGAAATCGTGACCCAGGGGTATCGACTAGAATTCAAGGATTTTCTCCCAAGAGGGAGATTTCATCTTTCACGTTTGTCGGTAGACCAGACAAAAAGAGAGGCATTCTTACGCTGTGTAAAAGACCTATATACCATGGGTGTAATCTGTCCAGTTCCAAAACTAGAACAGGGGCAGGGATTTTACTCAAATCTGTTCGTGGTTCCCAAAAAAGAGGGAACCTTCAGACCGATTTTAGATCTCAAATGCCTAAACAAATTTCTCAGAGTCCCATCATTCAAGATGGAGACCATTCAAACTATTTTACCAATGATCCAGGAGGGTCAATATATGACTACCGTGGACTTAAAGGATGCGTATCTTCACATTCCTATCCACAGAGATCATCACCAGTTTCTCAGGTTCGCCTTCCTGGACAAACACTACCAGTTTGTGGCTCATCCTTTCGGGTTGGCCACAGCTCCCAGAATCTTCACAAAGTACTAGGGTCCCTTCTGGCGATCCTAAGGCCGCGGGGCATAGCAGTGGCACCCTATTTGGACGATATTTTGATTCAGGCATCAACTTACCAGCTAACCAAATCTCACACGGACACGGGTGGAAGGTGAATATACAAAAGAGTTCACTAGTTCCACTGACAAGAGTTCCATTCCTAGGAACTCTGATAGACTCGGTAAACATGAAAATATTTCTGACGGAGGTCAGAAAGTCAAAGATCTTAACTACTTGCCGGACACTTCAGTCCACTCCTCGGCCATCAGTGGCGCAGTGTATGGAGGTCATCGGATTAATGATAGCGGCAATGGACATCGTTCCGTTTGCTCGCTTGCATCTCAGACCACTGCAACTGTGCATGCTCAGACAGTGGAAAACCAGAGACTCTCGTCTTTGGTGGTTGTCACAGGATCATCTGTCCCAGGGAATGTGCTTCCGCAGACCAGCATGGGTCATAGTGACGACGGACGCCAGCCTCTTGGGCTGGGGTGCAGTCTGGAATTCCCTGAAGGCTCAGGGTTTTGGACTCAGAAGGAGTCCCTACTTCCAATCAATATTCTGGAACTGAGGGCAATATTCAACGCGCTTCAAGTGTGGCATCAGCCAAATTCATAAGATTTCAGTTGGCCAATATCACGACTGTAGCATATATCAATCATCAAGGGGGAACAAAGAGTTCTCTAGCAATGATGGAAGTTTCCAAGATAATTCGATGGGCAGAGATTCACTTGTGCCATCTATCGGCAATCTTTATCCCAGGAGTAGAGAACTGGGAAGCGGATTTTCTAAGTCATCAGACTTTTCATCCGGGGGGAGTGGGAGCTCCATCCGGAGGTGTTTGCGGCATTGATTCGTCAATGGGGCACACCGGAATTGGATCTGATGGCATCTCGTCAGAATGCCAAACTTCCTTGTTACGGGTCCAGATCAAGGGATCTCCAAGCAGTACTGATAGATGCTCTAGCAGTACCTTGGTCGTTCAACCTGGCTTATGTGTTTCCTCCTTTTCCTCTTCTGCCTCGTCTGATTGCCAGAATCAAACAGGAGAGGGCTTCGGTAATCTTGATAGCGCCTGCGTGGCCATGCAGGACTTGGTATGCAGAGCTAGTGGAAATGTCATCTCTGCCACCATGGAAACTGCCACTGAGACAGGACCTTCTCATTCAAGGTCCGTTCCAACATCCAAATCTAAATTCTCTGCAGCTGAATGCCTGGAGATTGAATGCTTGATTTTATCTAAGCGGGGATTCTCTGAGTCGGTCATTGATACCTTGATTCAGGCTCGGAAGCCTGTCACTAGGAAAATTTACCATACGATATAGCGTAAATATCTTTATTGGTGCAAATCCAAGGGCTACTCATGGAGTAGGGTTAGGATTCCTAGGATTTTGTCCTTTCTCTAAGAAGGATTGGCGAAGGGATTATCGTCTAGTTTTTTAAAGGGACAAATTTATGCTTTGTCAATTTTACTACACAAGCGTCTGGCGGATGTCCCAGACGTTCAGTCTTTTTGTCAGGCTTTAGTCAGAATCAAGCCTGTGTTTAAACCTGTTGCTCCGCCATGGAGTTTGAATTTAGTTCTAAATGTTGAAGGGGTTCCGTTTGAACCCATGCATTCCATAGATATTAAGCTTTTATCTTGGAAAGTTTTGTTTTTAGTTGCTATCTCTTCTGCTCGAAGAGTTTCATAGCTTTCTGCGTTACAATGCAACTCGCCTTATTTTATATTCCATTCTGATAAGGTGGTTTTACGTACTAAACCTGGATTCCTTCCTAAGGTTGTTTCAAATAAGAATATTAATCAGTTCCTTCTCTATGTCCTAATCCTTCTAAGAAGGAGCATCTGTTACATAACTTGGACGTGGTTCGTGCCTTGAAGTTTTACTTACAAGCGACCAAGGATTTCCGTCAAACATCTTCTCTCTTTGTTGCTTATTCTGGAAAGCATAGGGGTCAAAAAGCTACGGCTACCTCTTTCTTTTTGGCTGAAAAGCATCATCCGTTTGGCATACGAGACTGCTGGACCCCAGCCTCCTGAAAAAGTTACAGCTCATTCTACTTGAGCGGTGGCTTCCACATGGGCTTTTAAAAACGATGCTTCTGTTGAACAGATTTGTAAGGCTGCTGGTCCTCCCTTCATGCTTTTTCCAAATTTGATACTTTTGCTTCTTCTGAGGTTATTTTTGGGAGAAAAGTTCTTCAAGCAGTGGTGCCTTCCGTTTAGGTATCTGTCTTGTCCCTCCTGTTCATCCGTGTCCTGTTGCTTTGGTATTGTATCCCACAAGTAAGGATGAATCCGTGGACTCGTATGTAGTAGAAGAAAAGCTTACCTGATAAATTGATTTCTTCTACAATACGACAAGTCCACGGCCCTCCCTGTCATTTTAGACAGATTATATTTTTGTTTTCAAACTTCAGTCACCTCTGCACCTTTTTTAGTTTCTCCTTTTCTTCCTATACCTTCGGTTCAATGACTGGGGGTGGAGTCAAGGGAGAAGCTATATAGACAGCTCTGCTGTGGTGCTCTTTGCCCACTTCCTGTTAGCAGGAGGATAATATCCCACAAGTAAGGATGAATCCGTGGACTTGTCGTATCGTAGAAGAAATCAATTTATCAGGTAAGCATAAATTTCCTTTTTTCTTCATGATTCATATAGAGCATACATTTTTAAACAACTTTCCAATTTACCTCCATTACCATTTGTTTAATTCTTTTGGTATCCTTTGTTGAAGGAGCAATGCTCTACTGGAAGCTAACTGAACACACTGTTAAGCCAATAACACCAAGCATATATGTGCAGCCATCAATCGGCAGCTAGCTCCTGAGCCTACCTAGGTTTGCTTTTTAACAAAGGATATCAAGAGAACTAATAAAATTAGATTACTGAAGTAGAATGGAAAGTTGTTTAAAATTGTATGCACTGTCTGAATCATGATGTAACAATTATGGATTTCACAGTGTTGGCAGTAACAAACAATATTTGTGCTGAAGCTAAATTAAACATTATGTATTCAAAGCAAAGATTTGCCTTTGAATATTTATGATGGTAGTCGTATAAATATTGAAGATATAAGTGTAAAGATTTAGTCTCTCTAAAGGTGGGTGCTGCCATGTTTGAACTTAAATTTCCACTTATCTAGCTCTCCTGTTGAGGACAATTAGAGATAGATACAAATCAGGCAATAAGAGCAAAGAAACCTATAAGGAAATGTTTTTAGATCATTTAAAGGGACAGTCTACACCAGAATTGTTAATGTATAAAAGGATAGATAACGCCTTTACTACCCATTCCCCAGCTTTGCTCAACCAACATTGTTATATTAATATTCTTTTATAATGTTTAAACCTCTACATTTCTGCCTGTTTCTAAGCCACTACAACAGGCCTCTTATCCCATGCTTTATTCGCTTTTCACAACAGGAGACTGCTAGTTCATGTTAGCCATATAGATAACATTATACTCACGGACGTGTATTGTGGCCGACACTGTACTAATTGGATAAAAAGCAAAGCAATAGATTATAAAAAGTAATGTGATCAGGGGGTTGTCAGAAGATGCTTAGATACAAGGTAATCACAGAGGTAAAAAGTAGGGTTGTACCGATACCAAGTATTTGCATGATTACTTGTACTCATGCAAATGCACTGATACTTAAACCGATACCTCCACTTCCTACCCATATGCTATCTTGTGGCGTTTTTTCAAACTGCATGTTCCCATTTCATTTTAAACTGGAGTGGAGACTAAACTAAAAAAAAATTGTTTACTACTGTTCTGCCAATACAAATTGCTGTTATTTGTATTATTGTAGGAGGGATCACTGTACCTCGTTCAGACAAACCCCTGAAGTACTGGGCAGTTAATAAACAGATTTCCAGCTCTGGCTAAAATGGCCCAAAAATATCTTTCTGCCCCATGCAGTAGTGTGGAAAGTGAAAGACTGTTCAACTTAGAGTTATATAACAGCCCTACAACCCAATTGCATCACCCCTTTAAATTTAATATTTTATTGTAATATTTTTTATTTATAAACCTGTTCAGTGAACTTTATGAAATAATAAAAAAGTTTTATTTGTCACAATGTCTTTTGAATTACAGTCCTTTATTATTATAAAGGACTCTTAAATAATCTGTATTGTGCTTGGTAAACTGTCACATGACATTAAAAAAAAAGTATCGGTAATTGGTATCGGCGAGTATTTGAAAACAAGTATCAGTACTTGTACTCGGTCATAAAAAAATGGTATTGGTGCAACCCTAGTAAAAACTATATTAAAGGGACACTGAAACCAAAAATTTTCTTTTGTGATTCAGATAGAGCATGCAATTTTAAGCAACTTTCTAATTTTACTCCTATTATCAATTTTTCTTTGTTCTTTTGCTATCTTTATTTGAAAAAAAAGTACAGAACCTTGGACAGCACTTGTTTATTGGTGGATGAATTTATCCACCAATCAGCAAGAACAACCCAGGTTGTTCACCAAAATGGGCCGGCATCTACTTACATTCTTGCTTTTCAAATAAAGATACCAAGAGAATTAAGAATATTTGCTAATAGGAGTAAATTAGAAAGTTGCTTAAAATTGCATGCTCTATCTGAATCGCACAAGAAAACAATTGGGTTCAGTGTCCCTTTAATATAACATTGTTGGTTGTGAAAAACTGGGGAATGGGTAATAAAGAGATTATCTTATTAAACAATAAAAATTGTGGAGTAGACTGTCCCTTTAACAACTCTATTTTTCACATGGCCTTGTCTCATGTATTGTCTGTTTCATATGTCCCTAATTGCACTCAGCAGAAGAGAGACGAGGGGAAAAAAAGCTAGGTTCCAAATAGTGGTACCCATTACTTTAGTTTAGCTCAGAATTGAGGCACAAAAAAAGTTTTTAAAGTTAAATTAAGATGAAAGGGGACACGATAAATGATGGAAGTATATTGTACATAAATATTTTATGTTAAAATATTAAGGTGTGTTTATATCCTTTAAGTAATGGGAGGAGCTAATGAAATAAAAATAAAATCTGGAAGACCAAGAAAAATATCCAATAGAAATTCTCAGACTGGTCAGGAAGACAAAACAACGCTCCACAACACTGAAAGAGCTGCAAGAAGATTTAGCTGGCACTGGAGGAGGGGTGCACTGACGTTTGCAGCAGATAGAAACGTACCTCACAATACTAAACATCTGAAATACACAACATCTAGATAAGGGATCCAAGGGCTGTGGTCTGATGAAGTAAAATAAAGCGCTTTGGTTGAAATCACCAAATGTACTTTTGGAGGAGGGTGGGGTTGCAAGCATGAGGGTTTGGGGTTGTATGTCTGCTTGTTGCACATAAAGTTTTGTAACGGTACAAGGAAGAATGGATTATACTAAATATCAGCAAATTCTGTAAGCTAATGTCCTGCAGTCAGTGAAGAAACTAAAAAGAAGTTGGATGTTCCAACAAGACAATGATCCAAAATTCCTCAAAATCAACCATTAACTGATTCAAGAAACAAAATATTAAAGGGACAGTCTAGTCAAAAACTTTCATGATTCAGATAGGGTATGTAATTTTAAACAATTTTCCAATGTACTTTTATCAAATTTGCTTTGTTCTTTTGGTATTCTTTGTTGAAAGCTAAGCCTAGGTAGGCTTATATGCTAATTTCTAAGCCCTTTAAGTCCGCCTCTTATCTGAATACATTTGACAGTTTTTCACAGCTAGACAGCGCTAGTTCATGTGTGTCGTAGATCATTTGTGCTCATGCCTGTGGAGTTACTTATGAGAGGGCACTGGCTAAAATGCAAGTCTGTAAAAAAAAAAAAAAAAAAAAAAAAAAACTGAAATAAGGGGGCAGTCTGCAGAGATTTAGATACAATGTAATCACAGATGTAAAAAAAAGTATATTAAAGGGACAGTAAAGTCAAAATTAAACTTTCATGATTACCATAGCGCATGCAGTTTTAATCAACTTTTCAATTTACTTCTGATATCAAATTTGCTTTGATCTCTTGGTATCCTTTATTGAAGAGTAAAACTAAGTAGGCTCATAAGAGCTCAGGAGTGTGTACGTGTCTTTAATACTCTACGGCAGCAGTGTTTTGCAACATTATTTTGAGCTTTTTTTATACAATGCTGCAAAACACTGCTGCTATTAGAGTAATAAAGACACGTGCACACTCCTGAGCTTTTATGAGCTTACCTAGTTTTACTCTTCAATAAAATATATCAAGACTACAAAGCACATTTGATAACAGAATTACATTTTAAAAGTTGTTTAAAATTGCATTATCTATCTAAATCACAAACGTTTAATTTTGACTTTATTGTCCCTTTAATAGAACAGTATTGGTTATGCAAATCTTGGGAATGGGAAATAAAGGGATTATCTATCCTTTTAAACTATAAACATTCTGGAGTAGACTGTCCCTTTAAGGTTTTGGTATGGCCAGAGTCCCCAGACATGAATATTATTGGAAAATCTCTAGGTTGATACCAAACCTGCACTGCATGTGAGACAACCGAAGAACTAAAAGCCTTCTATAAGCAAGGACAAAAGACTGCTCACTTTCTGTTACATTTACTGTTCTATTTATTTTTCCCAATCCATTTAATTCAGCAAATAAAATGTAATTGTGCATTAAAATTTTCAAACATGTTGAGTTTGTTAGTTAATGTTTCTGTGTAGGTCTTTAACTCCTACTTGACTACATTATTGTCTCAGACCTTATGATAGTGAAAATGAATAGGTACTTACTGGCTATTTTTCAGGACGTGTACGCTCAAGCATTGAACACAAATTTATATATTATTACAGTTACCCGTGTAGTAGTTAAAGGGACATGAAACCCAAAAATGTTCTTTCATAATTCAGAAAGAGAATACATTTTTAAACAACTTTCCTATTTGCTTCTATTATTTAATTTGCTTCCTTCTCTTGTTATCCATTGCTGAAAAGTTTATCTAGGAAAAGCTCAGGAGCAGCAAAGAACCTAGGTTCTATCTTCTGATTGGTGGCTGCATATTTTTATATATATATATATATATATATATATATATATATATATATATATATAGTGATTGTCATTGGCTCACCCATGTGTTCAGTTAGAAACCAGTAGCGTATTGCTGCTCCTTCAGCAAATGATACCAAGAGAATGAAACAAATTGGATAATAAAGTAAATTAGAAAGTTGTTTAACCCCTTAAGGACAAGGCCATTTTTCAATTTCTTTCCCTTAAAGTGAAAGTAAATCCTAGCGTTTTACAAATGCTAGGATTGACTATTGAAACAGATAAAGGGGACTTTCATTGATGAAGTATAAGATACTTCATGTAGAAAGCTCCTTTTTTTTTATTCAATCAATCGCCGTTTTTAGCTGCTTCGGCAGCCCACGACTAAAAAAAAATTTTGGCTAAGAGGTGACGTTTTCACCTCTTAGCCAATAGCCGTGCAGTAAATCCGGCTCCCATGGGCGCCAAGCCGGATTTACCGCACGGCTATTGGCTAAGAGGTGAAAACGTCACCTCTTAGCCAAAATTATTTTTAGCCGTGCTCTGCTGTAGGAGCTAAGAGCGGCGATTGAATCAAATAAACTAGCTTTCTACATGAAGTATCTTATGTTTCATGAATGAAAGTCCCCTTTATTTGTTTCAATAGTAAATCCTAGCGTTTGTAAAACGCTAGGATTTACTATCACTTTAAGGACCAGTGCTATTTTTACATTTCTGTTGTGTTTGTGTTTAGCTGTAAATTTCCTCTTACTCATTTACTGTACCCACATATTATATACCGTTTTTCTCGCCATTAAATGGACTTTCTAAAAATACCATTAGTCTCATCATATCTTATAATTTACTATAAAAAAAATTATAAAATATGAGGGGAAAAAAATCAGAAAAAAACTACACTTTTTCTAACTTTGACCCCCACAATCTGTTACACATCTACAACCACCAAAAAACACCCATGCTAAATTGTTTCTAAATTTTATCCTGAGTTTAGAAATACCCAGTGTTTAAATGTTCTTTGCTTTTGTTGCAAATTATAGGGCAATAAATACAAGTAGCACTTTGCTATTTCCAAACCACTTTTTTCAAAATTAGCGCTAGTTACATTGGGACACTGATATCAAATAAAATAAAAATTCACTTTTTCACACATTTTTTCACAAAATTTAGGTTTCTCACTGAAATCATATACAAACAACTTGTGCAATTATGGCATAAATGGTTGTAAATGCTTCTCTGGGATCCCCTTTGTTCAGAAATAGCAGACTTATATGGCTTTGGCGTTGCTTTTTGGTAATTAGAAGGTTAATTCGGGAGCATGTAGGGAGTTTCTAGGGTTAAGTTTAGCTTTAATGTAGTGTAGTAGACAACCCCAAGTATTGATCTAGACCCATCTTTGTATATTTTATGCCACCATTTCACAGCCAAATGCGATCAAATAAAAACAAACATTCAATTTTTCACAAACTTTAGGTGTCTCACTGAAATTATTTACAGACAACTTGTGCAAGTATGGCATAAATGGTTGTAAATGCTTCTCTGGGATCCCCTTTGTTCAGAATTAGCAGACATATATGGCTTTGGGGTTGATTTTTGGTACTTATAAGGCCGCTGCGCACCACACATGTATTATGCCCAGTAGTGCAGGGTTTAATTAGGGAGCTTGCAGGGTTAATTTTAGCTTTAGTGTAGAGATCAGCCTCCCACCTGACACATCACACCCCTGATCCCTCCCAAACAGCTCTCGTCCCTCCCTCACCCCACAACTGTCCCTGCCATCTTAAGTACTGGCAGAATGTCTGCCAGTACTAAAATAAAAAGGTATCTCTCTAACCCTCCCCCTCTACCTTATTTAGAGCCATATTGGGTACTGGCAACTGTCTGCCAGTACCCAGTTTATACAAAAATAGATTTATTTCTCTTGTAAAGGTGTATCCAGTCCACGGGTTCATCCATTACTTGTGGGATATTCTCCTTCCCAACAGGAAGCTGCAAGAGGACACCCACAGCAGAGCTGTCTATATAGCTCCTCCCCTAACTGCCACCCCCAGTCATTCTCTTGCAGCTCTCGACAAGAAAGGAAGTATCAAAAGAGATGTGGTGATTTAGTGTAGTTTTTATATTTGACTTTAAAAATTAGTGTAGTTTTTACCTTCAATCAAAAGTTTGTTATTTTTAAACGGTACCGGCGTTGTACTGTTTTTACTCTCAGGCAGAAATTGGAAGAAGACTTCTGCCTGGAGGTTTGATGATCTTAGCGGTTTGTAACTAAGGTCCATTGCTGTTCTCACACATAACTGAAGAGTATGGAAAGAAAACTTCAGTTGGGGGGACGGTCTGCAGATTGCCTGCTTTGTGGTATGTTCAGTATATTTTTTTCTAGAGAGATAAGGTCTAGAAAATGCTGACAGTGCCTGGTATATTTAAGGTAAGCCTGATACAGTGATTTAACAACAACTGGGATCATGCTTGCAAAAAGGGATAATATTCATGTTAATACCTATATTACTTAGGGTAAAATCGTTTGCATGATTTATAAATAAAAACAGTTTTTCTCTGAGGGTGGTAAATCTTTATTTGGGGCCTAGTTTCCACATGGCTTGTTAGATTACTCCTAGGAGTACTTTTTTAAGGCCCTCTGACATTGAGTGCATGGTGGGAGGGGCCTATTTTCGTTTTCAGTCTGAGACATCCAGCTTCCCTGAAGGAGTCCTCTGGCTTATAGGACCTCTATAGAGGGTTTTGTTCCTGCAAAAATCGTTTTTAAGGGCAGGTAGGAGCCACAGCAGAGCTGTGGCAGTGTGTTTGACTGTTTAACAGGTTTAATGTTTTTCTTTGTTTTTGGGCCTGAGGGGTTAATCATCCATTTGCAAGTGGGTGCATAGCTGCTTTAGTCCCTTATACACACTGTAAAAATTTCGTAGAGTTTACTAATTTTTTTCACTGTTTTGCAGTTTATGTGGAAGTTTTTTTCTCTTAAAGGCACAGTACCGTTTTTTATTATTGCTTTTTTCACATTTATTAAAGTGTTTTCCAAGCTTTCTGGTCTCATTACTAGTCTGTTAAACATGTCTGACATAGAGGAAACTCCTTGTTTATTATGTTTAGAAGCCATTGTGGAACCCCCTCTTAGAATGTGTACCAAATGCAATGACCTTTCTATAAGTTTTAAAGATGTATCACCTGAGGATTCTGAGACTGACAAAAGGGAGGTTATGCCATCTAGCTCTTCCCACGTGTCAGAACCTATAACTCCCGCTCAAGGGACGCCAAGTACATCTAGTGCGTCCAATGCGTTTACTTTACAAGACATGGCGGCAGTTATGAATCATACCCTCACAGAGGTATTGTCCAAACTGCCAGGGTTACAAGGAAAGCGAGACAGCTCTGGGGCTAGAACAAATACAGAGCTCTCTGACGCTTTAGTAGCTATGTCTGATATACCCTCACAATGTGCAGAAGTTGAAGCAGGAGAGCTTCTATCTGTGGGTGACTTCTCTGATTCAGGGAAGGCGTTACTTCAGTCTGACTCTGAAATGACAGCATTTAAATTTAAGCTTGAACACCTCCGCGTGTTGCTCAGGGAGGTTTTAGCGACTCTGGATGACTGTGACACCATTGTAGTCCCAGAGAAATTGTGTAAAATGGACAAATACTTTGTAGTGCCTGTTTACCCTGATGTTTTTCCAATCCCTAAGAGGTTTTCAGAAATTATTACTAAGGAATGGGATAGACCAGGTGTGCCTTTCTCTCCCCCTCCTGCTTTTAAGAAAATGTTTCCTATAGATGCCGCTACACGGGACTTGTGGCAGACGGTCCCTAAGGTGGAGGGAGCAGTCTCTACCCTAGCTAAGCGTACAACTATTCCTGTCGAGGACAGTTGTGCTTTCCTAGATCCTATGGATAAGAAATTCGAGGATTTCCTTAAGAAAATCTTTAAGTAGTAAAAAGGAAGGCACAACAGCACATTAGCAAAGGAATCCCAGGGCCAAAAAAGTAAAACAAAGTTTACCTTTATTGAGACAAATTGAAAAAGTACACAAAGAAACCTCCCTGACTAGTTTCGTGCTCAGTTGAGCACTTAATCACCCTATGATTAAGTGCTCAACTGAGCACGAAACTAGTCAGGGAGGTTTTTTTGTGTACTTTTTCAATTTGTCTCAATAAAGGTAAACTTTGTTTTACTTTTTTGGCCCTGGGATTCCTTTGCTAATGTGCTGTTGTGCCTTCCTTTTTACTACTTATATCTTTTTTCGGCTACACCGGCCGTTACCTAACAGCAAGCACCCCTTGTGACCTGTTTCACACTGGGATTATTCCGCTTCCGCCTCAGCTCACGGACCCTGCCGGAACTACCGCATCTGCAGCGGCTTGATTCTCTGTGTTAGTTAAGAAAATCTTTATACAGCAAGGTTTTATTCTCCAGCCTCTTGCATGCATTGCCCCAGTTACTGCTGCAGCGGCTTTCTGGTTCAAGTCTCTGGAGGAGGCTTTACAGGTAGAGACCCCGTTGGATGATATCCTTGACAGGCTTAAAGCTCTTAAATTAGCCAATTCATTTATTTCTGACGCCGTTTTTCATTTAACCAAGCTGACGGCTAAAAATTCAGGTTTTGCCATTCAGGCACGTAGGGCGCTATGGCTTAAATCCTGGTCAGCTGATGTCACTTCAAAGTCTAAACTTCTCAAGATCCCTTCAAAGGGCAGACCCTATTTGGGCCTGGACTGAAGGAGATCATTTCTGATATTACTGGAGGAAAAGGCCACGCCCTTCCCCAGGATAGGTCCAACAAGTTAAGGACCAAACAGACTAATTTTCGTTCCTTTCGAAACTTCAAGAGTGGCGCAGCTTCATCTTCTTCTTCTACAAAACAAGAGGGAAATTTTGCCCAGTCCAAGCCAGTCTGGAGACCTAACCAGGCTTGGAACAAGGGGAAACAGGCCAAAAAGCCTGCTGCTGCCTCTAAGACAGCATGAAGGAGTAGCCCCCGATCTAGTGGGGGGCAGACTTTCTCTCTTCGCCCAGGCTTGGGCAAGAGACGTCCAGGATCCCTGGACTCTGGAGATTGTTTCCCAGGGATATCTTCTGGATTTCAAAGCTTTATCTCCAAAGGGGAGATTTCATCTCTCACAATTATCTGCAAACCAGATAAAGAGAGAGGCATTCTTACATTGCGTTCAAGACCTGCTAGTTATGGGAGTGATCCACCCAGTTCCAAAGGAGGAACAGGGGCAGGGCTTCTATTCAAATCTGTTTATAGTTCCCAAGAAAGAGGGAACTTTCAGACCAATCTTGGATCTCAAGATCCTAAACAAATTTCTCAGGGTCCCATCCTTCAAGATGGAGACTATTCGAACTATCCTACCTATGATCCAGGAGGGTCAGTATATGACTACCATGGATTTAAAGGATGCTTATCTACATATTCCGATATCTTTACGAAGGTTCTAGGATCCTTTCTGGCGGTTCTAAGACCGCGGGGTATAGCAGTAGCCCCTTACCTAGACGACATCCTGATACAGGCGTCAACTTTTCAAATCGCCAGGTCCCATACGGACATTGTTCTGGCATTCCTAAGGTCTCACGGGTGGTAGGTGAACGAAGGAAAGAGTTCTCTCTCACCTCTCACAAGAGTTTCCTTCCTAGGAACTCTGATAGATTCAGTAGAAATGAAGATTTATCTGACAGAGGTCAGGTTGTCAAAACTTCTAAGTCCCTGCCGTGCTCTTTATTCCATTTCTCGTCCATCAGTGGCTCAGTGTATGGAGGTAATCGGATTAATGGTAGCGGCAATGGACATAGTTCCGTTTGCCCGCCTACATCTCAGACCACTGCAACTTTGCATGCTCAATCAGTGGAATGGGGATTACACAGATTTGTCCCCTCTACTAAATCTGGATCAAGAGACCAGGGATTCTCTTCTCTGGTGGCTATCTCGGGTCCATCTGTCCAAGGGAATGAGTTTCCACAGGCCAGAATGAACTATAGTAACGACAGATGCCAGCCTTTTGGGCTGGGGTGCAGTCTGGAACTCCCTGAAGGCTCAGGGTTCGTAGACTCAGGAGGAGGCCCTCGTTCCGATAAACATTCTGGAACTAAGAGCGATATTCAATGCTCTTCAGGCTTGGCCTCAGCTAGCTGCGGTCAGGTTCATCAGATTTTAGTCGGACAACATCACGACTGTAGCCTATATCAACCATCAGGGGGGAACAAGGAGCCCCCTGGCAATGTTGGAGGTTTCCAAGATAATTCTATGGGCAGAGGTTCACTCTTGCCATCTCTCAGCTATCCATATCCCAAGAGTAGAGAACTGGGAGGCGGATTTTCTAAGTCGGCAGACTTTTCATCCGGGGGAGTGGGAGCTCCATCCGGAGGTATTTGCCCAGTTGATCCAACTTTGGGGCAAACCAGAACTGGATCTCATAGCGTCTCGTCAGAACGCCAAGCTTCCTTGTTACGTGTCCAGGTCCAGGGATCCCAAGGCAGCGCTGATAGGTGCTCTAGCAGCGCCCTGGTCCTTCAGCCTGGCTTATGTGTTTCCACCGTTTCCTCTGCTCCCTCGTCTGATTGACAAGATCAAGCAGGAGAGAGCTTCGGTGATCTTGATATCCCCTGCGTGGCCACGCAGGACTTGGTATGCAGATCTGGTGGACATGTCATCCTTTCCACCATGGACTCCGCCGCTAAGGCAGGACCTTTTACTTCAAGGTCCCTTCAAACATCCAAATCTAATTTCTCTACGTCTGACTGCTTGAAGATTGAATGCTTGATTCTATCAAAGTGTGGTTTTTCCGAATCGGTCATTGATACCTTAATTCAGGCTCGAAAGCCTGTCACCAGGAAAATCTATCATAAGATATGGTGTAAATATCCTCATTGGTGTGAATCCAAGGGTTACTCATGGAGTAAGTTCAGGATTCCTAGGATATTATCTTTTCTCTAAGAAGGATTGGAGAAGGGTTTGTCAGCTAGTTCCTTAAAGGGACAGATTTCTGCTCTGTCTATTCTTTTGCACAAACATCTGGCTGAGGTTCCAGACGTTCAGGCGTTTTGTCAGGCTTTAGTTAGGATCAAGCCTGTGTTTAAACCTGTTGCTCCGCCATGGAGTTTAAATTTAGTTCTTAAATTCTTCAAGGGGTTCCGTTTGAACCTTTGCATTCCATAGATATTAGCTTTTATCTTGGAAAGTTCTGTTTTTAGTAGCTATCTCCTCGGCTCGAAGAGTTTCGGAGTTATCTGCTTTACAATGTGATTCCCCTTATCTGATTTTCCATGCAGATAAGGTAGTGTTACGTACCAAACCTGGGTTTCTTCCTAAGGTGGTATCTAATAAGAATATAAATCAGGAGATTGTTGTTCCTTCACTATGTCCTAATCCTTCTTCAAAGAAGGAACGTCTATCACACAATCTTAATGTGGTTCGTGCTTTAAAGTTTTATTTACAAGCTACGAAGGATTTTCGTCAAACATCTGCTTTGTTTGTTGTCTACTCTGGACAGAGGAGAGGCCAAAAGGCTTCGGCAACTTCTCTTTCTTTTTGGCTAAGAAGTATAATACGCTTAGCTTATGAGACTGCTTTCCAGCAGCCTCCTGAAAGAATTATATCTCATTCTACTAGAGCAGTAGCTTCCACATGGGCTTTTAAACATGAGGCCTCTGTTGAACAGATTTGTAAGGCGGCGACTTGGTCTTCGCTTCATACCTTTTCTAAATTCTATAAATTTGATACTTTTGCTTCTTCTGAGGCTATTTTTGGGAGAAAGGTCTTACAGGCAGTGGTGCCTTCCGTTTAAGTTCCTGCCTTGTCCCTCCCTTCATCCGTGTCCTAAAGCTTTGGTATTGGTATCCCACAAGTAATGGATGAACCCGTGGACTGGATACACCTTTACAAGACAAAACAAAATTTATGCTTACCTGATAAATTTCTTTCTCTTGTGGTGTATCCAGTCCACGGCCCGCCCTGTCATTTTAAGGCAGGTGTTTTTTATTTTTAAACTACAGTCACCATTGCACCCTATAGTTTCTCCTTTTTTTTCTTGCTTGTCTTCGGTCGAATGACTGGGGATGGCAGTTAGGGGAGGAGCTATATAGACAGCTCTGCTGTTGGTGTCCTCTTGCAGCTTCCTGTTGGGAAGGAGAATATCCCACAAGTAATGGATGAACCCGTGGACTGGATACACCACAAGATAAATAAATTTATCAGGTAAGCATAAATTTAGTTTTTTTTAACTTTTGTGTTGTTTTTTTTCTGTAGTATAGCATCCCCCCACCCCCTCCAAGATCCCTTAGCTATTTTATTAACCCATTGCCTTCCCCCTTTCTCCCACTTATAAGTATAATTTTTTTCTGTAGCGCTGTGGTTCCCACCCGCTCCCTCCCCGTGCACGCATGATCCCGCCCCCTCTTAATCAAAAAAAGCCATCGATGGCCTCCCACCCGTCTCCCACTTCGGCTCCCACCCATCAACGAATTTCGATGTCTGGTGCAGAGAGGGCCACAGAGTGGCTCTCTCTGCATCAGATGGGGAAAAAATGTTATTGCAGGATGCCTCGATATCGAGGCATCACTGCAGTAACCGGAAAGCGTCTGGGAGCGATAAGGATCGCTTCCAGCCACTTTAAACCCCCTAACGTTGTACAGGGTACGTTGCTGGTCTTTAAAGACCAGTTTGTGCAAGACGTACCCTGTAAGAAGTGTGTCGTTAAGGGGTTAAAATTGTATTCTCTATCTGAATCATGAAAGAACATTTTTGGGTTTCATGTCCCTTTAAAGGGACATTCCAGTCAAAATTTAAATGCACATAGATGAATTACATCTTTGAATAGAAACATATTTGCAATATACATGTATTAACAAAAATGCTTCTAGTAAAAGTTATCACCGTTTTAGTGTTAGAATTTTTTCTGCATGTGAAGAATAGCTAGATATTCTCAGCGCACCAGCATTTTAATTACTGCAGCTGCCCAGAGTAACAGTGGGGCTTGTATCATATCAGCAATTAACAAATTGTCATTACCAGATGATACAAGGACCTTAGGCTCCTGAGCAAGTGCTGTGTTTTAAATGTTGGTGCACGGTGCATACTTAAATACACTTTTAATACAGCTATAGGTATATTAGAAGCATTTTAGCTAATGCATGTATATTACAATAATGCCTCCATTCAAAACTGAAATGCATCCATGTGAATTCCAATTTGGCTGGAATGTCCCTAAGTGTTTTTTCATTAGTAGAATAATGTCAATGTAACAAACATACAACGTGAGTGTAATATATTATAGATGCAATTCTAATGGCTCAAATAGTGGTTCTGAGATTGAAGCAGCAAAAATCTTTTTTTTTCAGGATCCAC
Source organism: Bombina bombina (assembly GCF_027579735.1). Lineage (NCBI taxonomy): Eukaryota > Metazoa > Chordata > Amphibia > Anura > Bombinatoridae > Bombina > Bombina bombina. Next base: position 546,016,622 of record NC_069501.1, on the reverse strand, counting down.
ATTCCATGCATGGAAGATTACGGCAAATTTATTAGTTAAAGGGACATAATACCCATATATTAAATCCCTTGAAAGTGATGCAGCGTAACTAAAAGGCTGACAGGAAAATATCACATAAACATCATGCTACTGTCAGCTGCATATTGGGGGGGGGGGGGGGGAACAGCAGCCAATCATCTTTGCTTTACTGTAATCCACTGGTTTTCAAACCTGTCCTCAGACCTCCCTAACAGGTCAGGTTTTCAGGATTACATTGGATGAGAGCGGATAAAATAACCATATTTACTAATCAGTGGATTATTTCACCTGTGCTCTAGCTCAGATATCCTCAAAACTTGGCCTTTTATGGAGGCCTAAGGACAGGTTTGAAAAACCAGTGCTGTAATCTGAGATTTCACTTACATTTTTTCATATACTGAAAGGGTACATTCCCTTGCAAGTACCAGTACTAGCATCTTGATTGAATACTTAAAGGGACAGTCAAGTCCAAAAAAACTTTCATGATTTAAATAGGGCATGTAATTTTAAACAACTTTCCAATGTACTTTTATCACTAATTTTGCTTTGTGCTCTTGGTATTCTTAGTTGAAAGCTAAATCTAGGAGGTTCATATGCTAATTTTTTAGACCTTGAAGGCCGCCTCTAATCTAAATGCATTTTGATAGTTTTTCACCACTAGAGGGCATTAGTTCACGTGTTTTATATAGATAACATTGAGCTCATGCTTGTGAATTTACCATGGACACAGCTCTGATTGGCTAAAATGCAAGTCTGTCAAAAGAACTGAAATAAGAGGGCAGTCTGCTGAGGCTTAGATACAAGGTAATTACAGAGGTAAAACGTGTATAATTATAACCGTGTTGGTTATGCAAAACTGGGGAATGGGTAATTAAGGGATTATCTATCTTTTAAAACAAGAAAAATTCTGGTGTTGACTGTCCCTTTAAAGTTCCTTTACAATGGGATATGGTTACTGTGGAAATTTTGAGATGAAATAACTTCCTTTTTTTACATAGAGATATTTAGGTGATATATTCTAATCAGCTTTTTACAGCTATGCTCCATCACTTTCAAGTGCTTCATTTGGGTATCATGTGCCTTTTAAAGAGTTTTCACCTAGGGCTTTAAAAGTAGAAACCTTTATCAAATTCATCTCAAATGGAGCAACACTATCCCAAATACAATTTCCATCTTAATGGGAGGAGAGTCCACTGCTTCATTAATTACTTGTGGGAATTAAGAACATGGCCACCAGGAGGAGGCAAAGACACCCAAACAAAGGCTTAAATACCTCCCCCACTCCCCTCATCCCCAGTCATTCTTTGCCTTTCGTCACAGGAGGTTTGGAGAGAAGTGTCGGAAGATTCAGAGTAGTCTCTTATGGAAGTTAGTACTTCGCAATGGGACTGGAGTTTGAAGTAGTCCTGTCAGCCTCTCAGTGAGAGCATGGGTGAAAGTTACAGTCAGGAGATGCAGGGAGTGTCTCTGCGAAACCATCCCGACTCAGAATAACAGATTCATAAGCAATCAGCATTGACGAGTTTCGCTGCCTGCTTTCTGCTCTCAAGTCCATGTCAGGAGCGATGCTACTAACCTGTCACACTTGAAAGGCTGTGTTCCTGTTCCACGGCATAGATTCTGGTAAGATCGTTTCATTTTTTATACATGTATGATAACGCTAGAAGACAGGGTCACAGTGTGACTCCTTTTATCTGTATAGAATCAAGGGTTAATATGTCCTGCGGGGAATTATTGAACAGGGGGGATAATCTTATAGGTTTATTTGATATAATGCTGCTTTATGTGTGAGATTTTATGGGCTCATAGGCTGTTATGGAATATACAGGTTTCACTTTCACTTTGAGAGCCATGCAGCTTACAAGCTTGGTGCGCTTTTTCTCATAGCAGGGACGGTCCTGCATTGTGCACCATATGATTCTTTCCTGACCGGGTGTCTATCAGAGAGGAGTCCTAACTCTCTGTACTGGCTGGGTCATGGGAGGTGGTGAGTGCCACAGCCATTGGGATATTAAAGGTGCAGTTTTTTTAATAAAATAGTTTTATTTCTATAGTTCTCCGGTTATTGCACTAGCGATGGAGGATTCTGTTATTTAGGCGCCCTCTATTCGTAAAGAGTAATTCCTGTTTATAATGTGAGGAGGCCTTAGTACCGCCCCCTCAATTATGTTCCATATGCCTTGATAATGTGATAATATCAAACATGTTTGATACCACTGAGCCGTCCACCTCTGAGGAGTTGTCGTCCAGTGAGATGCGTACCCTACATGCTTATCTCTCTACACATGCAGTTTCCCATAGCATTGCTGATCCTCCATCTGGAGGGGGCCATTTTTTCACCAGACATTACTGCGCAGCTTAGACGATGGTGTCTGCGGACTTTAATGCTTTACCTCGCCCTGCTAAGCGCCAGCGAAAGGTTACATATTGCACTCCTTCCTAGAGTACATCAGATAATTTATTGTATTTAACTGATAGGGTTATCAGAAGATGAAGTTCTTTCTGAGACTTCAGAGTATGAACATTCTGGGTAGGAGTCTGCTCCTCTAAACCTCCTCAGACTTCTAAAGGATTTTTTTGGGCAAATTCAGTGGTTCCAGAGGCCACATTGCCTGAGGAACCGTTAATTGCTAAATTGGATAGAGTTTGAGGACAGGGTGGTACGTTATCCTTCCCTGCTCCTGTTAGATGGTGAACATTATTAGGAATGAATGGGACTGGATTGTAACAAATCGTTCCCGGTCCTGGACTCTCAATGGAGTTGTAAGGTTCGGTCCCTAAAAGGGCATGGCGCTATCTTCACCCTTGCTAAACGTATTACTATCCCATTTGAGGATAGCTCTGTTAAGAAAGTTGTTTTCAACATACAAGATATTTGTTTCAACCAGAGTCGGCCGTTGCCACGGTTGCTGGAGAAACTACCTTCTGATGTGACTCCTTATAGGATTGATCGGGGTGGAGAGATCCCCTCGACATTACTCAGAAAGATTTACGGCCTGGAGGGTTGCTAATTCTTTTATCTGTGATGCTATTAGGCAGATTATTTGCCTAAATGCTAAGGCTTCAGCCTTTTCTGTTCAGGCCTGCCCTCCTACCGCAAGAGAATATGAACGAGTCTAAGGGACTAGTTTCGTTCTTTACTTTTGATAAAGCCCATGTCAGCAGTCCTTCGCTAAGCCTGAGCAAACCAAGAGCTCTTGGAAGCCAGCTCAGTCCTAGAATAAATCCAAGCAGAGCAAGAAGCCCGCCGAGTCTAAGTCGGCATGAACAAGCGGTCCCCGGTCCTCTGCTGGATCGTGTAGGGGCAAACTGTGTACGGGATCTGTCTTCTGAGGAGTTATTGTCCTGGTGCCTATCACAGTGAGAGGTTTGGGATACTATTCAAACCTTTTCGTGGTTCCAAAGAAGGTCAGAACTTTCCGTCCGATTTGGACCTGAAGTGCTTAAAAAAGTTTATAAATGTCCTCTCGTTCAAGAGGGAGACAATAGGTACATTCTTCCCCACGTTCGAGAAGGGCAGTTCATGAACACAATAAATCTGAAGGATGCTACCTTCACGTACCAGACCCTCCTGGGTGATTGTGACTACGGTTGCCAGTCTCTCAGGATGGGGAGCTGTTTGGGGTGCCAGGAAGGCACAGGGCCTATGGACTCAGGAGAAAAAGCTCATTCACGATCACATTTTGGATCTTGGGGCAATATACAATGCTCTGAAGGCTTGGCCTCTGCTGGATTCATCCCAGTTTATCAGATTCCAATCAGACAATATATCCTCGGTGGCTTACATCAACCATCAGGGTGGATACGAGAAGCTCAATAGCTATGAGGGAAGTATCTCAGATCTGGAGTGGGGAGAGACCCACATTTGTTCACTGTCAGCAATCCAGATTCCAGGTGTGGACAACTGGGAAGCGGATTTCCTCAGCAGACAATACTTTATTCCGGGGGATTGGTCTCTCCATCCCGAGTGTTTGCGGAAATTTGCGAGAGGAAGATCTTATGACGTCTCATTACCAAGTTACCCAGATATGGGTCGAGTACAGGGATTCTCAGGCGGAGCTAACAGATGCATTAGCGGGGCCTTGGAGGTTTAATCTAATTTATCTTTTACGGCCATTACCACTACTTCCAGTGTAGTGGTTCGAATCAAGTAGGCATCAGTGATACTGATTGCTTCGTCTTGGCCACGAAGGATAGGGTTCGCGGACTAGTGGGGATGTCGTTATCTCCTCCGTGGAAGTTACCTTGTTGCAGGGATCTGCTGACCAAGGTCTCTTTGTTCATCTATGTCTAGATCTCTGAGGCTGACTGCGTGGAGATTTGCATGCTTAGTCCTAGCCAAGAGAGGGTTTCCGAGAGTGTTATTTTTACTCTCTTTCAAGCTCGTAGCTGGTTGCTCGTCGCATCTACCATAAGGTGTAGAGGACCTACTTATTCTGTTCTCCAGAATAAACTAGAGAAGGGCTTTCTGCAAGTCCCCTGAGGGAACAGATTTCGGCCCTGTCTGTGTTACTGCACAAGAGGTTCGCTAAGCTTCCTGATGTGCAGTCACTTGTTAAGGCTCTGCTAGGATCAGACCTGTGTTTAGATCTTTTGCTCCTCCTTGGAGTTTAAATCTTGTTCTTTAGGTTTGCACGGACTCCGTTGGAGCCTATGCATGAAGTATACATTAAATTATTGTCTGTGAAGGTTCCTTTTCTACAGGCTATTCTGTGATTACTGCCTTGCAATGCATCCCTCCTTATCTGGCTTTCCATGCTGATAAGGCTGTTTTACAAACCACGTTAGGTTTTCTTCCTATGGTTGTGTTAATTCGCAACATCAATCAAGAGATTGTGGTTCCTTTTAACGTAATTCTGGATGTGGTTTGTGCCTTGAAGTCCTATCTTCAGACCACGTAGGAAATTAGACAAACTTCTTTTTCTGTTTGTTCTCTTTCCGGGAAGCATGGGGGTCGGAGGGCCTCTTTGACTTCCTTATCTTTTTGGCTGAGGAGTGTCCTACGTTTCGCATTGAGACAGCGGGACATAAGCCTCCTCTGAGGATTACGGCTCATTCAACTAGAAATGTGGCCTCTTCTTGGGTCTTTAAGAATGAGGCTTTTATGGAGCAGATTTGTAAGGCGGCTACTTGGTCCTCCTTCCATACTTTTTGCAATATTTTACAAATTTGATTTATTTTGCTTTGGTGGAAGCAGCTTTTGGGAGACAGGATCTGCAGGCTGTGGTGCCCTCATTATAGGGTCCGCCTTCTTTTACCCTCCCGTTTTTTTTATTCAGTGTCCTCTAGAGCTTGGGTATTTGTTTCCACAAGTAATGAATGAAGCAGTGGACTATCCTCCCATTAAGATGGAAAGCATAAATTATGCTTACCTGATCATTTCATTTCCATCTGTGGGAGGAGAGTCCACTGCTCCTGTCCGTTTCTCCGGGTGCGGACCTAAATTTAATATTCTCTACTGGCACCATTTATACCCTGATATTCTCCTACTGTTACTTGTTCCCTTGGCAGAATGAATGGGGGATGAGGGGAGTGGGGGAGGTATTTAAAGGGTCCCTGAACCAAAAAAAAATATTTCATGATTCAGATAGAGCATGCAATTTTAAGCAACTTTCTAATTTACTCCTATTATCAATTTTTCTTCGTTCTCTTGCTATTTTTATTTGAAAAAGAAGGCATCTAAGCTAAGGAGCCAGCAAATTTTTGGTTCAGAACCATGGACAGCACTTGTTTATTGGTGCTGTCCAATTAGCAAGGACAACCCAGGTTGTTCACCAAAAATGGGCCGGCATCTAAACTTACATTCTTGCTTTTCAAATAAACATACCAACAGAATGAAGAAAATTTGATAATAGGAGCAAATTACAAAGTTGTTTAAAATTGCATGCTCTATCTGAATCACAAAAGAAAAAAATTGGGTTCAGTGTCCCTTTAAGCCTTTGGCTGGGGTGTCTTTGCCTCCTACTGGTGGCCAGGTTCTTAATTCCCACAAATAATGAATGAATTAGTGGACTCTCCTCCACAGATGGAAATTAAATTATCAGGTAAGCATAATTTATGTTACTTTGCTATTTTGTGTGAGAGTAGGGGTGACCTTCTGGTATTTTTGTTGAACCCAAACATTGTTTATTAACATTAAAGTCCAAATGTCCAGCACAAGTGTAAAAATGAATGCATGTGCAAACCACTGAGCCACAGTATCCAGCTCCACAGTAATACAAAAAAGAAAAATGTAGCCATACCATCCAAATATAATGCTTTATACAGCTCACAAAACAGGATCAGCAATATTTTGGGACACAGCCCTTTATTCATTCTTTTTCAATCAATCTTTATTGCAACTTCTACCTAGTGCATATTTTTCCACAGATACCCATGCTCGTTAGTGATACAGAATATAAAGAGATCCCATACATTGTGTTGTTATAATATCATGGTTGTACATGACATGGTTGTACATGACATCATTGTCTGATCTGCTAAACAATTCAGTACATTCACCTTTGAATAATTTCCTTATTTTGTCAATGTCACCTAAATCTGTTACTCAATGGGTTACTTTGAACTGACACCATGTTACTAGTAAGAAAGTCAGCCTTCTATAGACATGATTAAAGGGATAGTCTAGTCAATATTAAACTTTCATGATTCAGATAGAGCATGCAATTTTAAGCAACTTTTTAATTTACTCCTATTATCATTTTTCTTCATTCTTTTGGTATCTTTATTTGAAAAAGCAGGAATGTAAGCATAGGAGCCGCAGGGCCGGCCTTTGGGGTGTGCAAGCCACAGCGCTCAGGGCTGATCCAAAATTTGGATTCCACCATATTATCGCAACATTTATACCCTCTGCTTAATTTCACAGTGATGCCCTCACTTTCACTGTTTTCTACCAACCTTTGCTCCCCTTTTCTTGTGAAAGCTTAATATCCAACAGACCCTGGCTGACCAAAACGCCACCAACCAATTTAACAAACGGTTTGCTAGTCCGTTGTAACCAATCAGCAAATAGTTCCTTTGACACATAGAAAGATGGCTGCCAAACCTCCTTTTGGGTACGAGTGAAACAGGATAAGTAAATAGTGTTTGGCGCATGTGTACCCTTTGCTGCTGTTTTGTTCCTTTCGTCACTTCCTACCTGCAGTCGCTCACCTGAAAGACTGGGCAGCGAGTGACGATAGTGCCGAGACCCTGCGGCCCAGGATGGGCTTACCCTTGATATCTGCGGCCTGGACATGAGGATGGTCACCCTTATACTGAGTAAGTCCAGCCAAGCTTCCCCTCTCCCACAGTCCCTCGTTATACTTTATAGCCCCAGTCTTTCTCCTCAGCTTCCCTCATCTCAGACTTTTACTCCGTTACCTTTATCTCTCTCCTAAACAAACTTCCTACGTTACCAAAAGCTCAACTTGTCGTTATGTTTCTTTCCTTCCCTAGTTTTCTTCCCCCCTGCGTCCCTGTATTTATCGGTCCCCTTGATACGTCTTTTTTTAAGCCACTCTCTCATACTTCTCTAGGTCCTGCTATTGTTATGTTTCCTCCCCCTTCATACCCCTCTTCCACCCCCCACCCCCCCCCTGTGTGAACTCTTCTCCCATGAATGTAGGGACTGGGAAGAAGGACCCCCCCAGGAAATCATTTTTTTGAGGGGCAGATAATGCATAACCCCCCCCCCTTCCCCCAGTTAAATGAGGCAAGAGTATTTTTTAACAGCCTAAATACAGTAAGTGTGACTGTGTGTGTGTGTATATATATATATATATATATATATATTTATTTATTTTTTATTTTTGTGTAATTGGCAAGAGTCCATGAGCTAGTGACGTATGGGATATACAATCCTACCAGGAGGGGCAAAGTTTCCCAAACCTCAAAATGCCTATAAATACACCCCTCACCACACCCACAATTCAGTTTTACAAACTTTGCCTCCTATGGAGGTGGTGAAGTAAGTTTGTGCTAAGATTTCTACGTTGATATGCGCTTCTTAGCATTTGAAGCTCGATTCCTCTTAGAGTACAGTGAATGTCAGAGGGATGTGAAGGGAGTATCACCTATTGAATGCAATGGTTTTCCTCATGGGGATCTATTTCATAGGTTCTCTGTTATCGGTCGTAGAGATTCATCTCCTACCTCCCTTTTCAGATCGACTATATACTCTTATATTCCATTACCTCTACTGATAACTGTTTTAGTACTGGTTTGGCTATCTGCTATATGTGGATGGGTGTCTTTTGGTAAGTATGTTTTCATAACTTAAAGGGACAGTACACTGTAAAATTGTTTTTCCATAAATGTATTTTAAATGACTTGTTATACCAACTGCAGAGTATAAAATATTTGAGAAATTGCATTTTCAGGTTTATTTGTGTATATGAAGTAGCTGGTTTTGTGCTTTGAAACCACAGCCTATTACAATGGGTTGAGTTTCAGGTAATATCAGATCTCATTATGTTATCACTTTTATGTACACAGACTTGCTTCCTTATCTTATATTTGTCTGGAACACCAAAGCTCAATACATAGAGAGAACAATGGAAAATTATCATTTTATTACTTAACTATCCTGCCCCCCACTGTGAGTTTAATTCCTTCTGCTGGCTGTGTTTACTTAGGCTTGTCAATAGCGTATACGCCAGTATCAAAACTTTCAGTATAGGTTGGGAAACCACAAGCTAAATCAGCTATTTCAAATGCTGAAATAGGAGTAAAGGAGCTACTTGCAACCAATTTAATACACTCTAGCAGGTTAAAAGGATCATTGGGAAAAAATTTAAGGGGAGAAAGTTTTTGGGTGAACTGTCCCTTTAAGACACTCTCTGCTATGGTTTGGCACTTTATGTATTTATATAAAGTTCTAAATATATGTATTGTACTTATATTTGCCATGATTCAGGTTTTCAGTATATTTCCTTTTGCAGACTGTCAGTTTCATATCTGGGAGATGTTTTTTTTTATGAGAAAAAAAAAATTCCCTCCAGCTGTGGTTTGTAATAGTTGTCATGATAAACTTTTACATGCAGGGGAATCTATCTATCAGTAGTAGTTCATTACCTGTTGCTGTTCCCTCAACATCTAATGCACAAAATATACCTGTAAATTTAAAATAATTTATTGCTGATTCTATTCAGAAGGCTTTGTCTGCCATTCTGCCTTCTAATAAACGTAAAAAGTCTTTTAAAACTTCTCATAAGGTTGATGAAATTTCAAATGACCAGCAACATACTGAATTATCATTCTCTGATGAGGATCTATCTAATTCAGAAGATCCTGCCTCAGATATTGACACTGACAAATCCTCTTATTTATTTAAAATGGAGTATATTCGTTTTTTGTTAAAAGAAGTGTTGATTACATTAGATATGGAGGAAACTAGTCCTCTTGATATTAAAACGAGTAAACATTTAAATTCTGCTTATAAACCTCCTGTGGTTATTCCAGAGGTTTTACCAGTTCCTGATGTTATTTCTGATATGATTTCTAAAGAATGGAATATGCCTGGTACTTCTTTTATTCCTTCTTCAAGGTTTAAAAAATGGTATCCTTTGCCAGCAGTTAGATTGGAGTTTTTGGTAAAGATCCCCAAAGTTGATGGGGCTATCTCTACTCTTGCTAAACGTACTACTATTCCTACGGAAGATAGTACTTCTTTTAAAGATCCTTTAGATAGGAAACTTGAGTCTTATCTAAGGAAAGCTTATTTATATTCAGGTCATCTTTTTAGGCCTGCAATTTCTTTGGCTGATGTTGCAGCTGCTTCAACTTTTTGGTTGGAAACTTTAGCGCAACAAGTATCGGATCATGATTTGTATAGCATTGTTAAGTTGATTCAACATGCTAATAATTTCATTTGTGATGCCATTTTTGATATTATCAAAATTGATGTTTAATATATGTCTTTAGCTATTTTAGCTAGAAGAGCTTCGTGGCTCAAATCGTGGAATGCTGATATGACTTCTAAGTCCAGATTGCTATATCTTTCTTTCCAAGGTAATAAATTATTTGGTTCTCAGTTGGATTCAATAATTTCAACTGTCACTGGGGGGAAGGGAGTTTTTTTGCCTCAGGATAAAAGACCTAAGGGTAAATCTAAAGCTTCTAACCGTTTTCATTCCTTTCGACAAAATAAAGAACAGAAACCTAATCCTTACCCTAAGGAATCTGCTTCCAATTGAAAGCCTTCTTCGAATTGGAATAAATCCAAGCCATTTAAGAGATCAAAACCAGCCCCCAAGTCCGCATGAAGGTGCGGCCCTCATTCCAGCTCAGCTGGTAGGGGGCAGATTAAAATTTTTCAAAGATGTCTGGATCAATTCGATCCAAAATCATTGGATTCAGAGTATTGTCTCTCAGGGGTACAGAATATGATTCAGAGTAAGACCGCCTGTGAGAAGATTTTTTTCTCTCACGCATTCCAGCAAGCCCAGTAAAGGCTCAGGCTTTCCTGAAGTGTGTTTCAGACCTGGAGTTATCAGGGGTAATCATTCCAGTTCCATTTCAGGAACAGGGTCTGGGGCTTTATTCAAATCTATTCATTGTCCCAAAGAAAGAAAATTCATTCAGACCAGTTTTGGATCTAAAGATTTTGAATCGATATGTAAGAGTACCAACTTTCAAAATGGTGACTATAAGGACTATTCTGCCTTTTGTTCAGCAAGGGCATTATATGTCCACAATAGACTTACAGGATGCATATCTTCATATTCCGATTCATCCAGATCACTATCAGTTCCTGAGATTCTCTTTTCTAGACGAGCATTACCAATTTGTTGCTCTTCCTTTTTGCCTAGGGACAGCTCCAAGAATCTTTTCAAAGTTTCTAGGTGCCCTACTTTCTGTAATCAGAGAGCGGGGTATTGCGGTATTTCCTTCTTTGGACGATATCTTGGTACTCGCTCAGTCTTTACATTCTGCAGAATCTCACACTAATCAACTAGTGTTGTTTCTTCGAAGACATGGTTGAAGGATCAATTTACCAAAAAGTTCTTTGATTCCTCAGACAAAGGTAAACTTTTTAGGTTTCCAGATAGATTCAGTGTCCATGACTTTGTCTCTAACAGACCAGAGACGTTTGAAATTGGTTGCAGCCTGTCGGAACCTTCAGTCTCAGTCATTCCCTTCAGTGGCTATGTGCATGGAAGTTTTAGGTCTCATGACTGCAGCATCGGACACAATCCCATTTGCTCATTTTCATATGAGACCTCTCCAGCTTTGTATGCTGAACCAATGGTGCAGGGATTATACAAGGATATCACAATTATTATCCTTAAATCCCAATGTTCGACTTTCTCTGACTTGGTGGCTAGATCACCATCGTATAATTTTAGGGGTCTCTTTCATTCATCCAACCTGGACTGTGATCACAACAGATGTGAGTCTTTCAGGTTGGGGAGCTGTTTGGGGATCACTGACAGCACAAGGGGTTTGGAAATCCCAAGAGGCGAGATTACCAATCAATATTTTGGAACTCCGTGCAATTTTCAGAGCCCTTCAGTCTTGGTCTCTGTTGAAGAAAGAACCGTTCATTTGTTTTCAGACAGACAATATCACAACTGTGGCATATGTCAATCATCAGGGTGGGACTCACAGTCCTCAAGCTATGAAAGAAGTATCTTGGATACTTGTTTGGGCGGAATCCAGCTCCTGTCTAATCTCTGCAGTGCATATCCCAGGTATAGACAATTGGGAAGCGGATTACCTCAGTCGTCAGACTTTACATCTGGGAGAATGGTCTCTCCACCCAGATGTGTTTTCTCAAATTGTTCAGATGTGGGGGCTTCCAGAAATAGATCTGATGGCATCTCGTCTAAACAAAAAACTTCCCAGGTACCTGTCCAGGTCCAGGGATCCTCAGGCGGAAGCAGTGGATGCATTGACATTTCCTTGGTGTTATCAACCTGCTTATATTTTCCCGCCTCTAGTTCTTTTTCCAAGGGTGATCTCCAAAATCATCATGGAGCAATCATTTGTGCTGCTGGTGGCCCCAGCATGCCCTCACAGGTTTTGGTATGCGGATCTTGTTCGGATGTCCAGTTGCCAACCTTGGCTACTTCCATTAAGGCCAGACCTTCTATCTCAAGGTCCGTTTTTCCATCAGGATCTCAAATCATTAAATTTGAAGGTATGGAAATTGAACGCTTAGTGCTTAGTAATAGAGGTTTCTCTGACTCAGTGATTAATACTATGTTGCAGGCTTGTAAATCTGTTTCTAGAATGATTTATTATAGAGTTTGGAAGACTTACATTTTATGGTGTTCTTCTCTTAAATTCTCTTGGCATTCTTTTAGAATTCATAGAATTTTACAGTTTCTTCAGGATGGTTTGGATAAAGGTTTGTCTGCAAGTTCCTTGAAAGGACAAATCTCTGCTCTTTCTGTTTTATTTCTTAGAAAGATTGCTAAACTTCCTGATATTCATTGTTTTGTGCAGGCTTTGGTTCGTATCAAGCCTGTCATTAAATCAATCTCTCCTCCTTGGAGTCTTAATTTGGTTTTGAAGGCTTTACAGGCTCCTCCGTTTGAGCCTATGCATTCTTTAGACATTAAACTATTTTCTTGGAAAATATTGTTTCTTTTGGCCATCTCTTCTGCTAGAAGCGTTTCTGAATTATCTGCTCTTTCTTGTGAATCTCCTTTTCTGGTTTTTCATCAGGATAAGGCGGTTTTGCGGACTTCATTTAAATTCTTACCTAAGGTTGTGAATCCTAACAACATTAATAGAGAAATTGTTGTCCCTTCTTTGTGTCCTAATCCTAAGAATTCTTTGGAAAGATCTTTACATTCTTTGGATGTGGTGAGAACTTTGAAATATTATGTTGAAGCTACTAAAGATTTCAGGAAGACTTCTAGTCTATTTGTTATCTTTTCTGGTTCCAGGAAAGGTCAGAAGGCTTCTGCTGTTTCCTTGGCTTCGTGGTTAAAACTTTTGATTCATCAAGCCTATTTGGAGTCAGGTAAAGCCCCGCCTCAGAGAATTAGAGCTCATTCTACTAGATCAGTTTCCACTTCCTGGGCTTTTAAGAATGAAGCTTCAGTTGATCAGATTTGCAAAGCTGCTACTTGGTCTTCTTTGCATACATTTACTAAATTCTACCATTTTGATGTATTTGCTTCTTCGGAAGCAGTTTTTGGTAGAAAAGTTCTTCAGGCAGCGGTTTCAGTTTTCTGCTGTTGATTCAAGAATTTTCCTCACATTTATGAGAATTAACTTATATTTTGGGTTGTGGATTATTTTTTTCAGCGAAAAATGGCTGTTTTTATTTTTATCCCTCCCTCTCTAGTGACTCTTGCGTGGAGTTCCACATCTTGGGTATTGCTATCCCATACATCACTAGCTCATTGACTCTTGCCAATTACATGAAAGAAAACATAATTTATGTAAGAACTTACCTGATAAATTAATTTCTTTCATATTGGCAAGAGTCCATGAGGCCCACCCCCTTTTTTATGGTGGTTATGATTTTTTTGTATAAAGCACAATTATTTCCAAATTCCTTTGTTGATGCTTTTTACTCCTATCTTTATCACCCCACTTCTTGGCTATTCGTTAAACTGAATTGTGGGTGTGGTGAGGGGTGTATTTATAGACATTTTGAGGTTTGGGAAACTTTGCCCCTCCTGGTAGGATTGTATATCCCATACGTCACTAGCTCATGGACTCTTGCCAATATGTAAGAAATGAATTTATCAGGTAAGTTCTGACATAAATTATGATATATATATATATATATATATATATAATGCTACCCCCCAGATATTTTTGTGTTCTTATGCCAATACCTTCTCCCAGTCTCTCTCTCTTTATGCTTTATAGAGTAAATATTGTACAGTAGTTTATGAATACAGATAGATTTGTGGTTAAAGACCACAGAGAATTACCAAATTATGTGTTTAACAAAACCGGTGCATCAGAATAGAGCGTTGCTGATTATGAATACTCTTTATTCCAATTAAAATAAAATGGTTTTGGATAAGCACCCACAATGTTCACTTTCATGTTTATAAATGAATATCACTTTATGTTCCTCAGGTAACCTATTTTTTTACATTTGTTTTATTAAACCCTTTGCGATAACCCATATTTATCAATATAAAGAACATGTTATTTAATTATTTTCTAGTCTCCTTAAAGAGATTGTACTATGCAGTTCCATATTATACATAGAAAAACAACTGTGCAGTATACTTTGTGTTGATGTTTAGGTGAATGTGGGGGGGTAGGAGGCTCCACAGGAGTAGACCGCACAGGGTGCCTAAATACCTAAGGCCGGCCCTGAGGAGCTGGACCATTTTTGGTTCAGAACCTGGGTAGCACTTTCTGATTGGCAGCTAAATGTAGCCACCAATCAGCAATTGCTACCCAGGTGCTGAATCAAAAAAGGGCTGGCTTATATTTAAATAAAGATACCAAGAGATCAAAGAAAAATTGATAATAGGAGTAAATTAGAACGTTGCTTAAAATTGCATGCTCTATCCGAATCATGAAAGTTCAATTCTGACAAGACTATTCCTTTAAGGATCTAGCGCAGGCCTGAAGCATTGTCATTTACAAGCTGATGACCCTGATGTGACAATAAAGGGAAAAAGGAGGCTAGATCAAAGTTTGTTTATATGTAACACCTTTTCAGGTATCTCGGATATCAAGGAGTTACAAAAACCTAAATTATGCTAACCTGATAATTTTCTTTTCTTCTGACGGGAAGAGTCCACAGCTGCATTAATTACTTTTGGGAATTCAGAACCTGGCCACCAGGAGGAGGCAAAGACACTCAGCCAAAGGCTTAAATAACTCCCCCACTTCCCTCATCCCAAGGGAACAAGAAGCAGTAGGAAAAATATAAGGGTTAAAAAAGGTGCCAGAAGAACAAACAAATACGGCCCATAGATAAAACCCCGGCGGGGAGCTGTGGACTCTTACCGTCAAAAGAAAATTATCAGGTATGCATAATTTAAGTTTTTCTTCTTAAACAGAAGAGTCCCCAGCTGCATTCATTACTTTTGGGAAAGCAATACCCAAGCTATAGAGGACACTGAATGCAAACAAAGGGCAGGTACAGAAGACGGCCCCTTCAAAGGGCACCACAGCCTGAAATTACCCAACACCCGATAAACTGTATTACTAGAAAACAAGGGGTAAAAAACCGGAAGGACCAAGTAACTGCCCATCAGTTAAACAACCTGCAAGCCGTGCTAGAGAACACTCAGAATCCCTAGAGTCCACTGAGCACAAAGGCTTCCAAGGAGCCAAGCCCTGAGGCTCCCACTAAATGTACTCCCAACCTGAAGGAAGAGAACCTCCCTCTACCCCCGAGGGGGAGAACAGAAGATCCAATAAGAGATCCAAAGGACCACCAACAAGGGTAAGAAAAAAACTCAAAATGATTAAAGCGAACCCAAGGTTGCTATAAGACCACCGCCCCGGGAAATGAACTCCCTAGAAGGACAAGGACCAGAGAGTAACTCCACACCCATGAAAGATCACAAGGAAGAACAAAGGTCCACCCCCAGATCCATGACACAGCACCCTATAACTTACGGTGCCACAAGCTCCCCACTGTACCATAGTCTAGCCGACACAACCGCAAAACTAGTCAAACAGAGGTAGGTTAACTGTCCTAGCAGATAAAAAAGGCTCTCTGAGAGAACACAGAGCCACACTGAACAAGAACTCACAATGTTCAGTCTCAAGGCAGCAAAGCTGACCCTAAGTCATCGAGGTACACCATCCCACAGAAAAAAATGCTGAAAAATATCGGCAACAACTAACGACCAGGAAAAATCCGGACCCTAGAACAGCGTCCAACACCAGCAGCAAATGCAACCAGTGGAGGGATGGACACCGAGAATCCCCCACCGAAAGTAGAACAGGATCAACTGAAAGTACACAGTCAAGACTCAACAAAGCAGACAGATCCCCGAACCCCACTCCTAGGTAACGGACCCAGCCCAGAAGGCTGGCAACGAACTAAGACAGAGAATACAAAATTCTCCGAACCAGAACTCAAGAAGAGAAAAGAGGGGTCTTAGAGGAAACAAAACCCATGGGAGAACAACTCTGACCGTTACTTAAATCTGGCATGCTACCACGAAGCCATGGCAGAAAATCAACATGCTCGGGTACCAGAACCCCTACACAGCTCCCTTTCTATTAAGAAGGAACACTCCCAAGAAGGAAGATAGGGCACTGAACTACAGCGTGCTAGTACCAGAATTCAGCTCTGTTACCTCGTGGACGCAAGGAAGGAAGGAACCCCTCGGAAATTAGCAGATAAGGACCCTCGGGGCCTAAATGGATACTGTGATACTTCCAACACCTCCCCAAAGGAGGGCAAATGCAAAGGAACCACATCCCCAGCCATAGGCATGGAGAAGAGGATGTAGAGAAACGGTAAACACCATACCAATTGAGAAGAGACCATTCGACCATTACTGCCAGCTCAGCTGATACAAACAACAATGAGCCCACATCCAGGAGCAATAGCTGCCCCTGACGACAAATGTAGGATCCTGCCTGAGAGACAGTAAAACTAACAGTCAGGCAATTACCAAATCTCGCATAAGGGACAAAACTGACCCCCCTGAAGGGACAATTGGATGTTCTAAACCTAAAGGTTGAAACTGAACTGCCCAGTATCTAATCCAGAATCTCAGGCAAGAGACATGGCCATAAGCCAGACCCCCAGAAACTGGGACCGGCCAAATGTTCTAACCCCTGAGGAACCATCAAGCTGCCTCAAACGGAGGAGCGCACCCTGGGCAGTGCATCCCAATGTCCTTGGACATTGGACACTCATAATAGACTCAGACCAAAGAGCCTAGAAGACATCTTAACAGGCCTAAGAAGATGGCAACCAGCACCTGGAGGTGGATCTGAACCCAAGACCCTCTGCTTGCAAGCCCAAAGAGCTAGATCTCCTAGAGAGTCAAAGGGCAACACCCCAGAGTCAAAAGATCACAGGGATTACAAGGGACAGGCTCCAAACAAGCCCTTAGGTTGAGAAGACAACACAATCTCCAAAGATCCCTACAGGATCAGCCTCCCGGATATCCCTGTACTGTCCAAGGAATAACGATGGGAGCCTCACGTCTCCTGGCAGAAAAGCTAACCAGGGGAAATACTGGGGGAAAACGGGAGTAACCCAGACCCCTGCGCTCCCATATATGAGAGCGAGCGAGATACTGAAAAAAAAGGAGGAAATGCCCGAACTTCCAGGCACAGATGACCCGCCAAGAAGGGAAAAAAAACAGCCCCCGCAACCTACAAGAGGTACTGTGACTAGGCCCCAAGAACAGACATCCAGAAGATACCAAAAGTGAAAACGAAAATCTCCATCCATCTGGTACCCCAGAGGTCAACCAAACCTCCAAACCATAAGGGAATGGAGAACTTCGGTTCAGAGTCCAAAGGACCTCCAGAACCCATGATGAAGCCTTAGCAGGATCCAATCCTGAAACCCTCAACATTAGGACAAAATGAACATCCAGCACCCGACAGAATAGCCAGCACACCGGCACCATGTGGGTGACATTAACCCTAAGGAACAGCAGCTAGCGTCCGACCAGTACTCGCCTGGTACAAGAACACTCCAGAACAGTCCAAGGTCCAAGAAAAATTTAAGCCCCCGCAGGGATCGATAACATAAACACAACTATGTCTTATAGTAATGCGCAACTTCCAAGGAAGTGCCTACGCGACCACAAAATCGCAAGTATCCGTTCCAGAGAAGAAACGTTCCCAAAACAGAAAATTATAACAGACATGAGCTTCTTAAAACAAATAAACACATCCTAACCGTATCAAATAAAATGAAGGCATCACCCGTGGGTGAACGCACAAGGAGAATGGGCACGCTAACAGGACCAGCCGATCAGAGGCCCCATTCTCTCAAGCTCAGAACTGGAACAGATGCTTAAAAAAAAAACGGAGACGTCAAGGAGATTGGCTTTATCCCCATACGTCTAACCCAGTTTTCCATCAGGTACAGAAGACCGAGGATCCATCGGCCCACAAGGACTGGAATCCTCCAGCACCGCCAAAACATGCCTTAGTAGGACACAAAGACGTTCCAGTCTATAACGGAAGACAAAATGTTCCCCCGCCAGATTGATGGCGACCCCAGCCCCGAGGGTGGGGCCCCTGAAGCCTCAGAGGCCATCGCTTCCCCAGAAGGCTGAACTGAATCAGGCGATCTCACGCTTGACAGGCCCTGGTTAATAGAACACGGACAGTATCTTAAAAATACTTCTCTTGGGAGATATAAATGTGCCAGCGCCATAGATATGGCCATGCGGAACCGTGCTGTAACCTCTGGAGGAAACAAGCCACCTTCCGGAGAAGGAGTAATGGCCATAGGGGGACACCTGCTTGCGTAGCAAAAGAAGGTTCTGTGGCACGTGCCTCACAGGACATGGTATTTTCAGGGGGTGGATGGCTCAACACACTCTAAGCTCCCTTATTCGGAGGAAGAGAGTACTCTAGAAAGGCAATCGGAATATAACTGATGGTCATGGATAACCCGGGCCATTTCATACTCTTCGCAAGACGTATACTCCGAATCGGAGATATCCGTCTCTAAAAAATCAGAATCCTCCATAACCTGGAGATTGTAATTATGGTCAAACACTAAACGCCACCTTAAACCCCCAATGGCTGAGGTACTCACCACCTCCTGTGAACCAGACGACTAACGAACAGACTCTCTACGTTGCCACTCGGTCAGAGTACGGAAATGGAAAAACAACGTTACCACACCCGGTCACGAGGTGCACCATGTAAGCCAAAAAAGGTGCACTATTTTAATAGGACAGCACAAACTGATGATAAGGCCGTTATGTTACGAATAGCCATGAGCTCAAGCATCACTACACATTAGCAGACAGAGTCACATAACAAACATTATTAAAGTCCCCCCTGTTCAATAACCCAGCTCAGGAGATATGAACCCTTGATTCCATAAGATAAAGGAGTCCCACTGGGACCCTGACTTCTTTCGTTAACATTACATTCACATATCGAAATAAAATTAAACGATCTTACCGGAATCTACGCCGTAGAACAGGAACAAGTGTGACAGATAGTAGCCTTGCTTCTGACATGGACTTGAGTGAATAAAGCCAGGCAGCGAAACTGGTCAATGCTGATTGCCTAGGAGCTGTTAATATGAGTCAGGATGGTTTCACAGAAAGACTCTCCCTGCATCTCCAGACTCTAACCTTCATCCATGCTCTCACTGAGAGGCTGACAGGATTACTTAAAACTCCAGTCCCATTTTGAAGAGTACTACCCTTTATAAGAGACTTTCTTCAATCTTCTGACACTTCTCTGCCAACCTCCTGTGACAAAAGGCAAAGAATAACTGGGGGATGAGGGAAGTGGGGGAGGTATTTAAGCCTTTGGCTGGGGTGTCTTTGCCTCCTCCTGGTGGCCAGGTTCTAAATTCCCAAAAGTAATGAATGCAGCTGTGGACTCTTCACGTTTAAGAAGAAAAGAAACTTTTGCTTGACCCAGTTTTAAAGGTTAATTCCTCTATATAATCTTAAAGGGATATGAAACAGTGTATTTCATTGTTTAAAAAAAAAAATATATATATATATATATATTAACTTTTTACTTGATAGAAATCATTGCAATATGTATTATTCATCATTTTAAAATGATTTTACCTTTTATTTCTTTTTATTTAAACTTCATTTGTGCAGTGTAATTTACTTCCTGTTACAGCCCTACAAATGAGGCTGGGGTCTCTACAGGAAGGCTAATCTATCTTTATGTCATTAAACTTCTAGAGTAACATGTGTTGGTTTGCTATTAAGTGAATACTAGATACCCAGGCTCAGAAGAAGCAGAAGGCGACTTTTATGTTATCATTAAGCAAATTCTGTGGGAATACACAAGAACAAAATGGCGCCTCCTAGTGTAATAGAGTTTTACACAATATACAGTCAGACACAATGTAAGATAGGTACTCACAATGGTTGCAGCACCCACTTGTGCTTAGTAACACCGACTGGGATCTCTGTGTCCCAGCTCACTGTTCCTTAGATCCTGCACACCTCCGTCACTGGGCGTTTCCCCAAAGCAAAAAAGACTCTCAGGCTGTCAGTCAGGTAAAAAACAGTATCCAATTTTAATAAAATATAATAAAAGCACTATGTAATAAAATATTGCAACGCGTTTCTCAGGTTACACGCCCGTTATTTGTGTGCGGGTTTATTTATCCACATGTCGTAGTATGACGATACCTTTGGGCGGTTTTGTTGATACTCTTGATGTAATATGACGCTTTAACTTTTGGATTGGCGGATAGTGAAGAGGTGAAACCGCCCACAGGCTTTCAGTCTCATAAGAAATGGCAACAAGTATTGATAAAATATGTCAGATATAGATCACAAATATGCCTTGATATGCACTAATTCTAATATACTTGTTGAAATCATGACTATAGCGAGTCTATTCTTTGTCATTAAAGGGACAGTCAAGTAAAAAAAAAGTTCATGATTTCAATAGGGCATGTAATTTTAAACAACTTTCCAATTTACTTTTATTACCAATTTTGCTTTGTTCTTTTGGTATTCTTAGATGAAAGCTAAATCTAGGAGGTATACATGCTAATTTCTTAGACCTTGAAGATCACCTCTAATCTGAAAGCATTTTCACAGTTTTTCACCACTAGAGGGCGTTAGTTCATGTGTTTTATATAGATAACATTGAGCTCAGGCACATGAAGCTCCTAGGAGCATGCACTGATTGGCTAAAAATGCAAGTCTGTCAAAAGAACTGAAATAAGGGGGCAGTTTGCAGAGCCATAGATACAAGGTAATCGCAGAGGTAACAAGTATATTATTATAACTGTGTTAGTTATGCAAAATTGGGGAATGGGTAATAAAGGCATTATCTACCTTTTTAAACAACAAAAATTATAGTGTTTACTGTCCCTTTGATGAGTTCATAATTCAAACAGTATACAGGTTAGTTGTAACACATGTTTTGAAATGTATTTATATTCTAAAACTCACTGGCATGTTGTTACACACATCAAGTAAAGATATCATTGGCAATGGTTTATTGTATGTGGGGAATTAATCATTTTCACTCTGCAGTGTGATAGAGGAATATGGAGGGTTAACTAATTATCACATTATACACCTGGGTAGGGAGGAGGGGAAGCCAACTTTAGCTTTGTTTTGATATGTTCTGTGTAAAGCTTAGAGCTCTCAGTTAGGATGTATATGCCTGAGGAAACAGCGTGTAAGCTGAGAAACGCGATATGCAATATTTTATTACCTAGTGGTTATTGTTTGACCCAATGCTTTTATTATATTTTATTAAAATTGGATACTGTTTTTACCAGACTGAGAGCCTAAGAGTCTTTTTGCTTTGGGGAAACGCCCAGAAACGGTGGCGTGCAGGATCTAAGGAACGGTGAGCTGTGACATTGAGAGATCCCAGTCGGTGTTACGAAGCACAAGTGGGTGCTGTGAGGTTGAATATCTAACCTGATTAGTGTGAAACACTACACTGCTCACTTTTAAAACTTTCCCAAAAGGTTTAAATGTTAGATGAATCTGTGTAAGGTGGCGCAAACTAATGCCATTTCTACTTAGTGGTGTAGGCGTCTCGTTGATGATATATAATAAGGGGATATATTCACTACTTAGCCTAAGAACTGAATGGAAAGGTCCTGCTGTATAATGTCCGTACTGAGACTGAAAGAACTGAATGAGTCCTACTGTAAAATGTGGTAAAAATATGTTGGCTGTCTATAAATAATGAGATGTTAATCAATACTGGTGAAAATATAAATATATGCAGTTAATGATACAATATAAGGTATATACCTAAACAACTTTAAATACATCAATATGAAAATTAAAAAAATTAATAAATCACTAAATAAAAATGTAAAATAAATAAATAAAAACACCGGTGTATCGAATTGACTATATTGGAAGGCTGCAAAGCTATACAATTTCAAAGTATCACGGTTTAAGCTGTAATCAACCTGTTAAAAACTAAATAAAACCGAAATGTACAGTGGCATTCGAAACAAATCGTAACACAATCTTAATACAATCCTATCTCATTGTATCTATTAGCATAGTATCTGTATTGTATATCAATTCGCCCTCAGTTTCTAAGTTGAAGGCAAATAGAACTTTTGTAGGTAAATTACCCAATGACTTATTGTGCAGGTTAAATGTCCTGTTTCAATATAGCAAGTTAATATTGTGTTAAATATTTAATATGGCAATATTGGGGTTTTGCACCTCTCTGTAAAATGTCTTGTTTCAATATAACAAGCTGATAGTGTGGTAAATATTTAATATGGCAATATTGAAGGTTTTTTTGCACCTCTCAATTCATTCACATCGGTTTGTGGTGTATATGGGTGTGTAGTTTATTATACCCCTTCTTTCACATAACCACAGTGGAGTTCCGTTATTGAGGAGCAAATAAACATCAAAGAAAAGACCTCATCGATACATCCGGTAAACGGAGGCTGGAAGACACGGCACTCCACTGGAATCAACTGTACGACGAGGAAGGATTCTCAAACAGTGCACTGTTGAATCGAGGAGAGCATATACAGCATCAAACCGTATGTACATATTAAAAAAGTCAACATAGGATATCTACAAAAACCACATTGACTTTTTTAATTGCAATCTTTTAAAACGTCCGTAACCTGCAAGAAGGGGTATAAACTACATACCTATATACACCACAAACCGATGTGAATGAACTGAGAGGTGCAAAAAAAACCAATATTGCCATATTAAATATTTACCACACTATCAGCTTGTTATATTGAAACAGGACATTTAACCTGTGCAATAAGTCATTGGGTAATTTACCTACAAAAGTTCTATTTGCCTTCAACTTAGAAAGTAACAACTGAGGGCGAATTGATATACAATACAGATACTATGCTAATAGATACAATGAGATAGGATTGTATTAAGATTGTGTTACGATTTGTTTCGAATGCCACTGTACATTTTCTGTTTTATTTCGTTTTTAACAGGTTGATTACAGCTTAAATTGTGATACTTTGAAATTGTATAGCTTTGTAGCCTTCCTATATAGTCAATTCGATATACCGGTGTTTTTATTTATTTATTTTACTTTTTTTTTTAAACTTTTTTTATTGAAGGTAAAGGAGTTTACAGGCATAAAATGCATGGTACAAAAATCAATGCAAATATTCATGGCATATCTGAAAATACATACTGCACCAAGAGCAAAAGATAAATAGAGATAAACTAGCCTTCCCCTTCATTTTCTCCCCTCTTCATGTCTTGTTAGATCACTCTTGGATCTTAGGTTTGTAAATAGTATCATTCAGGGGTTTAACAAAGGCAATAACAGAAAATATACAGAAAAATGGCATCTCCAAGATTAACAATACTAAATAGGATTCGTGTTTTAGGAGTGAGAGATGCTAGGGTCCCAACCGTGCACCCACTTGTTAAAAATAAGCATTAACACCAGAACAATTAAGTATGAACCATAGAACATAGAGAAATAACATGTTAACCCTAAATGGGAAATGAGACTTAAGCAGCTTAACATGGGGACACTAATACTGTGGTTCAAGATAGCTGGGAAAAAACAACTTTACTTTTTTATTACGTCTCCAAAAGGGTAATATACAACAATTTAAGGCTAAGAAAACAGCCTGGGTAGAGAAGATTCATCCCTGATGTGTTCATTCTGTTATTTATTGGGTGTGTGTTAGAAAAAGGTAAATTATGCATTTAATTGTTCTAAAGGAGGTGTGCTTGTCATGCATATAGAGGTACCGTTACTTCGTGTTTAAAGACCCTTATTGTATCTTTGTGGTATAGGATGTTTCCCTCAGGGGCCCCCCACTAAGCCCCACAGAGAACATGCAAATATATTTAAGGGTGCTATGTAGGTTGCAATATCGACCGAGCATGGGTAAAAAGAAAACAATTCTGCAAAGCGCTAGATATGCGATAACGGTGTGGTGAGATGGCTTGATTAACCTAAATACCACTGTACAACATATATTGAAATTAATATAGTTCCTATCTCTTGCAAAAATACTTTTAGCTCCCTCCCCGGTTCCGGCCGCAAACCGCGGGAAGAAGGCCATTTTAGTGATAGGACATTAAGGGAACCTTTGCGTCAGGCAAAAAGTAAAATCAACAGAGTGAACTCATATTTTACCCCTAGTATTATTACATCATGAAATAAAAGAGAAAAACAAGCATCTTGTAACTCAGGGCAATACTTAGCCACACAACCCAAAAAGTCTTAATGTCTCTCCCACGGTGATTAATAAGCCAAACATGTATTGCAAAGGAAAAGCTTACATTATGCTTCTGAATTCAGGCAAAACCTATAAAAGCATGAGCACTGTCTCTATATCCCAATCATGGCTCCCACCGCCATGAAAATGGTGCTTATATAGTGATGAGGAAAGTCCTGTGCAACCCTCCACTTTCAAATCTGCAGGTCGGAGCTTGTTAGTGATGTCTAGTCGGGAAAATTGCCCAGGCATATGTGGTTTGTAAAAGTCATAGGGGCCAAGGCTCTTTTTATTGTTTGGAGCAGCGCGGGAGTCCCCCCCGAGCTCCCGCCCCGATGACATGTTGATTATAGTACCTTCTGGCCGCGGCAAGTCCTCCCGCGCCTCTACGATTGCGGACAGTTCAGGTAGTTTCCCGACCTGTATACTTGCAGCCTTCACCCGGCAAGAGCCGTCCTCCTTCTTGACTCCCTCCGTGCTGTCTGAGGGTTGCGGGACAAATATCGGAAACAGGCCCGGTGACTCAGTTGCGGGATTGGTGTCCTCTGGTAAGACCGGCATTGTGTCTGCTTTGTTGGCTAATATAGACAGGTGAAGTTTTTGCCTTCCTTCATAGATGTGAGTAAGATAATCCCATGGGGCTCTGGCCATCAAGTTCTGGAAGCAGCGCTCTAGCCTCTCCATACAGCTGTCGCAACTGGTGTGCAGGTTAATTTTCTGTTCGGCCTCCATTTTGCAGGACAACTATGAAGAGGTATTAAGTAGTATATTCTTCTATTCCGACTCTGAGCTGTTGATATGGTTCGGCAAAAGTGTATATGTTTCAGGCTGAAGTGGTGAGTACACGCTTAGGACCAGTACCCTCGATTACTCGAGGGGGGTGGCGTCGCCTATAGTGAGCCGCCGCTCTAGGCCCCTACGTCCGATGTCTGGCCCAAACTTCACAAGCACAGCACAAATGTCTCTGAATTTCAGGTGCTATTAGTGAAACTGCCCTCACAAGCAGTTAAGTATAGATTAGTGCTGTAAGGTCTCCTGTCGTCGGCGGATTTCAAGAAATCAGTGAGAGCTCAGAGAAAATGCGACCACATGAGATCGCGGTTCGGACACGCCCCCTTATTTTACATTTTTATTTAGTGATTTATTGTTTTTTTAACTTTCATATTGATGTATTTAAAGTTGTGTAGGTATATACCTTATATTGTATAATAAACTGCATATATTTATATTGTCACCAGTATTGATTAACATCTCCTTATTTATAGACAGCCAACATATTTTTACCACATTTTACAGTAGGACTCATTCAGTTCTTTCAGTCTCAGTAGGGACATTATACAGGAGGACCTTTCCATTCAGTTCTTAGGCTAAGTAGGGAATATATCCCCTTATTATATATCATCAACGAGACGCCTACACCACTAAGTAGAAACGGCATTAGTTTGCGCCACCTTACACAGATTCATCTAACAAGTGGGTGCTGCAACCATTGTGAGTACCTATCTTACATTGTGTCTGATTGTATATTGTGTAAAACTCTATTACACTAGGAGGCGCCCTTTTGTTCTTGTGTATTCCCACAGAATTTGCTTAATTGTTTCCTATTGGATTGGAAAGGAGCAGCCGACAGTGGAAAGTAAAGAATCCTCTGGAGTCTCAAGAAGGGACGGAACTAAAAAAATATTTACCATATGGACGTTTAAGATAAGAATTGCTTAATTTAGGAAATTGTCTAATTAATATTTTGCCTAATTATTACTATTTTGGGCAACATAAGATCTGCTATAAAAGTTGCTATAGCATTTTGTAACATAAGATTGGCTATAGGATTTGCTATAATTTTTTGCAAAGTTGTTTTAGTGTATTGCGTAATTGCGCCCCCTTGGGTGGTGATAAGGTGTGTTACCAAGTTGATCTTTGTGAACTTATGTTATCAACCTGTTAGCTTTCTTATTTCCCTGAGGGCAGGGGTTACACTAAGAATTTCTAAGTATTCATTTTGCAATAAAACAAGTAAGTTGTTTGCTGTTTTTCAACACAATCTGATTATTTTTATATTTACTTTGATCAAACATATTTGTTGTTTTTTTTACTAAATGAGCACTGTTTAATAACTATTTAATTTAGTACTTATCATCTTAATATGACATTTTACTATCAGCATTTCTCCGTTGAATCACTATAGGCATCTACAGCAAGGGGTTTAGCCGGCAAAAGTGCATTTTTATGTCATTTTCTTATGTGAAGATGTTTTCAGAGCAGAGTGCTTTTTAGTGTAAATCATATTTTCTACATTTTGCACAGATGAAGCAGTCGTAAGGTTTTCTGCATTAAAAAAAATTGTTTCCAAGAGGTACATAAAACAGGAAATGTATTGACTTGTTGGTTAAAATTGGGACCCCAATCCACCCAAATCCCCAGTTATATATCTTGCAGTTCTATTAGCACTTGAATGGAATGATGAATATAATTACTACTTCTGACCTCATTTAACTCAGCAGCCATATGATTTATCACCTTCCTGTATCCTATTCCCCTACTCAGGGAAGAGTAGTGAGTGTGAAAGTCAAATGGCTGCTATGCAAAGTGAGCTAAAAGTTTATTTCCCTGTAAGTGCAAAAAGTAAACACAGCACTGTGAGCATCTCTCTGGTTTTATTGAGTAACTTCTTATTGTAAATTTCATATAGGTTCTTAGGGGCAGATTTATCATTCAATTTGTCGATCAGTCCAGGGAGATTTTAATCTGCGATCTATGAGGTTTCTTCATAGATATCAGTTTTAGGCCTGAATGTTTGGGGCATTTGCAATTTGATGAATCCTCCTCACAGTGTAGGCAATTTCATAAGTTAAAAGAAGAGAGGGGTTTATGCCACAATTTTTCAATACACTATACTGATAGCAGTTTTTGAGCTTCAGTAAGTGGTAATGATAATTTTTGAATATCAAATATAAGAACATTCAAATGTTGAAAGATCAGAGCGGTATCCATTTAGGTTTAGTTTAAACACACTGTCACAACATTTTACATAGCATTTCTAATATATTTAAACAAATAGGACTAAACATTATTATTCAAATATATATAAATATATATATATATATAAATATATATATATATATATATATATATATATATATATTCATATATATACACACACATTATTTTAAATACACAATCTTGTAGCTTTTTATGGGGTCACTCTTTGGGCCTTAAAGGGACAGTAAAACACCTTGAAATTACAAGACATTTCTGTTGTATTGCTATAGAATATCAACCAAAACAAATTCACATTCTTTTTACTGCAATAATTTATCAATCGCCAATTGCTAAATTTTCAATGTTAAATTACATGAAAAGGGGAAAATAAATGATGGTATATTGCAAAATTGTTTCATTACACATAACTAAACATGTTGTATACAAATCTCAAGGTGTTTACTGTCCCTTTAAATTGGACAAGCCTATTTTAAAGTTCCCTTGTATAACTGTTACTATGTATTATTTTTAAATGGAAAATACAATTGCAGTGTTACCACCAATAGTTTATAAGCCAGTGAGCAATATGTCTCTGAGCTGTACATAAACTTGTATTTCCTGTTAGTTTCAGTAACAATTTAAAAAGGCAGTATACTTTGTATTTTTTTTGTTTTTGTTTAAAAAGACAGATAATCCCTTTACTATCAATTCCCCAGCTTTACACAACCAACATTGTTATATTAATGTACTTTATAACGTCTAAACCTCTAAATCTCTGCCCTTGAAGGCTGCCTCTTATCTCAGTGCATTTTATCAGCTTTTCACAGACAGACAGTGCTAGTTTGTGTGTGTCATATAGCTAACATTGTGCTCACTCCCGTGGAGTTATGCACTAATTGGCTAAAATGCACATTTGTAAATAGCACTGATATAAGGAGGCAGTCTGCAGAGGCTTCGATACAAGGTAATCTCAGAGGTAAAACGTGTATTAATATAACTGTGTTGGTTATGCAAAACTGGGGAATGGGTAATAAAGGGATTAGTTATCTTTTTAAACAAAAACAATTTTTGGATAGACATAAAATGTAAATATTTTATTATTTCATGCTTACGTGTTTTTTATATGTATTATATAATTCACTAAATATCCAATTATTTATAAACGCTGAAACATGATAAATAAGTCTTGTGAAGACGCATAATTAGCGCTGCGAAATCTGTTGGCGCTCTACAAATAACCGATAATAATAATAATAATTCCATGGCTCTGCACTGAAGGCGAAACTGATTCCAGGGGGAAAACAAGGCAAATAAATGAGTGGGTTATGTGAGTATTAGTTACACTCACATCCACTCCATCCTATTTTTGTGATTTGTTTCAATAATAAATTCCAAATTCCTGCATGTGTATCTCCAACTACTGTTTGGAATGTAAGATGTTTAGGGAACATTATTGCCTGATCCTTTTGTCTTGGTCTGCTCATCCCTGTTTATTGTCTATACTTTAAAAAGAGATTGTGTCTTGTATATGTGCTTTACAGGATTTTTATTTTTTTCACTATATTAGGAAGTGTCATTTGTAACTACAAATATTAGAAGTTTAACCCAAACCAATAGGTTGGAAACCATAGTTTTGTTGGGGAAGAGGGCAGTACAGACAGAGATGTGTGTAGTATAGATCTGGGTAGTGATAAGATGGTTAATGGAGAAAAAATTAAGAGGAATATTGAAGTGGGCGGGAGAAATACTAAGAGGAGAGTGAAACTGGCACTTCAGTAGTTATTTATGCACACCTGGTCGACAGAGGAATGTGAGACACAAGTAAAAACCTGCATCTGTGACCCAGTCACTGCACAGAAATAGAGAGGGGGTTGGAAAAGTGTTAAAAAAAACAAAAACCGTTGAGGAGAGCAAAATCTTCAGCATATTTCCTGTTGTTATTTGTGGGCAGCACTTATTCCCTCTACAATGGCATGTTCATGGGATTTCCAGTTCCGTGTTCTACTCCTAGGGGACTCTGGGGTTGGCAAAACCTCTCTCCTTCGCAGATATACAGAGGGAGAGTTTACAGAAACTACTGGGCAGACGGTTGGGGTGGATTTCTTCTGCAGAGAAGAGGA
The DNA here is from genome assembly GCF_027579735.1 of Bombina bombina. NCBI lineage: Eukaryota > Metazoa > Chordata > Amphibia > Anura > Bombinatoridae > Bombina > Bombina bombina. The sequence continues at coordinate 545,987,231 of NC_069501.1, read as the reverse complement.
GCCAGAAGTGGGTGTCAGAGTCAGACTGCAGTTCTGGGACACAGCTGGGCAAGAGCGATACCGGTAATTAGAGCAAGTGTGTGCGATTGTACTGCGAGTCTGGCAATGCGAATGTGTAATAAGGTGACTGCATTGCCCCTTTAAAGAGACATGAAACCCAAAAAATGTATTTCGTGATTTAGCCAGAACATACAATTTTAAACAACGTTCCAGTTTACTTCTATTATCAAATTTGCTTCATACTCCTGGTATCATTTGTTGAAGGAGCACTACTGGTTTCTAACTGAACACATGGGTGAGCCAATGACAATCGCTATATTTATGCAGCCACCAATCAGCAGCTAGATCCTAGGTTCTCTGCTGCTCCTGAGCTTACCGAGATAAATCTTTCAGCAAAGAATAACAAGAGAAGAAAGCACATTAAACAATAGAAGTAAATTGGAAAGTTGATTAAAATTGTATGATCTGTTTAAATCATGAATGTCTAATTATGACTTCACCGTCCCTTTAACATCTTCACTATTGAACCATTTTAACCTCTTGTACTATTTTGATGTTTATGCACTTCATTTAAAATCCATTTTCAGTGCTTTTACCCACAATGTTGTCGTTGCCCCCCCCCCCCAAGCAGATAACGCGCTTTTAGAAAATAACAATTTGCAATTTTATCTAGTTGTGGCAATAAAAAAAACATGGTCTTGATTACAAGTAAAGCTTAAAAATATTGCTTTAGCACAATTGATAGAACTTCTGTTTTTGTGCTCAGTTCAAAGTTATTTTTTTATCACTTGAGATATAGTTTAGGGTGCACTTATACTATATGCTATATTGCTCAAGTTCTCTATGTAGTTGTGAGCTATACTGTTAATAATAATGGTTTATTTCCTGTCTTATTGTGATAGTAAATTATAGCATTTGTGAAACGCTAGGATTTACCAGTGCAACAAATAAAGGGGACTTTCAATCATGAAGTATAAAATACTTCATGCTGAAAGTTCCTTTATTTGTCTGCAGCATTCACTGTGCTAAGCGCCTCAGGCAGCCCACGGAAGAACGCTATTTTGCAGTGAGGTGATCTTAGCCAATAGCATGCTAGCTATCTAGCATAATGCCAGCTGGCCCGCACCAAACATAAAATTAATACTTACACACAGAAAGAAAATTAAAAAATCCTTTATAGATTTTCACGTGTAAACTATTTTTTACATTCACCTTGTTTGCCCATTGATTTAGATACCTGCACTTTTTTATTTGATAAGCGATTGCTCTATAAACCTTAATTTCAACAACTCAAGACCAGAAAGTCGCGATTCTACGGGGTGTTGAAAGGTGCTGTGCTCCCTCATTCATTATTAGTTCCGTTGCCCTGGATTTGCAGGTAGTGTCTTTTTAATGGGACAGTAAACACCAAAAATGTTATTGTTTAAAACGATAGATAATCCCTTATTTACCATTCCACAGTTTTGCATAACCAACATTGATATATTAATATACTTTTAACCTCTGCGATTACCTTGTATCTAAGCTTCTGCAGACTGCTCCCTTAGCCTGAAATACAAGTCTGTCAAAAGATCTTTGATGACTCTTAAATAACTTCACAGGCATAAGCTCAATGTTATCTATAAGGCACACATGAACTAACGCCCTCTAGCTGTGAAAAACTGTCAATTGCATTCAGATAAGTGGCGGCCTTCAAGGGCTTAGTAATTATCATATGATCCTACCTAGATTTACCTTTCAACTAAGAATATCAAGAGTACAAAGCAAATTTGATGATAACATTAAATTGAAACGTTGTTTAAAATGATATGCCCTATCTGAATCATTAAAGTTTAATTGGGACTTTACCCCAACATTTTCTCCCCTTTAATTTGTTCCCAATGATCCATTTGACCTGCTGGAGTGTATTAAATTGTTTACAAATAGTTCCTTTACCCTTATTTCAGTATTTGAAATAACTGATTTAGTCCCACCTATACTGAAAGTTTCTGGTCTTAAAATAAACTTTCATGATTTAAATAGGGCATGTCATTTTAAACAACTTTCCAATTTACTATTATCACCATTTTTTTTTATTTTTATTTTTTTATTTTTTTTATTTCTGGTTGAAAGCTAAACCTAGGAAGGCTCATATGCTAATTCTTTAGACCTTGAAGGCCACCTCTAATCTGAATGCATTTTGACAGTTTTTTTTCACCACTAGAGGATGTTAGTTCATGTGTGTCATATAGATAAATTGAGCTCACACATGTGAAATTACCTAAGAGTAGGCACTGATTGGCTAAAATGCAAGTCTGTCAAAAGAACTGAAAAAAGGGGACAATTGTGTGTGTCATATAGCTAACATTGAGCTCACCTCAGTGGAGTTATGCACTAATTGGCTAAAATGCACATTTGTAAATAGCACTGATATAAGGAGGTAGTCTGCAGAGGCTTAGATACAAGGTAATTACAGAGTTAAAAAGTGTATTAATATAACTATGTTGGTTAAGCAAAACTAGGGAATTGGTAATAAAGGGATTATCTATCTTTTTAAACAACAAAAATTCTGGACATTATACACAATTTTTCTTTGCATGTAGTTATTTGAAAATGGGTGTATATTGTTCATTTAATGTATTTACAATGACTTGTTATACCAGCTTTTTTTTTTATGTATAGTTTTGCTTATTTTTAAATAACATTGTTTTGATTTTCAGGTCTGTAAACACGTGTATACATCTGGCACTGTGGGGCTTGGTTAGGAGTCTGAAAATCAGCAAAATGTTCTTAAAAAAATAAGCAAAACCATACATTTTTATAAAAACACTACTAGATGGGCTATATAAATGGATCATCTACAAAACATTTATGCAAAGAATAATCTAGTGTATAATGTCCCTTTAAGGGAAAAGTTATTTTATAGTATATCGTCCCTTTAACATGTACAGAGCTCTATGCAGAGTAAGAGGAAATATAAACAATGTAGCACCTCAATCTTCTACAGTAGCAGACACAAAAGGATTGCCAATCCACAAATTCAAGCAATGATAAACAGCACAGCACAACACAGTATGGCTATTGGTTGCTGCCAGGTGAACACTAAACCAATCACTTGCCATCTACTAGGACTTGTAATCCCTTATTCAAATAATAGGGTACCCATGTTTCACATGAGAAGATTTATGTTATAATTCTATGGTTGTTGATAAACTTTATAAGTTTAGAGTTGCCCATCCCTGAAGCTTATCATTCTTCTTAGGTATAGAACATTGTTGTAACAATCACCTGGCAACTGGACAGACACAGGGACATTAATTTGAAAGTGGAGGATTGCTTTTTTTTTTTTTTAAAATAAGAGGTCTGTGCATTATTAGGTGTGACAAAGAGGCTACCACAATCGCATGATTTTGTTCTATATGCCTATGGTTTCATCAGATGACCACTGAGTATATCTGCCTGGACACAACAGGACCACTTACCCCATTTAGTGCTTAGGTTTGGGTTATATGGTCCCTTTATAAACCAGAGTACCCTAACAGTCACCTAGTAGACGTGTTTGGAATTTCTATTATAATGAATAGCTACCTAGAGGAGTAAGAGGCACTTCATTCAAAAGTGGATAATCCACTCTTTCATACGAGGGATAATTTGTGTGTCATGTGTATGCTGCCATTGGTTTATAGGGGATCAGTTGAAGCTACTGTCACACCATACACCTAGGGGCAGATTAATTATTGTCCAGATAGACCAGGGTTTACCTTTAATGAACCTATCTTCCAAAGATTGCAAATCTACAACCCATTGGGGCATTAGCCTCTCGATAAAACTTCCCATTATATACATAACTAAAGGTTACATGGAACAGCTGGTTGGAATTACGTGACATCATTTAAAAGTAGGACCTCATGTTCCTCTGGATGTTTTATGGGGTTAGATTTTTCTGGGGGGAAAAAGCCCCGTCCCACTTCCCAAAACCACCCTGGTGTTTAATTTTCAGTGATCATTGTGATCACTTACTGTTGCTAGAGGGAGATATGACCCCTCATTCGGAAGAGGGTTTTCTCATCCTTGTAAAGCAGAGGGGAGGATAAGGCCCTATCTGGTGGGACATGTGTATCTCCCAGTGATTGCCCTCCCCCCCTTTGAATGGTAAGCTTCCTTCCAATCCAATAATGGATCACGTATTCCTCTAGGCCACAAGGAGGGGTAAAAGGGCTTTGTTACAGACCCTCAACCAAACCTCATTGTATTTTTATGATAACCTACATCCTACAGGTGTCATGTGTGTGGGTATCAAAGCATAGAGCTTATAAGTGAAGCCCACTAAATCACAAGCACTTGGGAATGCCTCTGGTGCTTTCTTATTGCATATATTACATCATTATGCCTGCAGGGATACTATGGCCAGCTGTTCCTCTTCATCTGCACTAAAGAACAAGGAAATGGTTCTGCTTGCAGAAAACAGTCAACAAAGAGATGCACACAGGGTAGTAAAGGCCTATAGCTACACTGAGGCTTTGCAGCATGTATTTAATCAGGAGGGCAACTCTTAAAGGGACAGTAAACACACCTTGAGATTTTTATATACAAATGTTTAGTTGGGTATAATAAAACAACTTTGCAATATATTTTCATTATTTTGCCCCCTTCTAGTGTAATTTAGCACTGAAAAATTGAGCAATTTCCAATTCTCAGACCTTCAAATGCACCCTGCTGACTTCTCAAGACAAGGTGTGCTACATATATGTTCCAAATTGGCTTCAACTGATACAAGCTGCCAAAATATCACTCTATGCTACCTTTAGGACCGTGACTAGCTTTGTTGTCTGTAGACTAAAGCTCAGATTGGTTCCTCCAAATAAGGCACAGTAAAAAGGATGTTAATTTGTTTTAAAAACATTAAGACTTGGCGGATCTGTCATAACAACACAGCATACGTGGCTTGTTAAATACAAGGTGTTTACTTGTCTCTCTAATTTTGGAATTTCTCTTTATTTAACAGATATATATAATAAAGAAATACAGGGGATTCAGAAGCATAGGGTTGAAAACAGAGTATGAAATACACATTAATCAGCAGATTAATCAGCAAATCAGCGGTTGAAAATGTAAAAAAAGAACACAAGATAAACGTATATATATTACTAATGCATATTTGCTGTATGTGTATATTCACAGATAGATGAAAATAAGAATATAGAGTGATCTGCTCTGCATTAAAAAAAATATAAAGAAATATATATATATATATATATATATATATATATTTACACACACACACACACACATATATATATATATATATATATACTATTCCCACTCTGCACTTTCTCCAAAAGAATTAGTAAAAATATGAGAGCTTTCACACTCCCTCAGATATTTAGAATTATTAAAAGGGTGAATGATATGTTTGCCGGATAGGATTTAAAGGGACAGTCAACACCAGAATATTTGTTGTTTTAAAAGATAATCTCTTAATTACCCATTCCCCAGTTTTGCATAACTAACACAGTTATAATAATACATGTTTTACCTCTGTAATTACCTTGCGTCTAAGCCTCTGCAGACTGCCCCCTTATTTTAGTTCTTTTGACAGACTTGCATTTTAGCCAATCAGTACTCACTCCTCTCAAAATGCATTTAGATTAGAGGCGGCCTTCAAGGTCTAAGAAATTAGCATATGAATCTCCTAGGTTTAGCTTTCAACTAAGAATACCAAGAGAACAAAGCAAAATTGGTGATAAAAGTAAATTAGAAAGTGGTTTAAAATGACATACCCTATTTGAATCATGAAAGTTTTTTTGGACTGGACTGTCCCTTTAATTACTATCTTCCATTTATTAAGAAAGTCTTTAATACTTAATTGTAATGTAATATCTACTAAATTTTGTTCTATATATAATTATTTCAACTTCTTTTGGAATTCTTTAACCTTTAATGACAATTTCTTTCTAATGACATTGAGTCCACGGATCATCTTAATTACTGTTGGGAATATCACTCCTGACCAGCAGGAGAAGGCAAAGAGCACCACAGCAAAAGCTGTTAAAGGGCCATAATACCCAAATGTTTAAACACTTGAAAGTGATGCAGCATAGCTGTAAAAAGCTGACTAGAAAATATCTCCTGAACAACTCTATGTAAAAAAGAAAGATATTTTACCTCAAAAGTTCCTCAGTAGCCACCTCCCATTGTAAAGGATTTCTAAGCAGCATTTTAGTGTGTCTGTCCTGGGACAGCTGAAAGGATGAGCATCGTGAACTCTCATATTATTTCACCAATCAGGTAAAGGAAGCTTACTATGAAATCTCATGAGAGTTAAGTCAAATCTCATGAGATCACAGTAAGAGTTCATGACCTCAGCACTGCTGATGCTGATTGGCTGCTGTTCATTTCTTCATTTTTTTATTTTTTTTTACCTGCAGCTGGGAGCAGGTGAAGTATAACTTTTTACACAGAACTTACTCTGCTGAGCTGAGGAGATTGTGAGGTAAAATATCTTCCTTTTTTACATAGAGATGGTCAGGTGATATTTTCCTGTCAGCTTTTTACAGTTATACTGCTTCAGTTTCAAGTGATTTAGCATATGAGTAGTATGTCCCTTTAAATACCACTCCCCCTACCCACAATGCCTAGTCATTCCCTTTGCTTGTATCAGTTGCAAGGAGGTGTAAAGTTAGTTGTCTGATTCTTCAATCAAGAGTTTATTTTTTAAGCAGAGCAAGTTTGCTCTGGTTTTCTTTGGGGTTTAGTCGTAGTCCATGTCAGTCTCTTCAGTAGAGCAAGTGGTGGCTTGCAAAAACAATACTAAATTTAAGACAATAGATAATAAACAGTCACAGTCATGTGATCAGGGGGCTGGAAGAAGGTTCCTAGATACAAGGTTATCACAGAGGTATAAAGTATATTAATATAACTGGGGAATGGGTAATAAAGGAATAATCTATCTTTTAAAACAATAACAATTATATGGTAGACTGTCCCATTAAGCATTTGGGAACTTGTGGGGTATAATCCCCACTGAGCCTCCCAAGTAATTTCATACTGCCCTTGGTTAAAAGTTTGAGTAAGTTTACTCAGCCTTTTCTTTTTTCTACAGGTCCATGTGAGGTAGGAAGCCCCTCTCATACCAAGTGAGCTGTCCTGCTGCCGGACAGATTTTTGAGGTAAGTGCCTATTTCTTTCCCTGTTTTGATATAGAAGAATTTGGCACTTTGACAGTTATTTAGGTCTAAATATACAATCAGCCTTCTAGGTTAATGGTTTATTGTATGGCAGTTTTGCAGGCACTGGGGATGTTTGGAGGCTCAGTTTATTATGTTTTCACTTTGGTGTATATGTGTTTTTTTTGTGTATGAATGGCTACCGGGAGGTTTGTTAGGCCACACCCACAATAGGTGGGCTTATCTGAGATAACAAGGACGTTTTTGACGCCCTTTTAGCGGTTTCCTGTTGTTCCTGGATGTTGCAGCTCTGTTGCATAGCTCCTCAGAGGTGGTTCAGCGTTCTCTTCGCTTTCGGCTGTATGGGGGTCCGGATAATTTTCTCTTTGTTTCCGGCAGCAAGGAGGTCAGGTAGGCACCTCAGCAGAGCTTGCTGAGGTGTGGAGATTGCCTGTTTTGTTTTTTGTTTTTTTTGTGGGGCTGCTGCTCTGTTTATTTTTAAGTTTCTGTCTGAATTTCAGGGACTATAACGTTTGTGTCTTTTTTTGCATTCATTTTGTGAAAAATTGTTGCTGCATGATTTATTGTGCAGTTTATTTAAGGATTTTCTAGTTTAATCTGTTTAAAATTTAAAGGGACAGTAACGTTTTTTGTTTCATTAAAATTCTGATTTGAACTTAGAATTTTTTATTGATTAAGGTTTTTTCCTTTGTAATAAGTTGGAACAAGAGGCCCTGCAAGCTGTTGCTTGTTCTCTATGTTTAAATACTAATGTTGAGCCTCCTATACCTTTTTGTTCCTCTTGTATTGAGAGAACATTAAATTACAAGGATAGATATCCTCGGCAGAATCTGAGGCTTTGTCTGCTTTTCCTATGTTTCAGGGGAAGTGCAAGAGGAAATATAAGGTTTCTGTTTCTGTTGCAATTGTGTCTAATGTTTCTTCTCATAAGTCTGAGGAATGGTGAGATCTCTGATTCTGATAGTGTAAATCCTTCTTCTGAACCTAAGGTTGTTTCCTTTAGGTTTAAGCTAGAGCACCTCCGTTTGTTACTCAAGTAGGTTTTGACTACCTTGGATGACTCAGAGGCATCAGTCATGGTTATTCCTAAGAAATCTAGTAAACAATATGTTTTTTGATGTCCCTTCCTCGGTGGAAGTTTTTCCTATACCAGATCGTGTTTCAGATATTATTGCACGAGAATGGGAGAAGCCTGGGATTCCTTTTTTCCCTTCTCTAATTTTTAGGAAGATGTTTCATATTGCTGATTTTATTAAGGAATCTTGGCAGATGGTTCCTAAGGTGGAGGGAGCAGTTTCCACTCTGACCAAGAGGACCACTATTCCCATTGAGGACAGCTGTTCCTTTTAAGATCCTATGGATAAGACGTTTTCTGCGCTCCCACGGTTGGAAGGTGAATTTAGGAAAAAGTTCCTTAATCCCGGCTACAAGAGTGGTATTTTTGGTGGCCATTATAGATTTTCTAGAGATGAATTTTTTTCTGACAGAAGCAAGAAAGTCAAAGATTTTCAATATGTGTCTTGCTCTTCAGTCCCTTCCTCGGCCATCAGTGGCTAAGAGCATGGAGGTTATTGGTCTGATGGTTTCAGTCATGGACATCATTCCATTTGCTCGGTTCCATCTCAGACCTCTGCAGTTATGCTTGCTCAGGCAGTGGAACAGGGATTATGCGGATCTATCTCCAAAGATTGTTCTAGATCAGATGTCCAGAGATTCTCTTCCATGGTGGTTGTCTCAGGATCTTCTCTCTCAGGGAACTTAATTTCGCAGACCTGCCTGGGTAATTGTAACCACGGATGCTAATTTGCTGGGGTGCTGTCTGGGGTTCATTAAGAGCTCAGGGTCTATGGACTCTGGAGGAGTCGGTTCTTCCAATAAATGTTTTGGAACTGAGAGCAATTTTCAATGCTCTTCTAGCCTGGCCTCAGCTAGCTTCAACCCAGTTTATCAGGTTTCAGTCGGACAACATAATGTCAGTGGCTTACATCAATCATCAGGGAGGAACTCAAGAGTTCCTTGGCCATGAGAGAGGTAGCCAAGATTATTCAGTGGGTGGAGATTCACAACTGTTGTCTGTCTGCTATCCACATTCCAGGGGTGGACAATTGGGAAGCAGATTTTCTGAGCAGATACACTTTTTATTGAGGGGAGTGGGAACTTCATCCAGGAGGTATCTTCCAGCTTTATTCTCAGTTGGGGTAGCTGGAGTTGGATCTCATGGCATCTCATCAGAATGCCAAACTCCCGAGGTACGGGTCGAGGTTAAAAGATCCTCAGGCTGATCTGATAGATGCTCTGGCAGTTCCTTGAACTTTGTCTGGCATATGTGTTCCCTATGTTTGCTCTTCTTCCTCGGGTCATTGCTCGGGTCAAACGAGAGGGCATCAGTGATTATCATTGCTCCAGCGTGGCCTCGCAGAATCTGGTTTGCAGATATGGTGGAGATGTCTTCTCTTCCACCTTGGCGTCTTCCATTAAGGAAGAACCTTCTTCTGCAGGGTCCCTTCATCCAAATCTCGTTTCTCTGAAGCCGACTGCTTGGAGATTGAACGCTTGATTCTTTCTAAGCGTGGTTTTTCTGAGTCAGTCATTGAGACTATGATTCAGGCTCGTAAGCCTGTGACTAGGAAGATTTATTATAAGATTTGGCATAAATATTTGTATTGGTGTGAATCCAAAGGCTACTCGTAGAGTTAGGATTCCTAGGATTTAGTTTTTTCTCCAGGAGGGTTTGGAGAAAGGTTTATCAGCTAGTACCCAGAAGGGTCAAATTTCTGCTTTATCTATTTTATTGCACAAGCGCCTGGCGGATGTGCCAGATGTTCATTCTTTTTGTCAGGCCTTGGTTAGAATTCGGCCTGTGTTTAAGTCTACTACTCCACCTTGGAGTCTTAATTTGGTTCTTAGAATCCTTTAACAGGCTTCGTTTGAACCTATTCATTCTTTGGATTTTAAGATGTTATCTTGGAAGGTTTTGTTTTTGGTGGCTATTTCTTCGGCTTGAAGAGTTTCAGAGCTTTCTGCCTTACAGTATGAATCACCTTTTCTTATTTTTCACTCTGATAAGGTAGTTCTGCGTACTGCCTTGGGTTTTCTTCCCAAGGTTGTTTCTGATAAGAATATTAATCAAGAGATTGATGTTCCTTCTTTGTGTCCTAATCCTTCTTCTCATAAGGAGCGTTTGTTGCACAACCTGGATGTGGTTCATACATTGAAATATTATTTGCAGGCGACTAAGGATTTTCGCCAGTCTTTTTCTTTATTTGTTGTCTTTTCTGGGAAGCGTAAGGGTAAGAAAGCTACGGCTACTTCTCTTTCTTGTTGGTTCAGGAGTGTTATTCGCTTGGCAGCAGCCTCCTGAGAGAATCACGGCTCATTCCACGAGGGCTGTTTAATCTTATTGGGCTTTCAAAAATGGAGCTTCTGTAGGTCAGCTTTGCAAGGCTGCGACTTGGTCATCTTTGCATACTTTTTCTAAATTTTACAAATTTTATACTTTTGCTTCCGCAGAGGCTTCGTTTGGGAGAAAGGTTCTTCAAGCAATGGTACCTTCTGTTTAGGTTAACTGTCTTGTCCCTCCCTTATCATCCGTGTCCTCTAGCTTGGGTATTGGTTCCCAACAGTAATTAAGATGATCCGTGTACTCACCGTGTCATTAGAAAGAAAACATAATTTATTCTTACCTGATAAATTTATTTATTTCTTGACACAGTGAGTCCACGGCCCACCCTGTATTTTTCAGAGTTTGCTTTTCTATAAACTTCAGGCACCTCTGAATTTTAGATTACTTCCTTTCTCTTTGGTCAAATGACTGTGGATTGTGGGTAGGGGAGTGGTATTTAACAGCTTTTGCTGTGGTACTCTTTGCCTCCTCCTGCTCGTCAGGAATGATATTCCCAACAGTAATTAAGATGATCCGTGGACTCACCGTGTCAAGAAATACATTTATCAGGTAAGAATAAATTATGTTTTTTTATTTCCCTCCCTTTAGAATCTGGATTTCTGACAAAGAAAATAGCCATATTTATTAGTTTGTAGCTCGTTTGTACATATATCAACCAAGAATATTACTTTATATAAAATTAAATTTGTCTACCCAGGATTTTAGATAGCCAAAAGTAGTGAGGGATATTTGCCTTGAGGGAACTACATTTTATGCAATTAGAACCCTTGTATAAAATATTGTTACAGAAATTTTAGTAGCTAAATGGCCAGTTGGACAAGAACTAGAAGTAGGCAGCTTAACAATTAATACAAGCATTAAGAAAGCAGAGAAGACAACTTCCTCAGTGAAGTGGAAAGGATCTCATTTAAAAATATTGCACAAGGTTTATCGAACTCCTCTATTGTATCTAAATGGGAATAAATTTAAAAAAAATTGATTTTTTTTTAATAAACTCACACTCTGACGTTAAAATGTTTTTTTGTTTGTTTTTTTTGCCACTGAAGTATTGTTTTACATTAGATGTCCATTTTTTATTTTCTGCGTAGCCTTTTTACTTGCTGGACATGATTTCACATGTTCCTTTTATAGATAACATTAAAAAAAGACGGAACAAAATTTGATGACTATTAAAAACATTTTCCTTTTTTTTTTTTTTAAAAAAGGGCAGTGACACGTTCCTATTACAGAAATGCTGCAGGAGTTCTCCTTCTCTTTGATATCACCACCAGATCTACGTTTGAGAGTGTCCTGACATGGCACCAGGAGGTGACAGAGCGTGCTCAGCCTCTCCTTTTTATCTTGCTTGGAACTAAAAGTGACCTAAAAGAGCAGCGCAGTGTCACTAGAGAAGAGGCACAAGACCTTGCAGATGCACTGGGAGCCGCTTATTTGGAGACCTCAGCCCGGACAGGCAGTAATATTCCTGCTGCTCTTGGTCTTCTTTCTCGGGAGATGCTGAGAGCTGAACGTGATAGAGCACATACACAGCAGAAAGAAGGAAATGGGCCTATTAAGGAGGAAATTAAGGGAAAACAGAAGGGGAGGTGTGCATGTTAAAGCTCAACAATAGGGACAACTAGATCAGGTATGTTGGTAGCCAAATTTGCTAAATGATTGGAATGGTCACTGCAACAAGATCCAACTTGCTTTGCCACCGTTACCATTTCTGTATTGCCTAACAAACAGCTGTAACTTCATCTCATGCCAACAGTATTATTTAAAGGGACAGTGAAGTCAAAATTAAAGTTTCATGATTCAGATATAGAGCGTGCAATTAAAAAAAAAAAAAAAAAAAAAAGTGCATACGTGCTCAGGTGTTTGTGTGTCTTTAGTGCTGCAGGGCAATAGAGTTTGCAAACATAAAAATATTTTATTATATAGCAGTGCTAGAGTATTGCTGTTCCTGAGCCTAGGCTACCACAAGAAGAAAGCATATTTGATGACATACACCATATGGCCAAAAGTATAGACACCTGACCATTACACCTATTTGAGCTAGTTGGAGACTTCTAAAATAATGGGCATTAATATGGAGCTCCCAGCCTCCCCCTTTGCGGCTATATACAGCTGCCACTCTTCAGGGAAGCCTTTCCACACGATTTTGAAGTGTGTGTGTGTGGGAATTTGTGTCCATTCAGCCAAAAGAGCACGTGAGTGATGTTGCCATGAAGGTCTAGCTCACAATCAGCATTCAGATTCATCCCAAAGCTGTTCAATACAGTGAGGTGAGGGCTCTGTGCATGCCACTCAAGTTCCTCCACACCAAACGCGCCAAATCAGGTCTTCATGAACTTCACTTTGTGCACAGTACACAGCCATGTTGTAACAGGAAATGACCTGCCCCAAACTGTTGCCACCAAGTTGGAAGCACTCAGTTGTATAAAATTACTTTGCTTTCCCTTTTAATGCTACAGGATACAAACACCTTGTAATTACAAGACATCTCTGTTGTGTTGCTACAGAACATACAGCCAAGTCTTTACATTTTAAAAACAAATTAACATGCCCTCAGAAATTATTTTATTAGACAAACCCCACCCACCATTTGCCTTCTTTTTAGGAGCCAATCGGGGCTTTAGTCCCCAGATAACAAGGCAAGCCATTGCCATAAAGTTAGTAGAAAATAGCATTGTTTTGCAGTCGTTATCGGATACATCCAATTAGAGACTTAATTTTCAGAGTTCAATTACATGAGTAGGGGCAAAATATGCAAAGTTGTTTCAATATGCATATCTAAAGATTTTATATATACAACTCTCAAGGTGTTAAATATGTCCCTTTAAGATGACCCTTCAATGTAACTAAGGGGCCTAGCGTAATTTCTGAAAAACAGCCCCAGACCATTTTCCCTCTTCCGCAAAACTTTACAGTAGGCACTATGCATTCCAATAGGTAGTGTTTTCCTGGCATCTATATTTTTCCATCAAACGTGCTTCATCATTCGAGAGAACATGTTTCTCTCCAGTGGGCCACTCCAGCTGAATCTTGCATTTGCGCATGTTGATGTGAGTCTTGATTAGGGTTGCCACATCAGCCATGTTTTTCTGGACACTTATAAATTACACATGCTGCAGGGCGGAGCATGTATTGTGTTTCTGGACAGCACTATTCATATTCCTCCCTGCACACCCTGCAGCATGTGTAACTTATAAGTGTTCTGTATTTTAAGGGACGAGTGGCAACCATACTTGAGTACAGCTGCTGGGCCATGGAAACCCATTTCATGAAGCTTCCGACACACAGTTTTGGTGCTGATGTTGCTTCCAGAGGTAATTTGGAACACTGTAGTGAATGATGCAACAGATGATAGGCGATTTTTACACACTACATTCTTCAGCACTTGGCAGCCCCGCTCTGAGCCTGTGCGGCCTACCACTTTGTGGCTGGGATTTCACAAACTGACTTGTGGCAAAGTTGTAATCATATTATAGTCACTGAGCTCTTTAGTACAACCTATTGTACTGCAAATTTTGTCTATGAAGATTTCATGGCTATGTGCTGGATTGCATGCACCTGTTAGCAATGGATGCGGCTGAAAAACATAAACTCAGTACTTGGTGGGGTGTCCACATGCTTTTGGCTATATAGTGCATATTGGAAAATTGATAATTGCATGCAACATTTAAACCATAAAAGATTAATTTTGACTTAATTGTCCCTTTAATCCTGTATTTTCCTCCACTGTTTTGCAACACATTCCATTATTTTGTAGATCCCACAAGGATATGAACCTTGTGCCCTTCAGCTCCCTATGATAGTCTTGCACTAAAACCTCACAGAAAGGCTGTCTTTAGAAACCACAGAAGCATATTTTTTTAATTACCATAACAACCTTTAATTAACAAACAAACCCTCTGTATATATACAAAAAACAAAAAAAAAAAAAGTAGAGGGTGGTTTAACCCCTTCCCTGCCAGCGGGGCCTGCAATACCAAGGTGTTGGGAATCAAAACCCAATATACTGAAAATGTTATCTTCACAAACTTAGGCTTGTTCCGGAAGAGGTGGTCTCCGTACTCATCTGCCAGTGCTTGAAGGAGTAAGGAAGATTGGAGGAGATTAAGGATTTGAGGAGCAGTGTGTCTGGAGGGGGTTTACTTCTTTTGTGTCTTCTTGATCAAAGCCATTCTCTGTTGGGGGACAAAGGTGATCAATGAAGATGGAGCATACAGCAATGCAGAGAAACAGAATGCGCAAGCTGGATTTGCAGCATTGTATCCCTACTTTAGATACATTCAAAAAACAAATATATTTACTGCTTTGACTTTTTAAACACAATTATTTATATACTAATAAAAATACTGCAATTTGGGATTCTGAGTGGTCATTTATGTGCAAGACAGAATGTGAAGCAAAGTGAGACCACAACAGTAAGGACCGAGTAGAAAAGAAACCAGTGCATATTTATACAAATTAAGTCAGTCAAATGTTATTTTTGTTCCAAACTTTGGGTTCTTCTACATATAAAATGTCTTGCTGGCTTCTAAATATTTGTGTTGGCTCCTAAATTGTCAACCTCTGAATGTTTTACAGTGCAGAGATAGAATACACAAGGTTGAAGGGATACAGCCCTTCTTTATAAATGGACTGTACAGCTCAACATTAAATAATTGCAGATTTAAAGTGTTGCTGAGCCCACATAACAGCTTTTATTAAAGTGTCATCATTTAAAAGGGCCATTATAGGTATTACAATTATATGCGCTAATCCGTTAGAGCATGCAACTTTAAAGGGGCATTAAACTGCTGTGCACAGCTACAAAAGAATAGTAATTAATCACTAATTTAATTTCATCCTGTTCCTACAGCTCTATACAAATCTGTTCTCCTGTTTTAGTAGCTTAAAGTGAAGGCCCATTTTGATGAATTAGTGCCCGGTTTTTAATAAACCTATTAAAAACAAGGGCACTTTAATTCATCAAAATTGGCATTTCACTGTTTTCTTCAAAAACTTACTTTTTAATCCTGAATGCCGCTCCAGCGATTCCCCCGGCCGTCGGAAGCCTCTGCAGACGTCAGAAATTATGAATCAGGCTTCCTCCAATCACAGCTTCCCCTGGGGGGAATCTTGGCCTGATGCAACGCTGTGATTGGAGGAAGCTGGATTTGTCATTTTGGACCTGCGAAGACGGCTTGCAACGGGCGGAGGAAGTGCTGGCTGGCAGGATTAAAAGGCAAGTTTTTGAAGAAAACAGTGAAATGACAATTTTGATGAATTAAAGTGCCCTTGTTTTTAAAAGGTTTATTAAAAACCGGACACTAATTCATCAAAATGGACCTTCACTTTAAATGGTGCCAGATACTGAAGCTCTGCCTCTTTGTACAGTGTGCCGCCATCTTAGAGCTCAGGTATTCTCACAGCCGGTCACATAAGCAGTGCTCACTCACAGATCAGTGATATTGTCCACTTATTTACAGCTGTATAATGTGCATGATATGTGAGCTTTACTTTTATGTATTTTTTACACAGTTTTACAGTTACACAAAATAGAGCAATGCAGCCACAGCAAAAAAAATGTACATCTCCTGCTTTGTATCATGCACCATAACCTGAAGTACATTACACAGTTGTAAAAAAATAAAATAGAAGCTTTGCTCACTCACAGATCAGTGATATTGCCTGTCACAGGCTGTGAGAATACCTGAGCTAAAAGATGGCAGGGCCTGAGTATCTGGCACCTTTAAGCTATTAAAAAAGGAGAAAGGATTTTAAAAAGAGCTGCAGGAACAGGATGAAATACAACAACATAGTGACAATTCTAGGGTAGTTGTGCCCAGCAGTTTAACGTCCCTTTAACTCTAGTGACACTGCAATGCTGTGCGTTTAAAGGGACAGTAAACACCTTGTTATTACATTTCTGTTTTGTTGCTTAACTCCACCTACCATTTGCCTTATTTGGAGGAGCCAATCTGGGCTTTAGTACACAGACAACAAGGCTAGTCATAAGGTTAGTGTGAAGTGAATTGTTTTGCATTTGTTATCTGGTAAAGCCAATTAGTTACAGACATAGCAGGAGTTAGCCTTGAGAAATCAGCAGGGTGCATTGCATTTCAAGTTCTAAGAATTAGAAATTGCTTATTTTCAGAGACGAATTACAAAATAAATCAGCAAAATATATTGCAAAGCTGTTTAATTATATGTAACTAAACATTTTATATAAAAATCTCAAGATGTTTACTGTCTCTTTAATCCGAGAAAAATTAAACACGTTATTCTACTCAGCATCACTAGTCGTACAACTCGGCTGTGGGTCCCGAGTGGGATTTTAAGCCTTTGTTTACCCGTCTGACCAAACCATGAAGAACCATCAGGGAGGGTCCTGGAGAAGTAAGCTAATTTCAGCAAGTTATTAGATGGCGTCAGTTACCTGTTTGTGTGCCTCTGTTGTGCAGGCCTTTTTATAGGGCCTGATTTCTTCTGATCCAAATCCAGGGATCCACATGTTCCACTGTCGCTCTGAAATGGACAACAAAATCGCATTATACTATGCACACCCACCTACAATCCCATGGTGGCCTATTTGTCTATTAAGGGATAAAAGGCTGAAAGACCCTACAAATAAAAGATTGTATTTCTATTAAATCACAAGACCATGTGTCACAATATATAGTCATTCTGTTTCTAGTAGTGCGTAATGAGGAATGTTGTTGCCCTACAAATGTCATTGACTAATTGGAATATTACGACTGGATAATCTAGTTCTGCATCTCACTGATACTGTTAATAGTCATGTTACATCCACTACTTTTTACAAATATGAATGTTTTGTTATGCCATTTCTTTGTTTAATAATAATAAGTTATACTAACCCAAATGAAGCTGTACATCTTTTACTTCCAGTGTGTTAGATTTGCGGTGTCGTGCCAACTGACAGGCTGCAGATACCACACTCTCTATAAAATCATCAGCTATCTGCAAAAGCATCTGTGAAATAAATGAAGACGGGCATATTTAGACATATACATTTATTATTATTTAGTTGTAAAAACAAAAAGTAAGGGGTTTTGGGTATTAATATATAATAAAATTAAAAAGACATCATGGTGCAAAAATACACTCCATTACCTAGGTATAGACTTAGCTACAACAATAGATGAAACTTAAAAAAAAAAATACGAACTGAGTAAGAAAACTATTAATCGAGATCTCTCTTCTTGGCTAACCAAAAGGCTATCATGGTCAGGTAAAATGAACGTCCTTAAAACAAACATATTTCCAAGACTGTTATACATTCTACAATCATTACCAATTCCACTACCCACAAAATACGTTTCAAGCTTACAGAAGGCGTTCAGCGATTTTGTATGGAATAGAAAACCTCCTAGAATCAACACCAACATAATGCAAAAGCCCAAACTTCAGGGAGGGTTAGGTATCCCTAATATCACATTATACAGACAAGCAATTTTTTTACAAAGAATAGTTGACTGGCATATACATTATAATCATAAAAGATGGGTACAGTTAGAACGCTCAATATCAGACATTCCACACCTGGGAAGATTGTGCAGGAGCATGGAGAACTTGAAATACAAGTTAGAAAATAGCTCCCCACCTATATTAGAAACATTCACTGTTTGGGATCACATCCTGTCTAAAAAACATAATGATCTCATCGAAACCATCCCCTCTCACCTTGCTCATCGAAAATGGGCAATTTAACATAGGAAGCCACACCACAATAAGCGCAATAGACACAACTGTCCGTGATCTTTGCGTTCATATGATATCAAAAGAACAGATCCTTCCTCAGAAAGATCTATTAGATAAGGGCTACACTTACTTCCATAGTTAGTTTAAATACCATAGAGTGCACCGGTTTGTTTCACAACATGAACAAAGCAGAAACATGGTCAGACCTCTAACAAACTTCGAATCTCTATGTACTCGCACACCACCAATCACTCATACCCTTTCATCGATATATAAATTATTAACCATGAACCCACCTGGCTATATACCACAATATCTCGAGAACTGGGAAGATGACCTGGGTATAATCATCCTTCCTCAAACAGGCGCAATGATTTTCCAGAACATAACAAAAACGTCAATATAACTTTCCATGGTGGAAATTAATTTAAAAATCTTACATAGGTGGTATCTTACCCCATAAAAACTACACCGCTTATTCAGACACAAATCTGACCAGTGCTGGAGATGTGGCCACAGAGGCAGCGGCATGGCGCATATGTGGTGGTGGTGCAATTCAATCCAAACCCTTTGGAGACTAATTATAACAGAAATAGACTTGATCCTGGACATCCAATTTCCCTTAGATCCATTGATTTGCTTGTTATGCAAACCCCCCAAAATCAAGTATAAACCCTACAAAAAAACTATTATATATTATGACAAACAGCATAAAAGTTTTAATAGCCAAGAATTGGAGATGCAAAACTACCCCAACCCTAGAAATGTGGTCTCAGAGTTTCAGAATTTTTAGAACTAGAGGAATATTAAAAAAACGACAAGGTGGATGTATACGCAGAAATATTAAATACATGGGAACAATACCTCAAACAAACACCCACAGTCGGAAAACCGCAACACCCAAACTCCCTCAATTACTTAACCAGCACAGTCCATGACCAGATATATCCTGGATGGCTTGAGTAAACCCCTATAGACCAAATCTGTTATTGAACTGCACGCATATGGATGCCACAAAACTCACCTACTTTAATGATAATAAAATACAATGAATAAAGTATGTCACCTAATCTTGAGTACATGAGCAGCCCCCTCTTTCTTTCTCTCCCTTCTCTTTTCTTTATAAATATTTCTTTTTTCCCCCCTTCTTCCTGCATAGAAAATATTATGTTTCGATCATAAAAGAGGAAAGATATTCTTGTTTTTCTATGTTTAATTTCATATTAGTATGTAAAACAATACTGAAGTTGTTGTTATACTTTGACAGAGCTGTGTCTCCCACACTGTATTATGCAAATTTTGACAAAGTCAGTTTAAAAAAAAAATAATAATAATAAAAAAAAAAAGACATGAGACTAAGGGGCCGATTTATGAAAGTGCAAGCGGACATGATACGATGCCCCCTGCAGAATCACAGCCAATCGGTTGCTAGCAGGGGGTGTCAATCAGCCCAATTGTATAGGATCGGGCGGATTGATGTCCGCAGCCTCAGAGCAGAGGCTCACGCAGAAACAGGGTCATCAAGCTCCATTTGGAGCTTGATAATTCGGCCGCTAAGAATATTATGCTCCCATGACAAATCCAGTATCTTTATTGAATGTTACCTTTTTAAATGGGCATATGGTATTAACACTTCTAAACTAATGTGGAACACAGGGGGTTATACAGAGCAGTGGGGAGGAGATCAGATGAAGTTGCCACAGGCTGCACAATGACACAGAAGGGATTACCATACAATGGCACTAAACCCCTGCTCTCATATGACTGATTTGCAGTTATTAAAAGGGACAGTGCACTGTAAAATTGTTTTTATAGTGATGTATTTTTAATGACTTGTTATACCAGCTGCAAAGTATAACATTTATGAGAAATTGATTTTTCGGTTTATTTGTGTATATGAAGTAGCTGGTTTTGTGCTTTGAAACCACAGCCTATTACAATGGGTTAAGCTTCAGGTAATATCAGATCTAATTATGTTATCACTTTGTGTACACACACTTGCTTCCTTATCTTATATTTGTCTGGAAAACTAAAGCGCAATACATAGAGGGAACAATGCAAAAATTATTTTATTACTTAACTATCCTGCACCCCACTGTGAGTGTTATTTCTTCTGCTGGCTGTGTTTACTCAGGCTATTCAATAGCTGATACTCCAGTATACAAACTTTCAGTATAGGTTGGGATACCACAAGCTAAATCAGCTATTTCAAAGGCCAAAATAGGGGTAAAGGAGCTACTTGTAAATAATTTAATACAGTCCTGCAGGTAAAATGGATCATTGGGAAAAAATTAAATGGGAGAACTATTTTGGGTGAACTGTCCCTTTAACTAGCTCTGTATCTGACCATTAAACAGTGCCATGTTACTGTAGTAGTGAATGTCAATATGGTACTATCAACATTTCAATGGTAAAACAATTTGACAATGTATATTTATATAACATCATCATTATTACTATCATTGTTATGATCTACAAGCTATCAATAAAGAAACTCAACAAACACAAAAAGAGCAGAGGCTACTCTCTATGCATAAAACTGGACAGATCAGAAGTTTGTCCTTTCTGATTAACAACTTTATTCCATTAAATGGTGATCACTACATCAGGGATATTTGTTTCTCTATCTAAGTGGTGCTAAGATGCTGAGCACATATATTTTAAAAAAAAAATTAAAAAAAAAAAAATTCCTGAAGCAATCGAAGATCTCATAAGGAAGAAGTCCTGCATACCCCTGAAAATGTATAACCAAATACCACTTGTGAAGTGTTTGAATATATGAAGACATTTGATTTATTGTACGCATAAGAAACTTTAAATTCTGTTTTATTTAAACTTGTATTTATTTTTCATATGTTGCCGATTTGTCTTGTGTTGCACTTCTCCAAGTTACCACTTCAAAACACAGAGAAAATTATTTAGCATAAAGTATATGAAGGAATGGCTTGGGTCGGGGAACAAAAAAAAATAAATAAAAAAAATACAAATACAATTGTGGATAATAATCCCAGAAAAAAATAATAATACATAAATAGATTTATAAGTCTGTAACAAAGTGAAAAATCACCTTAACAGAAAAAAATGGTTGTAAATGCTTCTCTGGGATCCCATTTGTTCAGAAATAGCAGTCATATATGGCTTTGGCTTTGGCTTGGCTTTTTGGTAGTTAGAAGGCCGCTAAATACCGCTGTGCACCACACATGTATTGCCCAGCAGTGAAGGGGTTAATTAGAGAGCTTGTAGGGTTAATTTTAGTTTTAGAGTAGAGATCAGCCTCCCACCTGACACATCCCACCCCCTGATCCCTCCCAAACAGCTCTCTTCCCTCCCCCACCCCACAATTGTCCCCGCCATCTTGAGTACTGGCAGAAAGTCTGCCAGTACTTTAAAAAAAAAAAAGCTTTTTTTTTATTATTATTATTTTTTAAAATATTTATTCTGCCTTTTAGGATCCCCTTTTAGCCCCCAACCTCCCTGATCCCCCCCAAACAGCTCTCTAACCCTCCCCCCTCTACCTTATTGTCCGCCATCTTGGGTACTGGCAGCTGTCTGCCAGTACCCAGTTGTCCATATAATTAGTTTTTGTTTTTTTCTGTAGTGTAGCTTCCCCCCTCAATACCCTACCCCCCTCCTGGATCCCTTCAAAACAATTTTCCCCCTCTCCCTTCCCCTCTTTCCTTGAGTATAATGGCCGTGGGTGCGTACACATGCGCGCTCCCGAGCCCCGCCCCCTTGCGTGCTCACAGACACTCATCACAGGATCCGGAGCACGCACCAGCGATGGGCCACCCACCCGCCTCCCTGCATTGGCTCCCACCCACCCACCAACGATTGGCACCATTGCTTGACGATGCAGAGAGGGCCACAGAGTGGCCCTCTCTGCATCGAGAACTCTGCAATTCTATTTCTGCAGTGCCCCACTTGTGGGGCATGCAGAAATAGCGCAATCTCGCTATTTTGAGCAAGATCGCAGCAGAGAGAAGCCCAGGAAGCCAGGGCATAACGACCAACGTCGTAAGGGGTTAATCATCTTGATATCCTTTGTTGATAAGTATCTAAAAAAGGCTCAGGAGCTGCCGATTGGTGGCTGCACATAGATGCCTTGTGTGATTGGCTCACCCATGTGCATTGCTATTTCTTCAACAAAGGAAATCTGAAGAATGAAGCAAACAAAGTGAAGGCAAACTGATAAATGAAAGCCCGTTTTTTTAAAATACTATTAAAAAACAGGGGCACTTTAATTTATCAAAGTTTAGAAGGCAGCCATTTTGATTAAAAAAAAAAAACTTACCTTTGTTTTTTTCACAGCAAGAGCAGCTTCCCCCACCGGAGATCCTCTCTTCGCACATCATCAATGACTAATCCAACTTCCTCCAATCATGGCATGGCCTCAGGCAATGACTACCCTGGGGGGGAAGTCGTGATAGGAGGAAGCTGGATTAGTCATCGATGACGTGTGAAGAGAGGATCTCCGAGTGGGGGAAGCTGCTCTGGCTGTGCAAAGAAGAGAAGTTTTTAATCAAAACGGCTGTTTTCTAAACTTTGATTAATGAAAGTGCCCCTGTTTTTAATAGTATTTTTTTAAAAAGGGCTTTGATTTAATTAAAGTTTACCTTCACTTTATAACAAAATATTTGTGATTCTATTTTTAGTTAGTTAACACCTTACCTTGGATTTTAGGTTATTAAAGTGTATTGACACATCTTCAAATATCATGCAGACTCAAATAAATCTCACTCACCTCTTCCACATCCTCGTCTAGCTGTTCATTAGGATCCACCTCTCTGACTAAATCATGAAGCTTCTTCTTTGTTAGAACCTGATCAAAAGAAAAACAGGACATGTGTATTAAAGACCTGTTAAACTGAGCCAGAGTCTATCTTTAGATCATGGTGACACCCATTTCTATATCACACCATTATACAGTTCTGTTACCTGGTTAGCATCTGGGCTCACACGTCCCCCTCCTGTTGTAGATCCTGGAGTTTTGACCCCCACAGCATTGTTTACCATAGCTGGCTCCTGTTTCACAGTAGCCATAGCAGGTGTGGAGGAAGAGAAGCTGGACAGGTTGATCAGCGTGGATGCTCCAAATTGATTCATAATCTGAAGTGCTTTCCCACGCAGCTCACCCAATCGGGTTACGTCTGCGTGCTGCTTTGGGGTATGGGGCCCAGGGCCTAGTAGCTGAAGAAGAATGAAGGAAAATAGATTACAACAGCTTCTAGGAACATAAACTTTAAACAATGCATTCTGAATCTCAATGCCAAGTCTAAGTACACTTGAATGCCTCACCACAATCAGAGTGATAAAAGAGAAAATGTGGGCAGCTGCTCTATTTTCTCTGAAAGTAATTATATCAGAAATGTAAGGTTAAAAGCCGGCCAGAGAGAAATAGAAAGAGAGAGAGAGAAAGAGAAAAAAGAGAAAGAGAAAAAAGAGAAAGAAGAAAAAAGAGAGAGAGAGAGACTTATGGGCTAAAATAATTAGTGATTGGCAACTCAGATTTAAATACCTCATAAAATCAGGTATATACAGAGCCCTACTGTAAATCCTCTTTTTTTTTCAGGGTAGTTTATATTAACTTCAAAAAGGGACCAGCATCAGTAGTTCCACAGTCGGGGTATTCAACCCTTTCGCTGCTGGGGAATATTCACACAAACCCTGTCCTAGACATTTTTTGTTGTTTGGCCTTCATTGCCTTTGCACATAATTTTTTGCAAAGTTTTCTGGAGGTACCCAAACTCAAATTATACAGCAGACCAAGCATTTTTACAAAACAGCTTAAAGTGATGGTAAATTTAGTGCAATTTAAAATATCTTATTCTTCAAGTCACTACCACCTAAATCGCTAACTTTTTTTTTCTTTTATATCTCAAAATTTTAGATGTAAATTACTTATGTTTATCAGACTTTGCTCGGCCCTCTGCATTACTTCCTGATCTGTCCTTGATCGTACATAGAGAGTGGTACCACCCGCTCTCTACGTCGTCATATGGGCAGCTTGGCTTTTAACTTTAGCTTTGCGCGCCATTACCTGTATTGTGACAACAAGTATGCGATTTAGCGCATGTGCTTAAAATAAGAGGGGCGTGTTGGGGTATTTTACAGTCGCAGACTGGCCTGGATTTTGATTGTAAGTCTAAAAAACATGGCGTTGATTGTACGGGCGGAGGAACGGAGGTAAAATTCAAACGATATAAACAATAAATATTTCAAAATAACACATTTGGCCAGTTTCAAGAATTAAAAGTCCATATATTTTTTTATTTTCTATGCGATCGAATGTTTCACATACTTAGTTTACCATCACTTTAAGTTAACAGAAATGTAGTATGATATAATGCCACCATATCAAATGCAAAAATAGTAAGTTTGTGACATTTTGGACGAGATTACAAGTGGAGCGCTAATTTATCGCGTGTCCACAAATGGGCAAATTTGCCCGTTTTTGTGCGAGCGATAAATAACCAGCCATTATAAGTGGCTGGTTATTGCTCGCTGAAGCAATTAGCGCTTATAAAATTAATAAGAGATCAGATCTCTTGTTATAAATGTCCACAAAATGCCCCCAAAATCAAGTGTAATATATATATATATATATATATATATATATATATATATATATATATATATATATATATATATACATACACACAAAATAAGATCGTAGCATCTTTATTTTTTAATAAAATAAATGCAAAAAGCAGTATTTGAGGTCTAAAGGGAGCAGGTGTGGGGTATTTAAAAAAAAAAAAAAAAAGGCACTGAAAAGTGCCTTTACATTGCAGTCTATGGGAACTGTGTGTTTCCAGAAAATATATATGTATATGCTTAAATCCATAATGTGTATATACAAATATTTACGTATATAAAGCACATAAATATATATTTACAGTTTGCTGCCATCGCTGTGCTACTTAACCCCTGCGCGAGTTTTCATGCAGTGTCTGATGGCATGAGGACAAGGCTCCCTTTGGAGCCTATGAAAGTGCACTTTTGTGAGCTCAAGGCTTCCTAGCAATGCGAACGCAGCCTCACGTTCACATTGCTAGGAAGCATTGCGCTCACGAGAGTGCACTTCCATAGGCTCCAATGGGAGAATCGTTCTCATTACTCATTGGAGTGCTAATATTTCTCTCGAAAGCGATATTTAGGGCTCTGCATGTGGTGTACATATTAAATAGCATTTCCTAAATATTTCAAGCACACATTTATTGTCCCATATTTAGCATCACCTTCTCAAAACGGCAGAATTTGTGTATTTATACTTTACAGTTAAATTAACAATTAAACATCAGACGCGAGAACAATTCATTTTTTTAGTCACAATTCACTATATTGCGGTCTATTGAGTAGATCAGTAGGTATAAAAATATCTAAAAGAAAATAAGGCACAAACTCTTGAGTGTAGCGTTTATCTGATTTAATTTCTTTCATGGTGATGAGAGTCCATGATCCATTATTCATGTGAATTACTATTCTCTGCCACTAGGAGACAAAGATTCTCAAATCCCAAGAGCTCTATAAAACCCCTCTCACCTCACACATACTGCAGTTAAACGTATAGCCAAGCAAGTGAGGTAAGAAAAAGAAAGAAGAGGCAAAAATAGAGCAGGGGGGAAAAAAAGATGTGCTATAAAAAAAAAAATCTAACCCCAAACAAAGGGTGTGGTCTCATGGACTCTCACCACCATGAAAGAAATTAATTTATCAGGTAAGAATAAATTATATTTTCTTTCATACAAGTGGTGAGAGTCCACAATCCATTACTCATGTGAACTAATACCCAATCTGTGGAGTTCATGAGTAATAACATAAAGGGAGGGATTTAAAAACATTTTTCACCGAGAATATAAATCCACAACCCGAAAGAGATTTTATATATATTTATTTTATTTTTATTTTTTTATTATTTTAAATAACTCACTTAAAAACAAAACCAGGCATAACCAAACAGACAACTGCATGAAGAACCTTACTAACAAAGGCTGCTTTAGAGGAAGCAAAAACATCAAAATTGTAGAATTTAGTTAAAATATGCATAGAAGACCAAGTAGCTGCCTTGCAAATATGATCAACTGATGCCTCATTCTTAAAAGTCCAAGAAGTGGCAACTGACCTAATGAGCTGTAATTCACTGAGGCTGACCTGCCTCCAAATAAGCTCTGTGAATCAAAAGTTTGTTTTTGGTTTGAAAATAATTTTATTGAGCGTCATAAAAAAGTACAATATTTTCCATAAGGTTACAAAAGGTAGAAAAAAATAAATAAAGAAAAAGAACAATGCAAAGTTTTAAGTAAGCAATTTTAACATGGATTACTACTTGAGTGGCAGAATATGGAAAACTATGATTCCCTGGAATGATCACAGGAAAGTACATACGGTAGTCCCATGAATGGTAATTGCGTTTTCCTTTGAAAAAATGTCCATTGAGACCCTTTTTTAACATATAGATTATAGTTATCATCTAGGATGCTTTGCTTTCATAAACTTGTTACAAACTTAACTGTGAAATCCTATCTTCTTATACATAAAGGCATGTGCAAATCTATCTCCTTGCGTCCTACTTAAGAATTCAGCACACGTGAATCAAAAGTTTTAACCAAGAGGCTAAAGAAATAGAAGCCTTCTGACCTTTCCTATGCCTAGAAAAAAGAACAAACTAGAAAATTGTCTAAAATCCTTAGTAGCATCAACATATTTTAATGCCCTAACAACCAGAAAATGCAAAGATCTTTCAAAACCATTTTTAGGATTAGGACACAAAGTAGGAACAACAATTTACCAATGCTCTCTGAAGAAACAACCTTAGGCAAAAAATTAAATGATGTCCGTAAAACAGCCTTATCTTTATGAAAGATCAAATAAAGGAGGCTCACAAGAAAGAGCAGCAAATTCAGAAACTCTTCTAGCAGAGGATATAGCCAACAAAAGTATCAACACTTTCCAAGAAAGTAGTTTAAATGTCCAAATTATTCAGAATCAAAAGGAGGAGCCTGTAATCCCTTAACACTAGGTTATGCACCTTCAGGCAACTGGCAGATAAACCATTATAAAGGCTATCCTGAAAAAACAAGAATCCTAGGAATTCTAAAAGCATGCCAGGAAAAACCAAGATATGAAAGTTTTCCCGAGCCTTGTGATTGATCTACATAGAAACAGGCTTATGAGCCTGAATCAGAGTTTTAATCACAGAATCTGAGAAACCCCTATGTCTCAGAACTAAGCGTCAGTTTCCATGCCATCAAGTTTAGAGACTTGAGATCTAGATGGAAAAATAGGACATTAGGATAGAAGGCCTGACCATAGAGGAAGAGGCCAAGGAGGGTAACTGGACATCTGAACCAGATCTGCATACCAAATCCTGAGAGGCCATGCTGGGGCAATCAGGATAAACTACTTCTCTAGCCTTATCTTGGAAGTCACTCTGGGAAGAATAACCAGAGAAGGGGACAGATAAGCAGGCCAAAATGACCTAGGGAACTACTAGAACATCCACTATCTAGTACCTGGAAAGTTAGTTGTTCAAAAAAGAGGCCATCAGATTTCTGGGAGACCCCAAAGATCCACAATCTGATTGAACA
Organism: Bombina bombina; assembly: GCF_027579735.1. Lineage (NCBI taxonomy): Eukaryota > Metazoa > Chordata > Amphibia > Anura > Bombinatoridae > Bombina > Bombina bombina. Next base: position 545,959,380 of record NC_069501.1, on the reverse strand, counting down.
CATCCTGATGAAGAGTCCACTCCACTGGATGTAGACACAGACGACTGAGAAAGTCTGCCTCTTAATTGTTCACTCCTGGAATGTGAATTGCAGAAACTAGACAAGTATTTGCTTCTGCCCAAGAAAGAATCCGAGACACCATCATAGCCAGGGAACTGAGAGATCCCCCTGATGGTTAACATAAGCTACTGCTGTAACATTGTCTGTCTGCAAACAGAGATAAGAGTACCTTTTCAACAGAGGCCAAGCTTGAAGGGCCCTGAAAATTGCACAGAGTTCTAGAACATTGATTGGCAACCTCGCTTCCTGAGGTTCCCAAACCCCTTGTGCTGTCATAGACCCCCCAGACAGCTCTGCAACCTGAAAAAGACTTGCATCTGTAGTGATCACAGACCAGGTAGGACGAGCAAAAGAAGCCCCCTGACTAATAAACAAGTAACACAAGCTTTCATACGAGTCTTTCATATGAGAGTCCCCATACATAAAGGGTACACAGGCAGCTTCCTCTTTTAAAATATCCTCCTGCTTGAAAGTGGCCTCTGATCTATAAAAAATATAAACGAGAACAGGGCGTCCCAATAGTGTAATATCTCCATGAGATGTAATCTAAAAAACTAAGTACTTACAGATTTAATAGCACCCAATCATTTCTATTCATTCAGGCTGGACTATTGGAAGCCGACCAGCTGACTTAAATCTCAGTAATGCAAGAGAGATTCCTTCTATGGGGAGTTTTCACAGCTATAAGTATCCGAAAAGGAGTGGTATGCCCAAACTAGATATGGCAAACTGACCGATTGCTCTCCTTTTCCAAAAAACTAGCCCAAATAAGCAGGTTGTTCTGTCTCCCAAACTAGGCACACTGGTACATCAATACACAAGAATACTAGAGGGATGCGCTCTAATCCAATGAGCGTAAACCAAACAAGCGCAATCCCAGTGCGTGTAAACAGGCTGGCGCACAAAAAAACCTGCTGCGCGCAAAAGGGAAACAGTGAAAGATCTGTCCCAGGGAGATAGATATAGATATATATATATATCCCCCAAGATATCAGCACTCTCTGTTCCTGCCGTACAACTGTGGGGTGCCATCCAGTATATATGTAATAAATAAATACAAAGGATGCACTTGCCTTGATTCAAAATATTTAAATTAGTGAGTTAATGTTTTCAGGGAGTACGGGGTTACTCCCCAAAATGGTTAACTCACTAAATTAAATATTTTGAATCAAGGCAAGTGCACCCTTTGTATTTTTTTTTTTTTTTTTTTAAATGTAAAAATACATACCCTATATATATATAGATCCATAAAGGGAGGCAGAACACACGAATTTGTAGAGGAAACTAAAAGCACCCTGGCGAATGGTACAGTTGAGTGAGAGTGCACCTTTATGGAAATTATATGTATATCACTGAATAGCAGCTTCTGGTAGTAAGAAGCTTCTGACCCCTGTTACAATAAGGGATGGTACCTATACTATATTGGTTACCAATGTTTTACTGTTATATACAATACACAGATGTCCAGACCACATTGCATTCTCAGAATAACTGCAACCCTCAACTACAATGCACTATACTATAGCATTAACCTTAACACTGGCATACCCCAGTACAGCTATTAATGGAACCAGACCCACTATAACATTAGATTTATTGTGGTGGGGCTTACTGTTAAATTGCTAATCATAACCCCTAACATCCAAGAAGACTCTTACATGCCCCACCTCCTCCTTGAAACTAAGTACCCGCACTTGATCCCACTGCACATTAGAGAACCCGTGCACCTAAGATGACCCTCCCAGCTCTTAAGAGAAACCCCTCCAAATCTTACATAAAACCCCCCCAGCTCAGTTAGAAGAGAGAACAATTCTCAAATTTAGTCCTTCCACCGTAATTGTAACCAATTAACCAAACAGGATTTAAAAGAATAAAGTATCATTATTTAAAAAAGGAAGAAAACTGGAGAAGCCCTAGACTACATCACAGAACAACACTGCAAAGGGTGATCTCCATTATGGTGGAAAAAAAGCTGAAGGAAAATATTATTTATAAGGAGTGTCTGTTTTGGGGATGATCTTGTTTTTAGATATGGGGCTTTAAGTTGCAAGGGAGGTCAGTTTAACCGAACATTAATAGCAGAGCATATACAGCATATATATATTGTTTCTGAGAAAAGCAAATCAAGTTTTTTGTTGTTTGTTTGTTGTTGTTTTTTAAACAAATGTAACGTTCAGCCAACATATCAACACCAGCAACTAAAACGGTTTCCTGCAAAAATAGCCAAAGTATTTTGAGAGCATACAAGCAAAATATAGGCCCTGTTCAAAGTAACTTTGAATCTAGAGGGATCATAGCAAAATAAAAGTTTACTGGGTGGTGATAAACAGGCTCAAAAGTCCCTGACACAGTGTGGGGTAGATGTAATTTTGAGGAGACGTCCATCTTTATTACATCTATATTCTATGAATTTTGAGACATTGTACACATAATTATGTACTTTCTTGTCTTTATGTCTATAAGTCTAAGGACCATACATTATTATAAGTGATAAATAAAAAGAGAGAAGCGCTCAACCTGGGAACGAACAATAGAATAAAAGCTTGTTCTATGGATAGCTACCACCCAAGAAGCAGCCTCTTTTTGCTCAACATGTGCCTTTCACAGAGAAGAACTTTCCTGAAGCATATCAGTCTGATCCTGACTTCACAGTAATGTCCAGCCCTGAAAGTGTCACAATTTGCATAAATAAAAAGAGAGAGGGATTGCCTAGTATTTCGGGGCTGGACTGTACTGTTAAGTCAGGATCAGACTGATATGCTTCAGGAAATTTCTTCTCTGTGAAAGGCATATGTTGAGCAAAAAGAGGCTGCTTCTTGGGTGGTAACTAGCCATAGAACAAGCTATTATTCGTTCTCAGGTTGAGCGCTTCTCTCTTTTTATTTATGCAAATTAGGACATTTAGGGAAGTCTCCCTAAGTGTGATGCGGGAAGCCAGACGTGGACCCGTTGCTCAGTGTGCCTAGAGGGATATGGCTGCACCTCACTGATAAGGCCCACAATAGGCCGAAACGTACGTCTGGGGGTTTTGAGGTTTCTCTCGTTCAGAGGGGGATTGCCTGGTATTTCGGGGCTGGACTGTACTGTTAAGTCAGGATCAGACTGATATGCTTCAGGAAAGTTCTTCTCTGTGAAAGGCACATGTTGAGCAAAAAGAGGCTGCTTCTTGGGTGGTAACTAGCCATAGAACAAGCTATTATGCTATTGTTTGCTCTCAGGTTGAGCGCTTCTCTCTTTTTAATTTATGCAAATTATTATATGTGAAACTGTTTAAATCACAAATGTTGAAGGTGCATTCTACATCAACTGCACAAATAAGCAATAATCACTGAATAAATACAGACTGTCACCTTTTCTAAGGCAAGACTAAAATATGTCATGATAACAAGTAAACTAAAAAGATATCACAAAGTAATGGAAACAGGTCCAGTTAGTTTTAGAATAATTTCTTGTTAATTGTGTTTTTCAAACAAAACTTTATAGTTCTGGTAATTATTTAAAGGGCCATTATAGAAAAAAAAACTATCACATGCTCTCATTTTTTACAGCATGTAACTATCACTATTAACCCTGCAGGGGTTAAACCCAAGTACAGTACTGTTCACAGATAACTGCTGGTCCCGAACAGAAACCGCTGGTAAATCAATCAACGCTAGATGCACAGCTGGGTCGTGCAACTATTACTGCTGATTGGGTCAGCGGCAGTGCTAGTCAGTTGACACTCACGGCTATTAGTCTTGAGGTGGAAACGTCACCTCACTGGAGAAAGCGTTGTGCAGTTGGCGGTCGGAGGTGCTGAGTTAGTGATCTTCTTTCCTTACAGATAGGGTGAGTTTAACATAGTTTCTTACAAAAAAAATAAATAGTGATGGTAAATCCTAGCGTTTGTTATATAGGAATTAACAAAATGTCAACTCTTGAAGTAAGGTTGTTTTAGTACATGCCATTAAATATAATGAAACTCTGCATTTGTGTAATGTCTCCTGTATATTACAGACGCAACAAGCATACCAACACAAATGGTACAGTTTTGCTACTATCCAGAACTGATCAGTTCCAACCATGGAATCATCACTAGCTCAAACTATTATTCACTTACCTGGTCTGTGGTATTTGAGGACTGGATCTGAAACCCACTAATAAAGAGCTCCTCTGTCCTACCAAAGTATATTGAAGAATTAATCACAAACTACTTACCATATGGAATATGTTTCTTCTTTACCACAACTGAATTGAAAAGGGACAGCAAACACAAGATTTTTCTTTCATCATTCAGATAGAGTTTACCATTTTAAAACATGTTTCCAAAGGTATTTCTATTATCAACTTTGCTTCATTCCCTTGTTATCCATTATTGAAGGAGCAGCAATGCACTACTGGGAGCAAGCCAAACACATTGGTGAGCAAATGACAAGAGGCATACAGTTGCAGCCACCAAACAGCTAGTGCATTGCTGTTCCTAAGTCTACCTAGGTATGCTTTTCAATATAGAATACCAAAAGAGAGATACCAAGCAAATTACAATACATATTAGGAGCAAATTGGAAATGTGTTGAACATGGCATTCTTTGAATTATAAAGAGTTGCATTTGACTTTACTGTCCATTAACTGGTGAAATCCTGCCATCTTTCTCGTGTATCTTCAAGCAGAAGTACTTCTAGTGATCACTAGTAATTTTCCAAACAAGCACAGAATAGTCTAAATCTCATAGATGAGCTCCATTCCTAAGAACAACCCAAAATATGAGAATTTAAAAAAAAAAATCACAATTTAAGATTTGTTTGCTTGATCCACCTGAAATCAAATGTATAGTTTTCATTATTTTTAAAGAACATTGCTCTGATTTTCAGACTCCTAACCAAGCCCTAAAGTTTTATGAGAATACTGTCGGCTACCTACTCCAGCTTGCTCCTGTTTGTGTAAAGGGTCTTTTCATATGCAAAAGAAGGGGGAGTGTCTTATTTCCCACTTGCAGTGGGCTTTCCAACTGCCTTTTCAACAGAGTTAAACTGAGAGCTTCTAAGTAAGTTTTTAAACAGTTTTATACTGGATTTTTATATCAGTATCTGTGCATCTTATTCTTTATAGTAATGTCTATTACATGCAGTTATATGAAAATGAGTGTATACTGTCCCTTTAAGTTTTCACAGGGACTAGAGCCGAGAAGAAAATCTAACTACTCCGCTTTATAAACTGTGGTTTTATGAGCAATTATTCAACATAACTGTACAGTGCAGAATATTTATTAACAGTGCTTTAGTTCTTGCAGCTTGTTACCAGGTTATATGCCACACTACTATACAGTTTAGAGTGCCCATTATCAGAGATTAGATACTCAGCATCATTACACGAGTGTAAATGCTATTCAATATATAGCGCAGCATATTGATCATCAATATACACACACACAGCACAGCAAATGGTTAATAAGGCTGTAGCATTTGGGATACTCTATATCACTATATAGTGAATCATGCTTACACACTTCTTACTTACAGCTAGCTGAGTATCTAGCTCTGTAATGACATCACACACGGCGGTGGGACCACTGAGCACACACGCCATGGTCACTGGCTGTCTGTGGACAACAACAATATCAGGAATAGGTGTACACATGCTGGTGTCTAGGCAAGTAAAACACATACAAATAGCTAGAATATATGTGTGCAGAGAAATGAAACTTTATAGGAACATGGTACTCTAACATGTATATAAAAGAACAGCAGGTAAACATGTTACACTTTTTCTTTCATGTATGAAATAATTAAAAGGGACATAATACTCATATGCTAAATCACTTGAAACTGATGCAGTATAACTGTAAAAAGCTGACAGGAAAAGATCACCTGAACATCTCTATGTTAAAAAGGAAGATATTTTACCTCACAATTTCATCAGCTCACCAGAGTAAGCGTTCTGTAAAAAGTTATCGTTTAGTTACTGCCCAGCTGTAGGTTAAAAAAAAAAAAAAAGTTAGGAAGGAAGAAATGAACAGCAGCCAATCAGCATCAGCAGTGCTGAGGTTATGAACTGTTTAACTGTGACCTCATAGTAAATTTCCTTAAACTGAATAGGGTAAAAACGTGTGCATGAGGCATGCTCCCTTGCAAGTCCTGGGACAGGCATACTGATTGGCTGCTTAAAGTCCTTTACAATGGGCTGTGAATACTTAGGACATTTTTAGGTAAAATCTCTTATTTTTTACATAGAGATGTTCAGGTGATATTTTCTAGTCAGCTTTTTACAGCTATGCTGCATCACTTTCAAGTGTTTCAACATTTGGGTATCATGGCCCTTTAAGTAAAAAAATGTAAATGCAAACTGAAACTAAAAGGAAGTGCATGATTGTGCACAACAGAGTCCTGTAACCCAACAGATCAAAGGCTGGAAAGAGCAGCTTCAGTAGAAAGTTAAAGGGACAGTAAAGTCAAAATAAAACTTGCATGATTCAGACAGTGCAAGCAATGTTAAACAATGACTTTACAATATACTTCTATTATACAATTTGCTTCTTTCGCCTGGTATCCTTTGTTAAAAAGTATAACAAGGTACATTCGGGAGCAATACAGCACTACTGGGAGCTAGCTAGTGACTGGCGAATGCACGTATATGCCTTTTGTCATTGACTCACAAGATGTGTTCAGCTAGCTTCCAGTAGTGCATTGTGCTCCTTCACAAGATACCAAGAGAAGCAAATTTGATAACTTAAGTTGTATAAAAGTGTATGCTATCTAAATTAAGATAAACTATGGGCTTCATGTCCCTTTAAAGCGATGGTAAACTTTCACCTTTATAAAAACAGATAAGAATGTTAGTGATATTTTAGCTGGAGTTTAATTGATCAGTTGTAATGAAGATGCGCTGCCTATAACTTATTTTTTTATTATAGATATGAAATTCAAATACCTTGCGCTCCACCACCCACTTCAAAAGTCAATTTGTTTGATTTGTTCTCCAATCAGTGCCCCCCACTTAAAAGGACATTAAATACTAAATAACTGCTAGATTGATTAATTCAAAGAAAAGATTATTCTGAAAAAAACATGTCGATTTTATTTTAAAGTTTCATTAGCTGTTTAAATATTGGCAAAATAAGTGTAAAGATTTAGTGTCTATAAAACAACGAGAGCTGGCATGTTGTAACTTAGGTTACCTTCTCAGCTGTTGCCAATTAGGGACAGTGATAAATAGGTTACTAGAGTGTGCAGCCAATGGCGTTAAGGAATATAACAGTGTTCTGAACTTCCATTTCTAACAGGACCTGAAAAGCTCAAAATTTCAATATGGAATTACAGGAAAAGGGGAAAATAAATAATGAAAGTATATGGCAGAGTTGTATATATATATATATATATATATATATATATATATATATATATATATATATATATATATATATATATATATATATATATATATATATATATACACATATACACACACACACACGATTTATCGTTTTATATTATCTCAAAGTGTTTAACCCCTTAAGGACCGGGCATTTCAGACAAAAACTTCCCTAAAAGACCAGAGCATTTTTACCATCACTACATTTAAACAGAAATAGAGCCTTTATTTTTACCTATCAAAACTATATATTTTTTTTTAGTAGACACCTGAAAGTATTGATCTAGGCCCATTTTGGTATATCTCCCACCACCATTTCACCGCCAAATGCGATCAAATAATAATAAAAAAAAAAAAACACGTTAACTTTGTAAATAATTTCGGTGAGAAACCTAAAATTGTGAAAAACAGCAATTATGGCACAAATGGTTGTAAATGCTTGTATGTGATCCCCTTTAGAAGGCCGCAAAATATGCCACTGCGTACCACACTTGTATTATGCACTGCAGTGAAGGGGTTAATTAGGTAGCTTGTAGGCTTAATTTTAGCTTTAGTGTAGTGTAAAGATCAGCCTCCCACATTACACATCCCACCCCCTGATCCCTCCCTGACCCCCCTCAAACAGCCCTATTCCCTCCCCACCTTACAATTGTAAAGTCTGCCAGTATGAAAAAAGCCTTTTTCTATAAAAAAAAAATATGTATTTGCTGCAGTGTAGGTTCCCCCCTGACCACCCCCTGCAGCTGCCCCCCTCAATACCCTACCTCCCTCAGATACCTTTATGATGACGGATCCCACTGTGGATCCCCCTCATTGCCCCTACCTCCCTCCTTCCCCCTTAATGACGCCATTTTTTTTTGTAGCTCTGATGAGCAGTCCCACCCACTCCCACCTTCCCAAGCGATGTGCAGCCCACCCGCCTCCCTCCTTGCACTCCCACCCAACGATCGGCACCACCGCTGTGCGATGCAGAGAAGGCCACTCTACTCTGCAAAACTATTTCTGCAGTGCCCCACTCGTGGAGCATGCAGAAATAGCGCAATCTCACTATTCTGAGCGAGATCGTGGAAGAGAGAAGCCCAGGACTGCTGGTCCTTAAAGGGACATTTAACACTTTGAGATGGTAATATAAAATGATAAATTGTATATAATAAAACAACTCTGCAATATACTTTCATTATTTATTTTGTCCTCTTTGCCTGTAATTCCATTCTGAAATTGTGAGCTTTTCAGTTCCTGTTAGAAATGGAAGTGCAGAACACTGTTAAATCCAGCACAACCATTGGCTGCACACTCTAGTGACCTATTTATAACTGACCCTAATTGGCCACAGCAGAGAAGGTAACACAAGTTACAACATGGCAGCTCCAAGTGTTTTATAGACACTAAAACGTTACAATTTAAAACTACTTTCTAATTTACTTCTACAATTAAATTTGCTTCATTCTCTTGTTATCATTTGCTGAAGGAACAGCATTGCACTACTGGTAGCTAGCTGAACACATCTAGTTAGCCAATCACAAGAGGCAAATGTGTGTAGGCACCAATTAGCTTCCACTAATGTAGGATATGTCCGTATTCCTTTTCAACAAGGGATACCAAGAGAACAAAGCACATTTGAAAATAGAAGTGATATTGAAGGTGTCTTAAAATGTCATGCTCTATCTGAATCCTGCAAGTTTAAAGGGACACTAAACCCAATTTTTTTATTCCATGATTCAGATAGAGCATGCAATTTTAAGCAACTTTCTAATTTTCTCCTATTATCAAATTTTCTTCGTTCTCTTGCTATCTTTATATAAAAAGCAGGAATGTGATGCATAGGAGCCGGACCATTTTTTTATTGAGAACCTGGGTTATATGCTTGCTTATTGGTGGGTAAATGTAAGCCTCCAATAAGCAAGCGCTATCCATGGTGCTGGACCTAAAATGGGCTGGCTGCTAAGATTTAAATTCCTGCTTTTAAAATAAAGATAGCAAGAGAATGAAGAAAAATTGCTAATAGGAGTAAATTAGAAAGTTGCTTAAAATGTCATGCTCTATCTGAATCATGAAAGAAAAAATGTGGGTTCAGTGTCCCTTTAATTTTGACATTCTTTTACTTTTAATATTCTTTATACCTCTGTGATTACACTGTATCTAACCCTTTTGCAGACTGCCCCCTTATTTCATTTGTTTTGACAGACTTTCATTTTAGCCAATCAGTACAGACTCATAAATAACTCCACGGGAGTGTGCACATTATATATGGCACACATGAACTAGAAGTTCAAAGAACACATGCATAGGTTTAGTATTTAACAAAAAATACCAAGAGAATAAAGCAAATTTGATGATAATGTATAATGAAAAGTTGTTTAAAATTGCATCACCTATCTGAACAGGACTATCCCTTTAAGTTCTGTGACGGGTTGGGGATGAAATGTAGAATTTCAGGATTTTAAGTTACATGTGCATATATAATAATGTTTATTTTAAAAATGTTACCACCTTTTTATAGTCCGGATTATACAATTTTTATTTTTTTCCCATTTCTCATGGTAGATATCAAAAACTTCCAATACAAAGGCAGTTGTTTTCTTCCTAGAGATAATTTGTGGCTCTAGTGTATTGGTGACAAAAACTCAGATAACCTAAACCACATTTTAAAGTGATAGTAAATGTGCTATGTATTGAAAGATACTGAATCTACATATTTTGTAATAGTTTCATTCATAAAACTTTGGTGTAGATGCACAGATTCCGGTTATTGATTTACACCTAGAAGTTTTATTAAAACCCCTCTGGCCGCCTTTTACAAAACTGCTTTTATTCTCAAGGCGATGTTTCAAACTCTTAGCCATACAACTCACACAAACAAAACATAATGTTGCAGAGATACTTGTGGGCTCTGATCACTGAGAAGAAGAAAAAACAAAGCTCAGTTTTGTAAAGGGTGGTGGTGGGGGGAGTTAATACATTTTCTAGATGGGGGGGAGGGAGTTAATACATTTTCTAGATGGGGGGGGGGGGAGTTAATACATTTTCTAGATGGGGGGGGGGAGTTAATACATTTTCTAGATGGGGGGGGGGAGCTAATACATTTTCTAGATGTAAATCAATAACACATTTTCAACTAATTATACTAAATAATATGAAGATTCTGGATCTTCTTTCAATACAAATTTGCCATCACTTTAATTTAATAAGAAAGATTGAGAATGTCAACTATTGTGTGTGTATAAAGTGAATCACTTTGCAAAACTGTATGCAATGATACCACTACTAAAGAAAATAGTGGAAAATACTCATAGTAGTTTTTATTAAAATATATTATGCAGCGTGTGTAATATATATATATATATATATATATATATATATATATATATATATATATGTTCTTGCGCTTTAAGTTATTTTTAAGCACAATATATCACTAAACGTGGCTCTTCTGCCTATATAAATAGCTAGTAAAAATGTCAAAAAAAACAAACAAAAAACAACAGCTATGTAAGAAATGAGACCGTTTATTTAAATAAAAGTAAAATAAAAAATACTACAGCAACATGACGACGTAAGAAAGATACAGAATATAAACACACTACATGCTGAAAATATTTTGTACAATGCGAGTGTTGCTACCCACAGTACGGACATGTAATGTGTAGGGAGCTGTACATATACACCGACCTCAGCAGCTATCGTAATAACACATGCCATGTACAGCCTACAGCTCTAAAACGGTTATCTGTATCAGGACATATCCATGAGCACACTGCTTCTACTGCCGTCGTGATATAAGGTACCTGCAGCTGAGTATATAGACCAGACACACTGGGACGTACACTACACCCTCACCTCTTCCGCCTCTCTCGCTTATTCAGCCTCAGGAAATACGTCACTAGAGCCGCCCACTCACGCATGCGCAGCAACAGCCTTTGAAGCGTAATTAGAAAAACTTTATACATATAGCATCCGGGTATCTAAAAAAAAAAGTTACTTCAGTGATCAATATTAGAATGTGTATTCATTTCCGTGTATTTACATAGGAACAGTATTTGAAAAATAAACTACATTCACTGTTTATGAGTTATACTTTTTGTTAAAAAAAAAAAAAAAAATCGACACTCCAGCAGCGCTCTCAATTGTTGCTGAGTGAAGACGATTTGACCACAGATGACCGCTACTATTTTTTCCCAGCATGCTCTCTTATCTGCATACATTTGCATATCTCAAGTTAAAATGTCGATTTATTTAAACTTCCATAAATTAATTTCAATACCTTCTTTAAATAGTCATTTATGCTTTAGTTTTCAATTGATAATAAAATATTTTAGTATAAAAATTGTCACCATCAGTTTACGAAGTGTTCAGTAATGGCTGAACCCTGGAGCTAGCAGGAAACCGTTAAAAAGGGCTTGTGCCGTGCTTGGCACATCGCGGCCTCCTTTTAGGGGGCTGTGGTGCGGAATCGATATCAAGAGATTTCGGAAGCAAAATTTTTGTTACGGGGGCTGCTTGTGATCGTTATTCCGGGCGCCCCATATAAATTGTTGAAAAACAGATTTAAAAATCTGAATATGTAAAGGATAAAGTCTGTATATGCAGTTGCTTGAAGGATTGAGGATTCAAAGTTGATGATGAGGTGGAGAACATAAATCTGTCTCTCTCACTTTATTTATGTTTAACATCTGAACGTTAATATGTACCCCACAATGCTTCTAAAATATTGGTCTGTGGCACTGGCCCCTAGTGTTGGAACTTTAAAGGGACACAGAACCCAAATTTGTTCGTTTGTAATTCTATAAGAGCAAGCAATTTTAATCAACTTTCTAATTTTACTCCTATTATCATTATTTCTTCGTTCTCTTGCTATCATTTTTTTTTTAAAAAGAAGGCATCTAAGCTTTGTTTTGGTTTCAGTACTCTGGACAGCACTTTTTTATTGGTGGATGAATTTATCCACCAATCAGCAAGGACAACCCAGGTTGTTCAACAAAAATGGGCCGGCATCTAAGCTTACATTCTTGCATTTCAAATAAAGATACCAAGAGAATGAAGATAATTTGATAATAGGAGTAAATTTGAAATTTGATTGAAATTTCATGCTCAATCTGAATCACGAAATTAAATTTTTGGGTACAGTGTCCCTTTAAAGGGACACTGAACCCAAATTTTTTCTTTTGTGATTCAGATAGAGCATGACATTTTTAGCAACTTTCTAATTTACTCCTATTATCACATTTTCTTCATTCTCTTGGTATCTTTATTTGAAATGCAAAAATGTAAGTTTAGATGCCGGCCCATTTTTTGTAAAAAAACCTGGGTTGTCCTTGCTGATTGGTGGATAAATTCATCCACCAATAAAAAAAAAAGTGCTGTCCAGAGTACTGAACCAAAAAAGCTTAGATGCCTTCTTTTTAAAATACTCGGCTAGATTACAAGTTTTGCGGTAAGAGCTGCTCGATGCTAACTTGCAAGTTATTGTCACCACTCACCTCCCTATAGCGCTGCTATTACAGGTTTGCATAAACCCAGCGTTAGCAGGCAAGAAGTGAGCGAAGAGCAAAATTGAGCTCCATACCGCACTCCAATACCAGCGCCGCGGTGAGCTGGTTTTACATGCTCGTGCACGATTTCCCCATAGACATCAATGGGGAGAGCCGGCTGAAAAAAGTCTAACACCTGCAATAAAGAAGCATAAAGCTTCGTAACACAGCCCCATTGATTCCTATGGGGAAATAAAAAGATATGTTTACACCTAACACCCTAACATAAATCCCAAATCTAAACACCCCTAATCTGCCACCCCCGACACTGCCACCACCTACCTACACTTATTAACCCCTAATCTGCCGCCCCAACATCGCCACCTACCTACATTTATTAACCCCTAATCTGCCGCCCCTAACATCGCCGCCAGCTTTTAGGTGTGGCTGACTGGGAAGATTATTAACCCCTAATCTGCCGCCCCTAACATCAACGCCACTATAATAAAGTTATAAACACCTAAACCTAACCCTAAGTCTAACCCTAACACCCCCTACTTTAATAGAATTAAAATAAATCTAATAAAAAAAATTCCTATCATTAACTAAATAATTCCTATTTAAAACTAAATACTTACCTGTAAAATAAACCCTAAGCTAGCTACAATATAACTAATAGTTACATTGTATCTAGCTTAGGTTTTATTTTTATTTCACAGGCAAGTTTGTATTTATTTTAACTAGGTAGAATAGTTAGTAAATAGTTATTAACTATTTACTAGCTACCTATTTAAAATAAATACAAATTTACCTGTAAAATAAAACCTAACCTGTCTTACACTAACACCTAGCCTTACACTACAATTAAATAAATTACATTAATCAAATCCAATTAACTAAATTACAAAAAAACACTAAATTACACAAAATAGAAAATACATGATCAGATATTTAAACTAATTACACCTAATCTAATAGCACTATCAAAATAAAAAAAGCCCCCCCAAAATAAAAAAAATCCTAGCCTAAACTAAACTACCAATAGCCCTTGAAAGGGCCTTTTGCTGGGCATTGCCCCAAAGAAATCAGCTCTTTTACATGTAAAAAAAAAAAAATACAAACAACCCCCCAACAGTAAAACCCACCACCCACACAACCAACCCCCCAAATAAAATCCTAACTAAAAAACCTAAGCTCCCCATTGCCCTGAAAAGGGCATTTGGATGGGCATTGTGTCAGGGTACCAGGAATCAGACTGAGACAAGAAGTGCAAAAATAATCATACCTTTATTAATAGCAAAAAATAATAAAAAGTCCACAAGTCAAATAACAAGCCAGGAATCAAAACCAGAGCTGGTAGTCAGACGAGCCAAGTCAGGATCCAAAGCAAATAGTCAGACAAGCAGAGTCAGGAGCCAAAGCGAGTAGTCAGACGAGCCAGAATCAGGAACAAGGAGAACAGCAGAGTCAGGAACAAGCCAGGGATCAGGAACCAGGAGGAACATCAAACAGCCAGGTAATACACAGGAGCTCTCAGAAACAGGTCTGAGACAATGCAAGGGCAAAGCATACTGCACAGAGGCCCTTTAAATAATAAGTGATGACATCACAATTCTGAGACTGCATCCTGTCTCACACGGATGAAGTACACCAGTCTGGCCATAAAAGGATGTGCAGGAAATGAGCAGCATCACACAGTATGCACCAGCAAGTCAGCAAGAGAGGTTAGTAAAATGACTGCCAGCATCACATGACAAACAAGGCAGGGAAAAAACCCCTGACACATTGCCCTTAAAAGGGCATTTAGCTATTTTTCCGCCCAAAAGCACTAATCTAAAAATAAAACCCACCCCAATAAACCCTTAAAAAAAACCTAACACTAACCCCCGAAGATCCACTTACAGTTTTTGAAGACCGGACATCCATCCTCAACGAAGCCGGCAGAAGTCCTCAACTAAGCCGACAGAAGTCTTCATCGAAGCCGGCAGAAGTCTTCATCGAAGCCAAGTAAAAAGGATGCTGGAGTCGCAATTGTGCAATAGATGTGATAGCTTTATTTCATCCGATAAAACAGGTTACAATAGTGACAGCCCTTCCATAGTGTACAAGCTTACGCGTTTCGGCAGTTATGCCGTAATCATAGCTCACAGACTCCCTCCTTACTTTGGGCTTAAAAAGGGTGTAAAAACAGACTATTGGTTGAAAGGCTGTGACAAGTTTAACTCATTCTTACACTATGGAAGGGCTGTCACTATTGTAACCTGTTTTATCGGATGAAATAAAGCTGTCACATCTATTGCACAATTGCGACTCCAGCATCCTTTTTACTTTGCTACTATCAAGCCGTTTTTTTGGAGCCGGCAGTTTATCATCTCAAGTTCCTAATTAAGAATTTCCATTCCGGATACTCACAAAGTGGACAAGTGAGGACCTCACGATTGAACATAAGAATCAGGGATTCCTTACCCCCCGTAAGTCGCAACGGAGGATGACGTCACACCTGTAAGCCGGGTGAGTCATTGTGGCAGCGACCAACGTGTGGCTTGTTAGAACGTGGAGTCTCCAAGCCAAGTACACAGACCGGCGACCGCGCAGTGAGTGTTTCACCATACGACTGCAAACATACAGGTACCCACTATGGGATCAAAAGCCGTGAAGAGGGGGGTAAGTTTCATGTATTTGTGCATCCACACATTATGTGAATTTCACACAGAAGTATCCTATAGGATTATCACGAAGGGGTTTGTTTGATTCTCCCATACTTGGGGGAACGGACTCTCAATGTTCTTCATCAAAGCCGGCAGAAGTCTTCATCCAAGCGGGCCGAAGTCTGGGTTTTATTCATGACCACAAATGACTGCTACTATTTTTTCCCAGCATGCTCTCTCATCTGCATATTTTTACATATCTCAAGTTAAAATGTTGATTTATTTAAAGTTCCATAAATTAATTAATTAATCTTTAAATAGTCCTTTATGCTTTAGTTTTCAATTGATAACAAAATACTTTAGTATATAAATTGTCACCATCAGTTTACTAAGACTTCAGTAATGGCTGAACCCTGGAGCTGGCAGGAATCCGTTAAA
This sequence comes from Bombina bombina, assembly GCF_027579735.1. Classification (NCBI taxonomy): domain Eukaryota; kingdom Metazoa; phylum Chordata; class Amphibia; order Anura; family Bombinatoridae; genus Bombina; species Bombina bombina. The sequence goes on along the minus strand of NC_069501.1, from coordinate 545,943,418 downwards.
AAGGGCTTGTGCCGTGCTTGGCACATCGCTGCCTCCTTTTAGGGGGCTGTGGTGCGGAATCGATATCAAGAGATTTCGGAAGCAAAATTTTTGTTAAGGGGGCTGCTTGTGATCGTTATTCCGGGCGCCCCATATAAATTGTTGAAAAATAGATCTAAAAACTGAATGTATAACATTTATTTTTAAGTGTGAATACACTGTTACTTGATGGATTTAAATAATGCATTATATTTATAGCTGGTGGGCTTGTTGAAGAGGACGATGTGGAGTCACATATGGTAACCTAAAACATTACCTAAATCTGGCTCTCCCAATTTATTTGTGTTTAACATCTGAACCTTAATTTTATGCAGCCCACAAGGCTTCTAAAATATTGGTCTGTGGCCCCCATGTGTTGGAACTTAACCCTCACTGCTTTATGTGAACATGAATAATAATTTAATACAGTGCAATCTGTTAGCAGCAAGGTTGAAAAATTATCCAGTTCACATTGGGTTTTTGGCCCAACAACAATATTGAAATGAACAGCAAACAACTTTTGCGGTTGTAATATAAAATGTTTTAATTATTCATAGTACAAGAACGTTACAGTATACTTTATTTATTTTACTTATTTCCTCTTGGATTATTTTCTCCAAATAAGGCAATTCGGAATGGTGGGGAGTTTGGTTACTGAAAAACTATTGCAGCAAAATTTTAAACCATTCTAAAAGTTTCACAACAACCTTATATGCTTAATTATCACATGACTGCAGGCAACTCTTGTAATATGAGGTCATTACTGTCCCCTGAAATTACAAAAGTCTGACAGCCAATTAGTTAAAGGGACATAAAACCCAATAATGTTCTTTCATGATTGAGACAGAGCATACAATTTTAAACAACTTTCCAATTTACTTTTATTATTTAATTTGCTTCCTTCTCTTGTTATCCTTTGCTGAAAGGTTTATTTAGGAAAGCTCATGAGCAGCAAAGAACCTAGGTTCTAGCTGCTGATTGGTGGCTGCATATATATACCGATTGTCATTGGCTCACCCATGTGTTTAGTTAGAAACTAGTAGTGTATTGCTGCTCCTTCAACAAATGATACCATGAGAATGAAGCAAATTTGATAATAGAAGTAAGCTAGAAAGTTGTTTAAATTTGTATGTTCTACCTAAATCATGAAAGAAACATTTTGCATTTCATGTCTCTTTAAATGGATAATAAACCCAATTTTTTTCTTTTACGATTCAGATAGAGCATGCTATTTTAAGCAACATTCTAATTTACTCCTATTATCAATGTTTCTTGGTTCTCTTGCTATCTTTGTTTAAAAAGCAGGAATGTGAAGCTTATAAGTCAGTCCCTTTTTAGGTTCAGCACCCTGGATAGCGCTTGCTGACTGGTGGCTACATTAAGCAAATCAATAAGAAGGCATAACCCAGGTTCACAACCAAAAATGTGCATTTATCTAAGTATTTAACTTTGGTTTACAAATAGATATAAGATAAGGAAGCAAGTGTGTGTACACAAAGTGATAACATAATAAGATCTGATATTACCTGCAAGCTCAACCCATTTTAGTAGGCTGTGGTTTAATAGCACAAAACCAGCTAATTCTTACACACAAATAAACCTGAAATACATTTTATACTCTGCAGTTAGTATAACAAGTTAAAATACATTAAGGGAAAAAACAATTTTACAGTATACTAACCCTTTAGTCTTAAAGGTACAGTAAACACATTAAAGGGATAGTAAAGACCAAAAATGTTATTGTTTATAATATATAATAACTTTATTTACCATTCCCCAGTTTTGCATAACCAACACTGTTATAGAAATATAGTTTTTACCTCTGTGATTTTCTTGTATCTAAGCTTCTGCAGACTGCCTCCTTATCTCAGATCTTTTGCCACACTTGCATTTCAGGCAAATAGTTCTGACTCTTAAATACCTTCACGTGCGTGACCACAATGTTATCTATATGAAACACGTGAACTAATGCACTCTAGCTGTGAAAAACTGGCAAAAGCTTTTAACTAAGAATAACAAGAGAACAAAGCAAATTTGATGATAAATTAGAAAGTTGTTTAAAATTGCATGCCCTATCTGAATCATTAAAGTTTAATTTGGACTTTACTATCCCTTTAAGATTTGTAGATAGAATTTTTATTTATGCATAATGAAACAACTTTGCAATGTATTTTCATTATTTATGTTGTCCCTTTTTTATGTAATTTTGCTCTGAAAATTGAGCAAGTTCTAATTCTGAAAAGCCCATGCCACATATATGTCCCTAATTGGATTTCAGATAACAAATGCAAAACAATGCATTTTATACCAACTTTATGACATTGATTAGCCTTGTTGTCTGCTGACTAAAACCCAGATTGGCTCTTCCAAATAAGGCAAATGGTGGGTGGAGATTCAGAAAGGTCTAGTAATTACAATCGCCTAGATTACGAGTATTGAACGCTATAGGGAAATTAACAAACGCAACAAAAGTGGCATTATTTTATCCCCTATAGCGCAGCCATTACAAGTTTTAAAAAACCTGGCTTGTGCGGGCGATATAAGTGTTTTTAAGCTCCATACCGCACCAAAAACAAGCACTGTTTTGACGTGCTCGTGCATGCTTTCCCCATAGAAATCAATGGGGAGAGCGAGTCAGAAAAAAGTAACACCTGCGATCGCAGAAAGAAAAGTTCCGTAACGAAGTCCCATTGATGTCTATGGGGGAAAAAAATACAGTTTAAACCTAACACCCTGACATAAACCCCACGTCTAAACACTTCTAATCTGCTGCCCCCGACATCGCTGACGCCTGCCTAAAGTTATTAACCGCTAATCTGCTGCCCCGACATTTCCACCACCTAAATAAAGGCATTAACCCCTAATCTGCTGCTCCCAATATCGCCACCAATATACTAAAGTTATTAACCCCTATTCCACTGCTCCCCAACATCTCCGCCACTATATTAAAGATATTAACCCCTATTCTGCCGCTCCCCGACATTGACGCACCTAAATAAAGTTATTAACCCCTAAACCTCTGGCCTCCCACACCACTACCACTAAATAAAACTACAGGGAGTGCAGAATTATTAGGCAAATGAGTATTTTGACCACATCATCCTCTTTATGCATGTTGTCTTACTCCAAGCTGTATAGGCTCGAAAGCCTACTACCAATTAAGCATATTAGGTGATGTGCATCTCTGTAATGAGAAGGGGTGTGGTCTAATGACATCAACACCCTATATCAGGTGTGCATAATTATTAGGCAACTTCCTTTCCTTTGGCAAAATGGGTCAAAAGAAGGACTTGACAGGCTCAGAAAAGTAAAAAATAGTGAGATATCTTGCAGAGGGATGCAGCACTCTTAAAATTGCAAAGCTTCTGAAGCGTGATCATTGAACATTCAAGCGTTTCATTCAAAATAGTCAACAGGGTCGCAAGAAGCGTGTGGAAAAACCAAGGCGCAAAATAACTGCCCATGAACTGAGAAAAGTCAAGCGTGCAGCTGCAAAGATGCCACTTGCCACCAGTTTGGCCATATTTCAGACCTGCAACATCCCTGGAGTGCCCAAAAGCACAAGGTGTGCAATACTCAGAGACATGGCCAAGGTAAGAAAGGCTGAAAGACGACCACCACTGAACAAGACACACAAGCTGAAACATCAAGACTGGGCCAAGAAATATATCAAGACTGATTTTTCTAAGGTTTTATGGACTGATGAAATGAGAGTGAGTCTTGATGGGCCAGATGGATGGGCCCGTGGTTGGATTGGTAAAGGGCAGAGAGCTCCAGTCCGACTCAGACGCCAGCAAGGTGGAGGTGGAGTACTGGTTTGGGCTGGTATCATCAAAGATGAGCTTGTGGGGCCTTTTCGGGTTGAGGATGGAGTCAAGCTCAACTCCCAGTCCTACTGCCAGTTTCTGGAAGACACCTTCTTCAAGCAGTGGTACAGGAAGAAGTCTGCATCCTTCAAGAAAAACATGATTTTCATGCAGGACAATGCTCCATCAAACGCGTCCAAGTACTCCACAGCGTGGCTGGCAAGAAAGGGTATAAAAGAAGAAAATCTAATGACATGGCCTCCTTGTTCACCTGATCTGAACCCCATTGAGAACCTGTGGTCCATCATCAAATGTGAGATTTACAAGGAGGGAAAACAGTACACCTCTCTGAACAGTGTCTGGGAGGCTGTGGTTGCTGCTGCACGCAATGTTGATGGTGAACAGATCAAAACACTGACAGAATCCATGGATGGCAGGCTTTTGAGTGTCCTTGCAAAGAAAGGTGGCTATATTGGTCACTGATTTGTTTTTGTTTTGTTTTTGAATGTCAGAAATGTATATTTGTGAATGTTGAGATGTTATATTGGTTTCACTGGTAAAAATAAATAATTGAAATGGGTATATATTTGTTTTTTGTTAAGTTGCCTAATAATTATGCACAGTAATAGTCACCTGCACACACAGATATCCCCCTAAAATAGCTATAACTAAAAACAAACTAAAAACTACTTCCAAAACTATTCAGCTTTGATATTAATGAGTTTTTTGGGTTCATTGAGAACATGGTTGTTGTTCAATAATAAAACTAATCCTCAAAAATACAACTTGCCTAATAATTCTGCACTCCCTGTATTAACCCCTACAGCTACCCCTAAACCTAACCCTAACACCTCCTAACTTTAACATAATTAAAATAGATTTAAATTAAACTTACAATTATTAACTAAATAATACCTACTTAAAACTAAATACATACTTATCTGTGAAATAAAACCTAAGCTAGCTACAATATAACCGATAGTTATATTGTAGCTAGCTTAGGTTTTATTTTTATTTCACAGGTAAGTTTGTATTTATTTTAACTAGGTAGACTAGTTAGTAAATAGTTATTAAAGGGACACTGAACCCAATTTTTTCTTTTTCGTGATTCAGATAGAGCATGACATTTTAAGCAACTTTCTAATTTACTCGTATTATCAAATTTTCTTCATTCTCTTGGTATCTTTATTTGAAATGCAAAAATGTAAGTTTAGATGCCGGCCCATTGTTTGTAAACAAACTGGGTTGTCCTTGCTGATTGGTGTCCCGAGTACTGAACCAAAAAACTTAGATGCCTTCTTTTTCAAATAAAGATAGCAAGAGAACGAAGAAAAATTGATAATAGGAGTAAATTAGAAAGTTGCTTAAAATTGCATGCTCTGGGAGGAAGAGGAGGAGCTGTGCAGAGAGAGTGCGGTACAGGCTCCTTTCCCCTGCAGTTAGCCCAGTGGCGTTTTTTTCGCACCAGGAACCCTTCTGGTTAAGGGAAAAAATCTGCAGCCAAAGTCGGATACATCATGGTCAATCCTCCTACAGCGTAAAGCCTCCATCTACACTGTAAAAGATCTTTCATACCTGGAGCTTGTATGGGAAGGCTGAATGAGCAAGCTCCCCTATTGGTTAAAAAACACCTAGGACGGCTCCCCACTCACATTTTCTTCAAGTGAGAAGGGTAGACAGCCTGATTCATCTGTAACAAGTCATCGGGGAACAACATTAGCTGGCCGGTACTCACCCGAACTATCATCACCACACTGTGATATAACCAAAGCAGAGCTGGAATCTATCACTGACTTACCTGCGGGTACTGTAAGTTTCTATTGTCTGGCTGTCCTCCCCACCCACCGGTGCTGCGTGTGGGGTTTGGTCAGCGGGGCTTCTTCTTTTTTCCCCTCTCACTAGGGTGTGTAAAATTGGAACTGTCCTCCTGTTGTTTAGCCTCTCCTCCCTACCGATGCTGCGAGGAGGAGCCTACAAGCCAGACCGCAGAGCCAGATAGTGCGGAGACAACAAAGAGTGACGACCGTTTCAGGAGGTGAAACACGTCTTCTCCCCACAGTGTTACAATCTTGGTACACACCCAGGGAGGCTGTATTGGTTCGGCTGGGTAAGGATAATCTACTACTCAGCTATTACCGCAGTGGATACAGAGAGACACATCGCTGGAGGGGTGAGTGCAAGGCAGCTGTTGATTCAGCTATATACAACACGTCGTTATTTAAAAAAAAAAAAAGAAGCCCTAAAAAGTAAGGGTACATTGGGACATATACTCTTACATCAAAGCAAAATTCATCACTTCTTTCTTGTTTTGGGGACAGACTCGTATGTGAATAACATAACATTGTTCCTTCATACCGCATTTGGCTAAAGTCTCTCTTGCCTTCCTTGAAGGTTGCAGTTTCTGCAACATAAGCTGAAAGGCTGAAAGAGTACTTTAAGGTTTCATTGAAAAAGGGTGGACATCGGTACTTATAATGTTTGTACTTCTCCAATCCTCATCTGGTGCAATAGAGCCAAGATAGCGGTTGTGTCTGCCTCTGAATGTTTCTCTTTTGTTTCTTTTTTCCTTTTTTTTTGTGTTTCTTTTATCTGCAAATATTGTCATAGTAATAGATACATGTATCCTTTTTTTTTTTTAACTCCTGGCAGTGTTGGTAGATATCTCTGTTAGTATTGTACAGGCCTTTTGCTTTGACTATACATGGAACTTCACATTTATATTGTAATGAAAATGATGCTCTAAGCTATCCAAAGTCTGAGCTTATAACGAGAAATTAGGTGGAACTGAGGGCGCTAAGGCTCAGAGGGTGCAAATAGTTATTTTACTTTCATAAAAAGTGCATCACATTTTATATCTATTTCTGCATATCAGCTCCTCTTAGTTAAAGCGACAGAAGCCTATTTTCTACAAAAGAGTGTACATCTATAAAACTTGCTTGATCTCCCCTTCCTTTACTCAATATAATTATAAAGGGGAATTATCACAGGGGAAATAGCTATTAGTAATATTAGTTTTGGTTCCAGTCCAGTATTTTGGGGGAAGAGCAAAGCGAGTAAAAGGAAGAACCGTTTATAGAAATTCATGATAGCTGCTCATAGTTAAAACAGCAGAAGTATTTTACTGATAAAGAGTGTGCACACATAAAACCCTCCTGAATTTTTTCTCTTATTACACATTATAAATACAAAGGGGAACCATTACAAGGGTATTAGCTAGGAGTAGTAATAGCCCTTGCTTTAGCATCTTGGGGAAAGTGTACAGTGAGTAAAAGGAAGGTCCACTTATAGAAAATCTGCTCCCATTTTCAAAGTAACAACTGTTCGGCTTTGGATACGATCAGTTATATAGAGGCTTGTGCAGCTGCACTCACTGACTCTGTTCTTAAACCTACTAACTCTTAAGTTCATGAGGCAAGTGTAGCTGAGCATCTCTGTTTTCGGTTGACAGGTTTCTAAGTTCCTGCGTCCATATTTTTTCTTGTGATCATACGTCGCCATATTCTGGTCTTAATCTTTCTCACGGGTCTCTCACAATTGTTTATCCCTAGATTATCACTTCATTTTTCCAAGGGGGATCTGACTCCCCTTCTCTTTTTTCCCTTTTCGGCCCTTTATTTTTTTAATTTTTTTTTTCTCGCTCCTTCTCTCTCCTTCACCCGTCACATTATTATAGGTGTGATTTTCTTATAATTGAGCACTTTTCTCTTTCAAAAACTTCACTTTTCACAAGTGCACTTTTTTATTGTTTATGGATAAGTATATCACGTCACCATCTTTCACTGGTAAGAATAATCCAGGCATGGCAACTAAGAATTGGGACCGCAGGAATAAGAACCCTACAGAGGTACCCACAGAATCTCCTGCTGAGACTACTCCATTGAAATTTCAAAATCTTTTGATTACGCAAGATTCTCAAGCCCTTGTATCCAATATACTAGAAGCTATTTCTCCCAAATTTGATCTCTTAAAAAATGAAATCAAACAAGTCATTTTATTACTAACAACAGAGGTCAGGCAATTTTCCAAGAGACTTCATGAAGCTGAACAAAGAATTTCAGATCTTGAAGACTTAACTGTTACAAACTGCTATTTGTAACTGGCCCTTTAAATGAAAAATTGCCCTGCTTCCATGGATCGTGGAGAAGCCTATTTGCCAGCCTCCTTCCTCATGACTATGGCCCCTGGAAGATTGTGCCCCTGAGAACATATAAACTTTTATTGGGTGTGTATGGCCCTTTAAGAACCGTCTGGGGACATATTGTGACTTTGGTGAACAATGCCCCTTTAAGACTATGTGCCCAGACCTGTAAAATAGCTTGTCCCTGGCTTTCTCCCACTTGGTTCAGTGAATGGGACTTGCTGAGCCAGGTGCCACACAGGCAGAGTGTTCCACAGAGGGGGAGCACTGTTACAGAGGCATTGGTTTTCATTGTGTGCCATTAAGTGCTATGTGACAGACTCTTCGGTCAGAACTAAAGAGATAACTTTGTTCAGCTTCAAGATGCTTTCTAAATAGAAGTTTGCTGGGATCAGCTCTAATTAAGTTTAGTGATAAACTTTCCCATTGTCTAATCAGACTGCTAGTGATAAGGTGGACTGCATTGTTTTATTGTGTGTAATGTTATCTGCTGAAGTAATGTTGTGGCCTGTCAAAGGGAGTGTCTCTCTATCTAAATTTATCAAATGTGTGATTGGGGATTTTATGCCTCCCCCTGAGAGTGTCTCTGTTTGCATGTAACCTCAATAAAAACCAGGCTGTGTGTCCAGCACATCAGACCTATTCTGTCCCTCTAACTTGCAGCTTTGACTCATGTTTGTAGGGGCCAGCTATAATCACTACAGGGATTGCTATGCTTTTCATACTCCCTTAGCTACAGGGATTGCTACAGAAGGAAGAGGTTCACCTACTGGAGCCTGGTCGTAGGTCCAGGGCGCAGAGCAGACGGCGAGATACCAGCCCAGCAGCGGTGGTTCATAGAGTCTGCGTTACTTATGGTGGCTATGCAGTAGTTATAGTGTCCACGGTGCTGCTGCTCCTTTGGTGAGCGCTAGGAGCATTCTTTTCTACGGTCCAACTTCCAGCCAGCTTGGAGGCAACCGTAACATTTGGCGGCAGCGGTGGGATAGCGTCCTAGCGCAAGGAGCAGCACCACAACAGCACTGGTATCGTAGGAGAGTTATTGAGGGCAACGCTAGCCACTGCGCAGCGTCCCTACCTACAGCAGCATGGAGCTGACAAGACACTGGTCAGAACCCTGTGAAGAGCACCTCAACCTGATCCGTCGCTATGAGGGCGCTGATTTCGTTCCAGAGGTAAAGAGGCGGCTAGTCCGATATGGTCCAGACCCTGCGCAGGAGGTAGTCAGTCGAATCATCTGAAAATTGGCTACTGAGAACAAAGCGGCACGAGCCTTTGAGCGCCAACTGTGGAGTTTGGGGGTATGGACACCTGCTCTCCAGCGAGAAAATGAGTTACAGGGGGCAGAGACAGTCCTGTCCCCCAGCAGCAGAGTGAATTGCAGGGAATTGGGAGCCCAGACTCTATTCCCCAGCGGCAGGCTGAGTTACAGGGGGCAGAGACAGTTGGTCCTGTCCCCCAGCAGCAGAGTGAATTGCAGGGAATTGGGAGCCCAGACTCCATTCCCCAGCGGCAGGCTGAGTTACAGGGGGCAGAGACAGTTGGTCCTGTCCCCTAGCAGCAGAGGAATATGCAGGGAATTGGGAGCCCAGACTCCATTCCCCAGCAGTAGTAATAGTATGGAGGTTATGTCAAACTTTTTTGACAGGTGGACACGCCCCTTTCTCCTCCCCTAAACCCGCCCCTTTCCACTCCCACTTTTACGCCCCTTATTGATATCAATTTGATATAAAATTGATATAAAAAGGGGATTTTGATACAAATTTGATATAAAATTGATATTAAAAAAGTGTTTTTAATACGTATTTGATATAAAATTGATATTAAATTGTTTTTTTATTAGGATTTGGATTAAAAGGTTATAAGAGGTTATTAAGCTTATTTTGATATGGTTGATTAGGAGCTTTATAAAAGACTATAAAGTTTATTTAATTTAAAAAAGGTATAAAGTATACTTTGATATTGTATTCTATTAAAAGGGAGATATAAAATCTTAATATATATATATCCTCTATAATGTTCAATAGGTTTAATAAGGCATGTCAGGACTTGCTATGAAAAAAAAAAGATATAAAATGTAATAGGATTTAAAGGAGGAGGTATAAGAGTATAAAATTCAATTGTTTTGATATTTTCTTTTATTAGGGGATTATAAAAAAATAAAAAATAAAAAGTTTGTTAACATTTCTTATAAGATTTCTGTGAATGAAATAATTTAATTCAGTATTGTACATATTATCTTTTCTGTCTTCATGCCAGCACATTGTATGAACTGAATGCACAGACTTCTTTATATGCTCTGACACTTATGTTATTAAAATGCTGACATATCTAATACGTCATTTGTTAAATGACTAATATTTTTTCATCACATATCTTTGTCAGCAAATATCATCATATTACTTTCAGATGTCATTGAGTTCACAAGTTCTTAAAAAAAACTGACATACAGCAATTTTGTAGAGTAAAGATATTTATCTATACAAAAAACAAACTCACTTATCTTTTTAAAACACACACAGTTTGTTTTTCACCTAATATTCACAAAAACATCATCATATTACTTTTTTCTCATCACATATCTTGTCAGCAAATATCATCATAATACTTTTTTTCTCATCATATATGTTTGTCAGCAGATATCATCATATTACTTTCAGATGTCATTGAGTTTACACATTTTTTTTTAAAAACACTGACATACATCATTTTTGTAAACATCTTATCTATCCAAAACCAAATCTCACTTATATATTGTTTAAAAAACACACATGGGGGGGGGGGCGGAGTTTGGCCGCAGCTAAGATGGCTGCTTAAATCCAGAGCTCCGGCGTGTCAGGGACTTTCAAAGTAAATATACATATGTTACTGTGACCGATAACTGGAAGAAACCGGAGGGAACAACTGTTTAAAGTGCCAGGAATGAAGCGGTAACTTTATTTATACAGGGACTGTGACTTTGGTGGTACGGGACACAGCAGAGAGAGAAGAGACTGTCTAATTTAGGCCTATCAGTAAAAACAGCACATACTCGAGAGCGATAAGCCCTATAATACCAGTCACTCACCCGCTACTTTCACCCCCATTCCGGGTACGACCCCAGCTTACAAATTAAGGTGCGTTATAACCCTAGGCCAGAAAAAATCTCAGGATGAAGCCGTTTATGTGCACGCACTTATACCACTCAAGGACACGCTGAGCCACGCTGGGCCTTATAACTTTAATGCGGGACTAATGCACAAATACCAGCTCTCTGCCTCATCTCCCATAGTCTTACAGTTGAGAACCGGTAAGACTTATTTATAATTATATATGTAAAAAACGCAGAGGGCGATCGTTAATATAAAGAGTAATTGGATATCATTTGTGTGTTGCCTTGTAACCGGAATATAACAACAAACGCTTCCAAGACACATTGTCACACATAAAACTGCCTCACTATGGCTGCAAGGAAGGGCATTAAGCCTCATAAACAACTAAAATCACTGGGGAAGGAGCACTCTGTGAGTTCCTTTTTTTCAGCTTCAGAACACAAAAGACCCTCACCGACAAAACTCCTCAGAGAGCAATCATCCCCCAGTTCACTGCTGGAGGATGAAATTTCACAAGACCAAGAAATATCTACAAATGTGCCTATGTCTCTACTGTCTTCTCTGGCATCAAAGCAGGATATAGCAGATATTGTCAGGACCTGCATGAGAGAGGAAATGGCGGAAATTAAGCAGGACATACACACTCTGGGTTTTAGAGTGGAAGCCATTGAGGACCAGTCAGAACTGGCTAAGGAGGAGATTGCAAGCATACAGGATCAAGTAACCTCTCAAGCTGACATTATTGAAGATCTTAGTGACAAACTTGAAGACCTTGAAAATAGGGGTCGGAGAAAGAACCTTAGAATCAGGGGAATTCCCGAGTCAGTGCCACCAAAAGATTTTTATACTTATTTTGCAGCCCTGTTTGCCCACCTAAAAGGATCACAACAGCCGGTTGATATGCCTTGGGACAGAGCCCACAGAGCCTTAAGGCCAAGACCCCCAGACACAGCGCCACCCAGGGATGTCATTATAAAATTTAAATGCTTTATGAATAAAGAAGAAATCTTGACATTATCTAGAAAGAATCAACCTATACGCTTCAGAGGGACTGTTCTACAATTCTACGCCGATCTGTCCCCAAGAACTTTACAAAGACGCAGAGAGCTGGCGCCTCTAACTAAGCTGTTGAGAGATAAGAAAATCTTATACCGTTGGGGATTCCCCTTTCATCTGTATGTGTTGCGAGACACAAGGAAACTAATATGCAGGAAAGTCTCAGAAGTCCCAGAATTCTGCAAGGCCTTAGACCTGGACCCACCAGACTTTTCATCAGATGATAATCAGCAACACACACCACCAAGAAGAGAGAAAAGGCTACAAACAGAGAGATGGCAGCAAACATCCTCAAAGGCAAGCAAGAAGCTTTCCTCACAAGGCGCCCCACCAGAAAAAAGACGGGCGAACAATGCAGTTATTGAAGACGGGACTTGATTAAAACCCACACAGGATTACAGACTCTGAGGAACTGTCCAAAAAGGATGGGTAACTAATTATAGACTCTGGTTGGGTTATCCCAGCATGAATAAGTTTTCTATGTGACGGTTTTTGCATGTTTACTTAGACTTATATAGAGTTAGTTTAACATAATGTTAAAATATGGTTCTACACAAACTTCACTCCTGGCTTCTTGTAGAATATTATATTTTATTCTGTCCCTCATTTCATCTAATATAAACACCAGACAGAGGGATGAAATGACGTTCCTTATTGATAGTTAGATACAAAATGGGATCACTGTAATTTATATCATCGACCCTGATCCCCCTCTAGAGTAAGGTCCCGTGGTTAAACATGGTTCCAATGCCTGCCCCCAGATATAGGGTAGGCATCAACTCTTCTTTTTTTTGGTTAACTATATATTTGTTAAGTTTCAGTTTGTTATATTATTTTTTTTTTGTTTCTCTAATGTGTTCATATTGTCTGCAAATCAGATACCGAAGTAAGGTAATAGCAATGCATATGGTAAGATATTGTACATGGTGTGTCTCATCGAAACCTAATATACTACTTGTCAATGGATACTCCTAACAAAACACTTAAATTTATCACGCAAAATGTAAAGGGTCTTAACTCCCCGGCCAAAAGATCTGTGGCAATGTCTGATTTTCATAAAAGAAAAGGGGATATTTTATTCCTACAAGAGACGCATTTTAAGCGCTCTCACGAGCCAAAATATATGAGCTCTAACTATAATCAACATTTCCACAGCTCCGGCACCTCAAAAAAGTGTGGTGTAAGTATCTTGATACACAAGGCCATATCTTTTCAACAGATCCAAACATACACTGATTTAGAAGGCCGATTTCTGGCAATCTTCGGATTATTATACGGTAGACCGGTTACACTAATTAATCTCTATGCACCTAACACCCAACAACTTCCCTATTTTAGGAAAACATTTAGACGCATACTGGATATAGCTAAAGGATTAATCTTTATAGGGGGGGACCTTAACATCCCCATAAACCCAAGGATGGACAGCTCTAACCCAAACCCCAGCACATCTAAACGTACACTTAAACACTTATGGAAAATAATGAGAGATTACAATTTCTATGACATTTGGAGATTTATTAATCCAGACAAAAAGGAATACACTTTTTTTTCTTCCCCAAATAAGACATATAGCCGATTAGACTACCTGATCACCAATCAAATAGGGCTGGAACATATAAAAAACTCTGGGATCACTCACACAGTATGGTCGGATCACTCGGCCGTATATTTTGATATTGCATGGCCTAATACCCCTGTTACCCCATACATATGGAAGCTAGATGATTCCTTATTAAAAGGAGAGGTACAACTCACTAAAACTCAGAAAGCACTACAGGAATATTTTCTCTTTAATTCTACGGGGGATACCGACCCGATTACAGTTTGGGAAGCACATAAGTGTTTTATGAGAGGGGAATTCATGAAGAGAAAAGCCCAATTCAGAAGACTAGATAGGCAGAAATACTTAGACCTCACCTTAAGATTATCGGATCTAGAACATAAACACAAACTAAATCAGGACGACCCAGACGTGACCCAATCACTCCAGGACACTAGAAAAGCACTTCATGATATGTTATTACAGGAATATACAGATACCAGATCCAAAGTTAGACAGAGATTTTATTATGAAGGCAATAGGGCGGGTAAACTCCTAGCTAGGGCACTAAAAATTAAAAAACTGAAAACATTCATACATGAGATAAAAACACCTAAAAACACTAAAGTTTATTCCACCAAAGATATCCTCCTACAATTCGAGGAATATTACACACAACTATACAATATTAAGCAAGAAACAGACAGCTCGTTTGCTGCCATAGATATGCAATCTTACCTGCAAGCACTTCCCATTCCCACACTAAACAAAGAACAAACGACAGACCTAGAAGCACCCATCACTTCAGAAGAGATAAAAATGGCGATACACGATCTTAACCCTGGAAAAAGCCCGGGCCCAGATGGCTTTTCCACCCAATACTATAAAGCCCTTGCCCCAATATTGATACCCCATTTGTTAGACATTTTCAATAGAGTGAACGACCAAAACCCTTTTCCGCAGACTATGCTGGAGGCACACATTACGGTGCTCCCAAAGCCTGGGAAACCTCCCGATACACCCCAAAATTTTAGGCCCATCTCACTGTTAAATGTCGATGTGAAATTGTTCGCAAAGATCCTGGCACTACGCATCAATAAAATCCTCCCGAATCTAATTCATACGAATCAAGTAGGTTTTACACCCCACAGAGAGGCGAGGGACAATACTATTAAAATACTGAATTTGCTTGAATATGCTCATATATATAATATACCAACAATCTTCCTTGCTATGGATGCCGAAGAGGCTTTTGATAGATTGAACTGGACCTTCTTAAGAGGTTCAATGGAGAGATTTGGAATGGGGGAGGGCTTTATTAATAAAATCTTTACACTATATAATGCACCTACGGCCAAAATCAAATTAAACGATTCCCTCTCAGGCAAGGTTCTGATCAACAATGGAACCAGACAGGGATGCCCCTTATCACCCATTTTGTTTGTACTGACTATTGAAATTTTAGCTGCAGCAATCCGACACAACATTAATATAAAAGGTATTCAGATCCAAAAAGATCAATACAAACAGGCATTGTATGCTGATGACGTTATACTGACGCTCACATCCCCACAACAATCCTTAGAGGCACTAAAAGTAGAATTAGATATATATGGTGCACTCTCCGGTTTCAAAATTAACCCCACTAAATCAGAGATGCTAGGGATCCATATCACTAAACCAGAATTACAGGAGATTGCGAATAAATACCACTTTCACATACAAAATTCCTCTATCAAATATCTAGGAGTCCAAATATCACACAACCAGGAAACTCTATTCAAACAAAACTACCAAACCCTTTTAGATGAAATACAGCGAGAATTAAGCAATTGGGAACACAAAAATTTATCCTGGGTGGGAAGAATGGAGGCATTCAAGATGTCAGGCCTACCTAAGATCTTATATAAATTTCAAACTGTACCTATCCCATTACCTCAATCCTATCTGACCACACTACAAAATAGGGTTAACTCATATATATGGCAAAACAAAAGGCCACGGGTAGCCAAAAAAACTATGTATAGAAATAGGAAGAATGGAGGACTGGGAGTACCCAATTTAGCGTACTACAGACAAGCGGCTATTCTTAACCGAGTTATAGATTGGTGCAAGCATGGAGAGAATAAAGAATGGGTTAGATTAGAACAACAACTAATTAATTGTCCTAATGTGGGAGGTATGTGTTGGATCAATAAAATACATAGAAACATGAGTAAAACGCCCCCCAGAATTATACAGGAAACATTCAAGACGTGGGACTTTATTTCTAATAAATCTATGGGCATTTCTTCGATCCCCTCCCCACTAACACCGATTCTCCATAACCCAGAGATCCCGATAAGAAGGCAACCTACCATTATAGCACTGTCAAATATTAATACATTGATCCCTATTCACACACTCACATGTGAGGGCAAATTGAAATCTGAAGAAGAGATAGAGGAACTGGCACCAATATTGGCAAATGATTGGTACATACGTCATCAGCTATTACATTACATCACCCATAACACGCAGAAACCTAACCTATTGAGACCCCTCACACTATTTGAAACTATATGTCACTCACAAATTCCCACTAAAGGAGGTCTATCACTACTGTATAAATTGCTATTGGGTCATCACTCTAGATCCCTACCTGCATACTGTAGGAAATGGGAGGCTGAACTACAAAGAGAAATCTCACAGAAAGAATGGGATATAATTTTTATTAATATGGGAAAATCATCCTCCTCAATAAGCATAACGGAAACTAACCTAAAACTTTTATATAGATGGTACCTCACACCGCTTAGACTTTCAAAGATATACACTAACAAGAATAATTTGTGCTGGCGGGGATGTGGTGAGGTGGGATCAATGACCCATATATGGTGGGAGTGTATATATATCCGACAATACTGGTCGGCAATCAAAGAAGAGATAGAGAAATGTTTATCACACAAGATTCTCCTCGATCCTCTGTTACTGCTTTTTAATTATCCTCCCAAACTGAAATGTAAGCTTAGATTAAAATTATTACATATAATGACAAATGGAGCTAAACAGCTATTACCACGACTGTGGAAAAGCCAGAAAACGCCCACGGTCAATGAGTGGAAGGATCATGTTTCACAATCACTAACCCTAGAAAGATACCACTATACCCAGACCCAACAAATGGAGTTCTACTGTAATCTGAAGTTTTTATGGGAGGACTGTTACGGTTGCCTCCAGGCTGGCTGGAAGTTGGACCGTAGAAAAGGATGCTCCTAGCGCTCACCAAAGGAGCAGCAGCACCGTAGACACTCTATAACTGCTGCGTAGCCACCATAAGTAATGCAGACTTTATGAACCACCGCTGCTGGGCTGGTATCTCGCCGTCTGCTCTGTGCCCTGGACCTATGACCAGGCTCCAGTAGGTGAACCTCTTCCTTCTGTAGCAATCCCTGTAGCTAAGGGAGTATGAAGAGCATAGCAATCCCTGTAGTGATTATAAGCTGTCCCCTACAAACATGAGTCAAAGCTGCAAGTTAGAGGGTCAAAAATAGGTCTGAAGTGCTGGAGCACACAGCCTGCTTTTTATTGAGGTTACATGCAAACAGGACACTCTCAGGGGGAGGCATAAAATCCCCCATCACAAATTTGATATTAGATAGAGAGACACTCCCTTTGACAGGCCACAACATTTACTTCAGCAGATAACATTACACACAATAAAACAATGCAGTCCACCTTATCAATACTAGTCTGATTAGACAATGGGAAAGTTGATCACTAAACCTAATTAGAGCTAATCCCAGCAGACTTGTATTTAGAATAGGTTTCTTGAAGCTGAACAAAATTTAACTCTTAATGGCACACAATGAAACTGAACCAAGTGGGAGAAAGCCAGGGACAAGTCATTTCACAGGTCTGGGGACATAGTCTTAAAGGGGGCATTGTTCACCAAAGTCACAATATGTCCCCAGACGGTTCCCAAAGGGCCACACACACCCAACAAAAGTCAATATACTCTCAGGGGCACAATCTTCCAGGGGCCATAGTCATGAGGAAGGAGGCTGGCAAATAGGCTTCTCCAAAATCCAGGGAAGTAGGGCAACCTTCCATTTAAAGGGCCAGTCACAAATAGCAGTTTGTAACATATCTCCCCTTTTGGAGGGAGACTAACAAGGCACCTGACCTTCTGTCGGTCAGTGCCTAAGTTAGTCTCGCAACCCACCCACAAATAAACACTAGCAGCAAAGCAGCCCCCCCACAACAAGTAGCACTGGCCTGTAGGTTCCAGGTTATAGGATGAAAGTGTAGCATCCTCTGCCTTCCTGGCGCAGCTGGGCAAATAGCTGATGGTACTTGGGGGGCAGAGGCCAGCGGCACTCTGCCCTGGTGCCAGCGCTTCTGCTGGGGTGAGGGGTTTGCAGGCCAGTCCTGTAACAAGGGGGTCTGTAGGGCAGAGGCCAGCAGCGCTCTGTCCTGATGCCAGCTCTTCTGCTGGGGGAATTGGGGCATAGTCCTGCCCGGTGGCAAAGGGAACGTGGGGGTCAGTGGGGGTTAACATCTCCACTGTTAACCCTGGGCCCAAGTTAGGAGTTAGCTGGGGAGGGGGAGATTGGCTTACCTCCTCCTCCTGATACTCCGGCGGCCGTTGAGAAGGGAGGTCGATGCTCTCCTCTTCCTGTGGAACATGCTGCGGCTGGGGAGAGAGACCAGTTGTCTCCTCTCCCTGGAAGGCACACTCCGGCTGGGGAGGGAGGTCGATGCTCTCCCCTCCCTGTAGCTGGGTCTGTCGCTGGGGATTCTGGGCCGCCTGCCCAGCATCCCTGTAGGGCCGGTAGAGAGACTGCGGTCCCATCTCCACCTGCCTGCTGGGGGTCCTCCCAGGACCAGTCTATGAGGCCTGCTGCCTCTGGTATCTCTGGTTGGGGTTGGGGAAGGAGACCGGTTGTCTCTTCCCTCTGCACAGTATACTGCCGCTGGGGAGGGAGGTCGCTGCTCTCCTCTCCCTGTGGAACATGCTGCGGCTGGGGAGAGAGACCAGGTGTCCATACCCTCAAACTCCACAGTTGGCGCTCAAAGGCTCGTGCCGCTTTGTTCTCCATATCCAATTCCGGATGATGCGACTGACTACCTCCTGCGCAGCGTCTGGACCATATCGGACTAGCCGCCTCTTTACCTCTGGAACGAAATCCGCGCCCTCATAGCGACGGATCCGGTTGAGGTGCTCTTCACATGGTTCTGACCAGTATCTTGTCAGCTCCATGCTGCTGTAGGTAGGGACGCTGCGCAGTGGCTAGCGTTGCCCTCAATTACTCTCCTACGATACCAGTGCTGTTGTGGTGCTGTTGTGGTGCTGCTCCTTGCGCTAGGACGCGATCCCACCGCTGTCGCCAAATGTTACGGTTGCCTCCAGGCTGGCTGGAAGTTGGACCGTAGAAAAGGATGCTCCTAGCGCTCACCAAAGGAGCAGCAGCACCGTAGACACTCTATAACTGCTGCGTAGCCACCATAAGTAATGCAGACTTTATGAACCACCGCTGCTGGGCTGGTATCTCGCCGTCTGCTCTGTGCCCTGGACCTATGACCAGGCTCCAGTAGGTGAACCTCTTCCTTCTGTAGCAATCCCTGTAGCTAAGGGAGTATGAAGAGCATAGCAATCCCTGTAGTGATTATAAGCTGTCCCCTACAAACATGAGTCAAAGCTGCAAGTTAGAGGGTCAAAAATAGGTCTGAAGTGCTGGAGCACACAGCCTGCTTTTTATTGAGGTTACATGCAAACAGGACACTCTCAGGGGGAGGCATAAAATCCCCCATCACAAATTTGATATTAGATAGAGAGACACTCCCTTTGACAGGCCACAACATTTACTTCAGCAGATAACATTACACACAATAAAACAATGCAGTCCACCTTATCAATACTAGTCTGATTAGACAATGGGAAAGTTGATCACTAAACCTAATTAGAGCTAATCCCAGCAGACTTGTATTTAGAATAGGTTTCTTGAAGCTGAACAAAATTTAACTCTTAATGGCACACAATGAAACTGAACCAAGTGGGAGAAAGCCAGGGACAAGTCATTTCACAGGTCTGGGGACATAGTCTTAAAGGGGGCATTGTTCACCAAAGTCACAATATGTCCCCAGACGGTTCCCAAAGGGCCACACACACCCAACAAAAGTCAATATACTCTCAGGGGCACAATCTTCCAGGGGCCATAGTCATGAGGAAGGAGGCTGGCAAATAGGCTTCTCCAAAATCCAGGGAAGTAGGGCAACCTTCCATTTAAAGGGCCAGTCACAAATAGCAGTTTGTAACAAGGACTATATGGCAAATACGTAAGCAAATGTTTTATTGCATTAAGCACAAACACAAATTGTATCAATAGTGATGATATTTGACACATTCATGTACTTACTACTTCGAGAATTGTTTTGTTACCTTTCTCTGTTTTTTCTGTTTCTTTTCTTTAACCTGAATGTAATATTATACTATTGACTGTTATGTAATAATTTTTGTTTCATCAATAAAAATTTAAAAAAAAAAAAAAAACACACATAGGACTTTATCCCCCTTATAACCACAAAGCAAAAATAAACATTTATACATCACAAATACAAATAAGCATAATGCAAACATCTTAATAAAATGATTTCATCTATAAAACTGGCATCCCTGTGGAAAAATATAAATATGTTCATATACACCATACCTAATATAAATATGCTCATATACACCATACCTAATATACAAATGCAGTTTGTCCTTAGTAAACAAGATGAAAATAGACTCATCTGATATAGCCAACAAGTGCATTAAGTGATATATTATTAGTATGAGAGGTTAAAAATCACTAGCTATATTAAGTGGTCACAATGAAAAGACATTGCTGTTGTAAACTGTGTAAACTGATGGTGACATTAGTTTCATTAATATAAGTTAAGCTTAATTACTTAGTGTAACACTTTACAATAAAAAGTATAAAAGAGGTTGTTGGTACACATATTGTCATCCAAGCAGGGTTGGTAAAAGGAGAGGTTTTTAAAAAAAGATAGATAAATCTTTATTTTTCTTTATTTTTTATTCAGCTAAGATAACATTACTTAGTTTAAAAGTTTAGAATTAATTATTATAAAAGACAGTTTAGAGTAAATATCATAACTTATATACCCACACCAAAAGATCCAAAGATCAGGGACAGCGCTTTTTAAGTTTCACACCCACAACCACCCTACCCCCACCGTTTTACTTAACACAGCAATATGTATAGATGAAATTATCTTGTTGTTACAGAAATGTGGGGCAGAGGTAGTAAATGCAATGTTTATAAAATATTGTATTTGAGCGTTTGTATTTGTTTTTAATTTCTTCATCAGCTGTGTACAGATATGTGAGTTTAAAATAAAATAATATGGTGAGTTAATCATTTTATTAAGATGTTTGCATTATGCTTATTTGTATTTGTGATGTATAAATGTTTATTTTTGTTTTGTGGGTATAAAGTTAATTTAAAAAGATAATTGAGAATTTGCTTTATAATAGGCTGAGTTAATCATTTTATTTAGATGTTTGTATTATGCTTATTTGTATTTGTGCTGTATAAATGTTTATTTCTGCTGTATGGTTATAAGGGTGATAAAAGTGAAAAGCTGTTGTAAACTGATGGTAACATTAGTTTCATTAATATAAGTTAAGCTTAATTACTTAGTGTAACACTTTACAATAAAAAGTATAAAAGAGTTTGTTGGTACACATATTGTCATCCAAGCAGGGGTGGTAAAAAGAGAGGTTTTTAAAATAAGATAGAAAATAAATATTTCTATAAGAGATGTTTTTATTATTCAGCTAAGATAACATTACTTAGTTTAAAAGTTTAGAATTAATTATTATAAAAGACAGTTTAGAGTAAATATCATAACTTATATACTTACACCAAAAGATCAGGGACAGCGATTTTTAAGTTTCACGCCCACAACCACCCTCACCCACCCCCACCGTTTTACTTAACACAGCAATATGTATAGATGAAATCATTTTATTAAGATGTTTGCATTATGCTTATTTGTATTTGTGATGTATAAATGTTTATTTTTGCTTTGTGGTTATAAGGGGGATAAAGTCCTATGTGTGTTTTTTAAACAATATATAAGTGAGATTTGGTTTTGGATAGATAAGATGTTTACAAAAATGATGTATGTCAGTGTTTTTAAAAAAAATGTGTAAACTCAATGACATCTGAAAGTAATATGATGATATCTGCTGACAAACATATATGATGAGAAAAAAAGTATTATGATGATATTTGCTGACAAGATATGTGATGAGAAAAAAGTAATATGATGATGTTTTTGTGAATATTAGGTGAAAAACAAACTGTGTGTGTTTTAAAAAGATAAGTGAGTTTGTTTTTTGTATAGATAAATATCTTTACTCTACAAAATTGCTGTATGTCAGTTTTTTTTAAGAACTTGTGAACTCAATGACATCTGAAAGTAATATGATGATATTTGCTGACAAAGATATGTGATGAAAAAATATTAGTCATTTAACAAATGACGTATTAGATATGTCAGCATTTTAATAACATAAGTGTCAGAGCATATAAAGAAGTCTGTGCATTCAGTTCATACAATGTGCTGGCATGAAGACAGAAAAGATAATATGTACAATACTGAATTAAATTATTTCATTCACAGAAATCTTATAAGAAATGTTAACAAACTTTTTATTTTTTATTTTTTTATAATCCCCTAATAAAAGAAAATATCAAAACAATTGAATTTTATACTCTTATACCTCCTCCTTTAAATCCTATTACATTTTATATCTTTTTTTTTTTCATAGCAAGTCCTGACATGCCTTATTAAACCTATTGAACATTATAGAGGATATATATATTAAGATTTTATATCTCCCTTTTAATAGAATACAATATCAAAGTATACTTTATACCTTTTTTAAATTAAATAAACTTTATAGTCTTTTATAAAGCTCCTAATCAACCATATCAAAATAAGCTTAATAACCTCTTATAACCTTTTAATCCAAATCCTAATAAAAAAAACAATTTAATATCAATTTTATATCAAATACGTATTAAAAACACTTTTTTAATATCAATTTTATATCAAATTCGTATCAAAATCCCCTTTTTATATCAATTTTATATCAAATTGATATCAATAAGGGGCGTAAAAGTGGGAGTGGAAAGGGGCGGGTTTAGGGGAGGAGAAAGGGGCGTGTCCACCTGTCAAAAAAGTTTGACATAACCTCCATACTATTACTACTCCCAGCGGCAGGCTGAGTTACAGGGGGCAGAGACAGTTGGTCCTGTCCCCCAGCAGCAGAGGAATATGCAGGGAATTGTGAGCCCAGACTCCATTCCCCAGCGGCTGGAAGTATGTATGGGAGAGGAGCTTGTTACCCCCTCTCCCCAGCGGCAGCTTAACGCACCAGGGGGAGACAGTAAGCCCCACAACCGTGCAGATGGGACTGTGGTCTCTGCACTTACAGCACAGGGGGCAGAGACAGTTGCTCCTGTCCCCCAGCAGCAGAGTGAATTGCAGGGAATTGGGAGCCCAGACTCCATTCCCCAGCGGCAGGCTGAGTTACAGGGGGCAGAGACAGTTGGTCCTGTCCCCCAGCAGCAGAGTGAATTGCAGGGAATTGGGAGCCCAGACTCCATTCCCCAGCGGCAGGCTGAGTTACAGGGGGCAGAGTCAGTTGGTCCTGTCCCCCAGCAGCAGAGGAATATGCAGGGAATTGGGAGCCCAGACTCCATTCCCCAGCGGCTGGAAGTATGTATGGGAGAGGAGCTTGTAACCCCCTCTCCCCAGCGGCAGCTTAACGCACCAGGGGGAGACAGTAAGCCCCACAACCGTGCAGATGGGACCGTGGTCTCTGCACTTACAGCACAGGGGGCAGAGACAGTTGCTCCTGTCCCCCATCAGCAGAGTGAGATGCAGTGGATTGGGAGCCCAGTCTCCATTCTCCAGCTAACTCCTAACTTGGGCCCAGGGTTAACAGTGGAGATGTTAACTCCCACTGACCCCCACGTTCCCTTTGCCACCAGGCAGGACTATGCCCCAATGCCCCCAGCAGAAGAGCTGGCATTAGGACAGAGCGCTGCTGGCCTCTGCCCTACAGACCCCCTTGTTACAGGGCTGGCCTGCAAACCCCTCACCCCAGCAGAAGAGCTGGCATCAGGACAGAGCGCTGCTGGCCTCTGCCCTACAGACCCCCTTGTTACAGGACTGGCCTGCAAACCCCTCACCCCAGCAGAAGCGCTGGCACCAGGGCAGAGTGCAGCTGGCCTCTGCCCCCCAAGTACCACCAGCTATTTGCCCAGCTGCGCCAGGAAGGCCGAGGATGCTACACTTTCATCCTACAACCTGGAACCTACAGGCCAGTACTACTTATTGTGGGGGGGCTACTTTGCTGCTAATGTTTATTTGTGGGTGGGTTGCGAGACTAACTTAGGCACTGACCGACAGAAGGTCAGGTGCCTGGTTAGTCTCCCTCCAAAAGGGGAGATATGTTACAAACTGCTATTTGTAACTGGCCCTTTAAATGAAAAATTGCCCTGCTTCCATGGATCGTGGAGAAGCCTATTTGCCAGCCTCCTTCCTCATGACTATGGCCCCTGGAAGATTGTGCCCCTGAGAACATATTAACTTTTATTGGGTGTGTATGGCCCTTTAAGAACCGTCTGGGGACATATTGTGACTTTGGTGAACAATGCCCCTTTAAGACTATGTCCCCAGACCTGTAAAATAGCTTGTCCCTGGCTTTCTCCCACTTGGTTCAGTGAATGGGACTTGCTGAGCCAGGTGCCACACAGGCAGAGTGTTCCACAGAGGGGGAGCACTGTTACAGATTCATTGGTTTTCATTGTGTGCCATTAAGTGCTATGTGACAGACCCTTCGGTCAGAACTAAAGAGATAACTTTGTTCAGCTTCAAGAAGCTTTCTAAATACAAGTTTGCTGGGATCAGCTCTAATTAAGTTTAGTGATAAACTTTCCCATTGTCTAATCAGACTGCTAGTGATAAGGTGGACTGCATTGTTTTATTGTGTGTAATGTTATCTGCTGAAGTAATGTTGTGGCCTGTCAAATGGAGTGTCTAAATTTATCAAATGTGTGATTGGGGATTTTATGCCTCCCCCTGAGAGTGTCTCTGTTTGCATGTAACCTCAATAAAAACCAGGCTGTGTGTCCAGCACATCAGACCTATTCTGTCCCTCTAACTTGCAGCTTTGACTCATGTTTGTAGGGGCCAGCTATAATCACTACAGGGATTGCTATGCTTTTCATACTCCCTTAGCTACAGGGATTGCTACAGAAGGAAGAGGTTCACCTACTGGAGCCTGGTCGTAGGTCCAGGGTGAAGAGCAGACGGCGAGATACCAGCCCAGCAGACGGCGACATACCAGCCCAGCAGCGGTGGTTCATAGAGTCTGCGTTACTTATGGTGGCTACGCAGTAGTTATAGTGTCTACGGTGCTGATGATCCTTTGGTGAGCGCTAGGAGCATCCTTTTCTACGGTCCAACTTCCAGCCAGCCTGGAGGCAACCGTAACAGTAACAAATTCACATTTTTCTAAAATTGAGGGCAACCAGTGTGAAATCTCAAAAATTCAGTCAAAGGTTGATGACCTAGAAAACAGGTCAAGGAGGAATAATCTTAGAATCATAGGTTACCCTGATACCTCCAACCAAGAAGACCTCATGAAAGTTATGGCTAATATTATACCCCAAATGTTAAATATGCCCCCACCCCAGTCACCTGTTCTTATTGAAAGAGTTCACAGATTGGAGAGATTCTCTGACAACTCTGCTAATTCATCCAGGCCTAGACCAATTATTGCAAGATTTTTGAATTTTCAAGATAAAATGCTTTTCTTACAATACTACCACAAAAACCAACCTATTTTTTACAATGGCAATAAAATTCTGCTCTTTCAGGATTTTTCTATTGAGACCTCCTCAAAAAGGAGGGAACTCTCCCCAATCTGTGGTAAAATGCTAAAAATGGGTTGGCAGGATACAGTTATTTATCCTGCTAGACTTAAATTCTTAAATTGACACTTGAGGGCCAAACATTTATTTTCGACTCTGCAGCAGAGGCAGAGAAAAAACTAGCTGAACATGGGGCCAAATGATAATAAAGCAATGTTCAGGTATAGCACAAATCTATAACAATTTATTTTTCTTCTTTTTCTTTCTTTTTATGTTACTAATAGTTGAAGCTAATTCAAATTATGAGATATTCTCTTCTTCCCCTCCCTTTTTTTTTTTTCCTCCCTCACTTTTCCCCCTCCCGGCCCCCTCCCTCCGCCCCAAGCGCTCTCTCTCTCACAAATAAAGTTTTATGATTAAAAATATTAGAGTCACCTCTTGGAACATCGGGGGTATTGTATCTCCTATTAAAAGGAAAACGATTCTGACACACCTACAGAGACTCAATACCTCTATAGCGTTACTACAAGAAACACACCTTAATAAAGAGGAATCGATAAAATTGAAATCTGCATGGGTGGCAGAGACTATATTAACCCCCTCGTCTAATAGAAAAAAAGGAGTAGCCATCCTTTTGGGGAAGAAACTATCTTACGACAAATTACTAACACTAATTGACCCTGACAGTAGATATGTAATAGTAAAACTAAAAATTGCAAATTCAATATATACCAACGAAAAGAACAGAGAAGTGCAAAACACGCATCTAAGTGTAGACAATAAATTAAATTTATTATATAGCCCCTTTCAAGAGTGCTACTTACAAGATATAAACATGTACCGTTCGCATCAGTTGTATACAACTATGCTGCTTGCTTCGGCGTCTGACGTGTCACTAGCCCGCCTCCTTCTGGATCCTCCCAGCTGATTCAATCGTCAGAATATTCAACACGTTGTTTTCTATGGCAGTTTCTCTGACGTGTTCAGTGTATGGGATTCAACACTCCAGAAACAGTGATAAAGAAAGCCAGGCTGTATATCCTAAGTTCATGTGCCACAGCAAAGCGTTGCTAACAGTTATATGTGACAAATACTAGATATAACACGGTTTCTCAGCTCACCCAATTACTCACACAATTGTGAGTTATGTAGCCTCACTGAAACCTGATTAAAAAAGCTAAAAAAAACTCGACGTACGTTTCGTGTCTGACTTGACACTTTTTCAAGAGAATATGGCCTTATGGGAAATACTCTTAAATAGGCTGGGTGCTACACACATGATCAATTAACCCATGTGTTGACCAATTTTTTACATTTTTACATTTTTCTATTTTTACAAATGGAGATTTTTAAACTATTCCATCATTTTTTTTAAAAAACATAATCAATGTATATATTAATGCAATGCATAAAATATAAAAACACAATAAATATTACAAAAAATTATTATTTTTACATATTAAAAATGTTGCAAAAGAAGTAAAACTGAACAATTTCGCTAAAAATAACCTATTGTTAAGCTTGCCTAATATCTTAAGTCCTTAACACAAGCTCACTATTTCATGCCCTAAATTACCTGTATGTGTGTCTGTTAAAATGAACAACTATTTTATAAACAATGGGGTTATATTAAAAGTTCAATTATATTAAAAATGATTGGATATCTAAATAAACATTTAACCCTTTTGGTTGTAAACAATCTAATTCTTTTATCCAGAACGTCTCCCTCTGCCTGAGATTTAGCAGTCTGTTAGTGTCCCAAATATTAGGGGGTATCCAGTCAATTATTTTAACTTCTAAATATTTTATATAATTATTGTGAGCGATTCTAAAATGTACAGGTACACTGTGAGTCTCTAAAATGTTTTCTATGTTTGTCAAATGTTCTTTAAACCTGTATTTGACCTTTCTTTTCGTGCGTCCTATATAGATAAAACTGCATTTACATTTTAGTTGATACACAACATATGTACTTAAACATGTACATCTACTGTTAACTTGAAATTTTTTAGAGTTATCAGAACTATAGAACACATTATTTCCTAATTTGAGGTGGGGGCACATTACACAATTTTTTGTTTTGCACTTAAAGGTATCATTGTTTATTTTATCTCTTTGTGCTGAATTGATATCTTTTTCTCTCCCCCCTCTTAAAGGGACATTAAACACTAAATACATGCTAGATAGAATGATGCATTCAAAGAAAAGATTAGTCCATGACTAACATGTAGATGTATTTTTTAAAGTTTCATTAGTTGTTTAAAAATTGACAAAATAAGTGTAAAGTTTTAGCGTCTATAAAACACTGGGAGCTGCCATGTTGTAACTTGTATTACCTTCTCTGCTGTGGCCAATTAGGGACCGTTATAAATAGGTCACTAGAGTGTGCAGCCAATGGCTGTGTAGAATATAACAGTGTTCTGCACTTCCATTTCTAACAGGAACTGAAAAGCTCACAATTTCAGAATGGAATTACAGGCAAAGAGGACAAAATAAATAATGAAAGTATATTGCAGAGTTGTTTTATATATACAATTTATTATTTTATATTACCATCTCAAAGTGTTTAATGTCCCTTTAAGTTTGTTGGGGCCAGCATATTTTTAAGATCTCTATTTTTCCTAAATAATATATCAGGATTTTCACCTAAACAGGATTTTAGAACAGGATCTAATCTGAGTACTTGCCAATGCTTCTTAATAATTTTTCTGATGTGGAGATGTTCCCTATTAAACTTCGTTATACATTTTGGATTATTTTGTTTCTTTTTTTTGTCTCCTTTTTATCTTGTTTCTTTGATCACATGATTATGGACTTTCTATCCATTTCATCTACCTTTAATTTTGTAGTTTTTAATAAATGTTTATTATACCCCTTCTCTTCAAATTTGGATGTTAGAGTCTCAGCTTCTATTAGATAATTCTCTTTTTTTGTGCAGTTACGTCTAATGCGTTGGTACTGCCCCAACGGGATATTATCCTTCCACTTTTTTGGATGTCCACTGTGAGCATTCAGTAGACCATTTCTGTCAGTTCTCTTCCTAAATTTTTTTACTGCTACCTTGTTATTTTCTTTATCATTATATAGTGTGAGATCTAAAAAATCAATTTTATCTTGTGAAGAAGAGTGAGTAAATTTATGATTATACAAATTAGTATTCATATACTTTAAAAAAGTATTGATATCATTAGATTCTCCCTGCCAAATCATTATGATATCATCTATGAAGCGATGGTACTGTACTATATTATCTGAGAAAGGGTTATTGGTCCAAATCTTTTTATTTTCAAAATTGGACATAAAAAGATTCGCATAGGATGGGGCAAAAGTTGTCCCCATCACTGTGCCCTGGATTTGTTTATAAAATTTCCCCTCAAACAGAAAATAGTTATGGGTTAGTATTAAATGAATACAACTTACGATGAGTTCTACTTGTATTTCCTCCAATTCACTGTTGGAACATTCTTCTCTAATAACAGATGTTCCTTTCTCATGAGGGATGCTGGTATACAACGCAGATACGTCACATGTTACCCAATGATAATTCTGTTTCCACTGAATACCTTCGTATTTATTTAAAACATCTAAGGTGTCTTTAAGATAAGCTCTAGTATTTTTCACTAAAGGTTGGAGGAAATAATCTATATATTTGGACAAATTGTCACAAATAGACCCAATGCCTGATACTATGGGTCTTCCCGGAGGTTGGGTGGGATTCTTGTGAATCTTCGGGAGGTGATAAAAACAGGCTATTTTAGGAAAAATTTCCTGTACATATTTAAACTCTTCCTGGTTAAGAACACCATTTTGTTTCGCTGTTGTAGATGAAATGGATAGAAAAGTCCCTAATCATGCGATCAAAGAAACAAGATAAAAAGGAGACAAAAAAAAGAAACAAAATAATCCAAAATGTATAACGATAAACTTCGTTATACATTTTGGATTATTTTGTTTAACGAAGTTTAATAGGGAACATCTCCACATCAGAAAAATTATTAAGAAGCATTGGCAAGTGCTCAGATTAGACCCTGTTCTAAAATCCTGTTTAGGTGAAAATCCTGATATATTATTTAGGAAAAATAGAGATCTTAAAAATATGCTGGCCCCAACAAACTTAAGAGGGGGGAGAGAAAAAGATATCAATTCAGCACAAAGAGATAAAATAAACAATGGCACCTTTAAGTGCAAAACAAAAAATTGTGTAATGTGCCCCCACCTCAAATGAGGAAATAATGTGTTCTATAGTTCTGATAACTCTAAATAATTTCAAGTTAACAGTAGATGTACATGTTTAAGTACATATGTTGTGTATCAACTAAAATGTAAATGCAGTTTTATCTATATAGGACGCACGAAAAGAAAGGTCAAATACAGGTTTAAAGAACATTTGACAAACATAGAAAACATTTTAGAGACTCACAGTGTACCTGTACATTTTAGAATCGCTCACAATAATTATATAAAAGATTTAGAAGTTAAAATAATTGACTGGATACCCCCTAATATTTGGGACACTAACAGACTGCTAAATCTCAGGCAGAGGGAGACGTTCTGGATAAAAGAATTAGATTGTTTACAACCAAAAGGGTTAAATGTTTATTTAGATATCCAATCATTTTTAATATAATTGAACTTTTAATATAGCCCCATTGTTTATAAAATAGTTGTTCATTTTACCAGACACACATACAGGTAATTTAGGGCATGAAATAGTGAGCTTGTGTTAAGGACTTAAGATATTAGGCAAGCTTAACAATAGGTTATTTTTAGCGAAATTGTTCAGTTTTACTTCTTTTGCAACATTTTTAATATGTAAAAATAATATTTTTTTGTAATATTTATTGTGTTTTTATATTTTATGCATTGCATTAATATATACATTGATTATGGTTTTTAAAAAAAATGATGGAATAGTTTAAAAATCTCCGTTTGTAAAAATAGAAAAATGTAAAAATGTAAAAAATTGGTCAACACATGGGTTAATTGATCATGTGTGTAGCACCCAGCCTATTTAAGGAGTATTTCCCATAAGGCCATATTCTCTTGAAAAAGTGTCAAGTCAGACACGAAACGTACGTCGAGTTTTTTTAGCCTTTTTAATCAGGTTTCAGTGAGGCTACCTAACTCACAATTGTGTGAGTAATTGGGTGAGCTGAGAAACCGTGTTATATCTAGTATTTGTCACATATCACTGTTAGCAACGCTTTGCTGTGGCACATGAACTTAGGATATACAGCCTGGCTTCCTTTATCACTGTTTCTGGAGTCTTGAATCCCATACACTGAACACGTCAGAGAAACTGCCATAGAAAACAACGTGTTGAATATTCTGACGATTGAATCAGCTGGGAGGATCCAGAAGGAGGCGGGCTAGTGACACGTCAGACGCCGAAGCAAGCAGCATAGTTGTATACAACTGATGCGAACGGTACATGTTTATATCTTGTAAGTAGCACTCTTGAAAGGGGCTATATAATAAATTTTATTTATTGTCTACACTTAGATGCGTGTTTTGCGCTTCTCTGTTCTTTTCGTTTGTACAGTGATTTTTTGGAATTGTCTGTGATGGAACTTTATCTGGAGGAGCTGCATTTCTGATCACGCTGACTTTTTTGGACTTACAAACTGTCCTGCTTGAATATTAAGTACATTGTGTATTAACTGTTAAGGTTATTATTGTTACAACAGTTGATGTTAAACACACCATATGGAAAAGGTATATTTATGACATAGCTATATGAGGGTTGACTTTAAATACCTATATTTGGGGATATGCAGTAGCGCACTTTATTGCGATTTGTCAATATATATCATCTGCAACCTCTATGCTCCCAACATAATCGATCATGAGTTTTGGGACTCACTTCAGGCTAAAATTCTACAGGTAGCGGAGAGACATGTGATCTTAGCGGGAGATTTTAATATGTCCCCTCGATTCCCCCTAGATAGGCTTAGACATGGCTTATCTCAAAGGAAAACCAAAAAAGATAATTTAGAAACAAAGCTCTTTAATACTATTTCCCAAAATCTCGCAGTCAGGGATGTATGGAGGCACAGAATCCGGACATTAGGAAGTATACTTGCTACTCGAAAGCATCCAAATCATTATCAAAAATCGATCTCATGTTAATAAATGATAGCCTCTATCACACGGGGTCTAAACATCTATTTCAGAAATCTGTATATCAGATCACGCACCCACAATGCTGGATATTCCAAGTCAGAATGAAGGTCCAAGAAGACCACGCTTCTTTTATCCCAAATATCTGAGTAAAAACGCTAAATTTAGAAACTAGTTAAGAGTTAGATGGGAGGAATTTTTTAAATTTAATAATGGTTCAGTATCCAGTCCCTCGATTATTTGAGAGACAGCAAAGGCCGTATTAAGGGGACATATTATTGCCTACATGGCAAAAATTAAACGAGACTCTCGGCTAAAAGAGAGACAGGCCAAAGCCACGGTAGTTAACGCATATAATAGATACTTAAGTTCTCCTTCTAAGAAAAACTGGAAAAGGTACATAAAAGCAAAGGGTGAACGTGACACCCTTTTAACCTCTAATACAGTACAGGCAGACTTAAGATACCAATCCAAATTTTATGAATTTGGCAACAAATCAGGTAAATTATTATCCAAGTTGGTAAAAAACTCCAGACTCTCATCGACAATTGAATCAATACAGATTAATAAAAAGCTACTTACCTCACCCGGGGAAATATCTGAATCTTTTTTCCAGTATTATAAGACAATCTATTCTTCTCTTCCATCGGACACGGCAGCGCAAGAGAGATTCTGGGAAAATATTCCAATTACGAGATGTAGCCCTGAGTTTAATCTCACTTTAAATTCTCCAATAACAGACTTGGAAGTAATTCAGGCAATCCAAGCGCTAAAATGGGAAAAAGCTCCTGGCCCAGACTCTTTACCAAACGAATTCTATAAGAATTTGGACTCATCAATTACTCCTTATTTGACTAAACTCTTCAATCATTTTTATAAAGCAAATGCTCAAATCCCTGACAATATTGTAGCTTCACATACTATTCTTATACCTAAAACTGGCAAAGACCCACGTTGCAGAGAATCTTATAGACCTATCGCTTTATTAAACACCGACTACAAAATATTTACTTCTATACTGGTGAAAAGATTGCAGAGGGGGTTATCAGAGATCATTCATAAAGATCAGGTGGGGTTTCTTTACAAACGTAGCGCATCATCCAAAATCAGACAACTTTTGACAACCCTGACCAAAAACTATCCACACGCAGCAGTAATAGCGATCAATGCGGAGAAAGCGTTCGATCGGGTCAGTCATGGTCATATATTAACAACATTAGATCGATTTGGGTTTAGGGATGATTTCCTTCATTTAGTTAAAAATGTTTGCACCCACTCATCAACCAATCTAGTTATACATGGGCAGGAGTCAAAGAAAATAAACTTAGAGCAAGGCACGCGGCAAGGATGCCCGCTCTCCCAGCTATTGTTCAACCTAGCGATAGAACCATTAGCTGCTAAAATTAGACAACAGATCGAAGGCATTAAAATTTACCAAAAAGAGGTTAAGGTGGCACTATATGCTGACGATTTATTGGTATATATATCCAACACCGCCTACAATATTCCAAAACTTCTGTATATAACTATTTTGTCAATTTTCAGGATACAGAATGAATAAATTGAAGTCGGAGCTATTATGGTTAAGAAAGACTGACAGCTCATGTATAGATAATCCATTTAAGACAGTCTCCAAATCTTTTAGATATTTGGGAATTTCGGTCTCTGCTGATCCCCAAGAATGGTACACCCTGAACATTTCCCCAATTCTTATACAAGCCACTACATATATGAGAAACTGGCAGAACCTACCTCTCTCGTTATCAGGACGTATTGTTCTTTTCAAAATGGTAATATTACCCAAGATTTGTTACATACTCCAAAATCTCCCTTTATTATTAAAATCTTATGATATCAAAAAATTTAATACGGCGCTTCATTGTTTTATATGGCAATCAAAAAAACATAGACTATCTCTTCAGAGACTATATCTTCCAAAGCAATTAGCTGGAATGGCCCTCCCAGACCTACACACTTATAACCTACGCCTAAATTTAGAGTTTTGTTGGTAAAAACCTGCATAGCTAATGCTGCTTTTTTTCCCAGCGCACCCTTCAAACAACGCTGGTATTTAGAGTTGTCTGAGGGTCTGCGTTAGGCTCAGAAAAGGGTGCGTTGAGCCTAATTTAGCTCCACTTCAACCCTCAATACCAGCGTTGCTTACGGTAGCGGTAAGCTGGAAAAACGTGCTCGTGCACGATATCCCCATAAGAAACAATGGGGCAGTTTGGGCTGAAAAAAAACCTAACACCTGCAAAAAAGCAGCGTTCAGCTCCTAACGCAGCCCCATTGTTTCCTATGGGGAAACACTCTCTAAGTCTGCACCTAACACCCTAACATGAACCCCGAGTTTAAACACCCCTAACCTTACACTTATTAACCCCTAATCTGCCGCCCCCGCTATCGCTGACACCTGCATTATATTATTAACCCCTAATCTGCCGCTCCGGACACCGCCGCAACCTACATTATCGCTATGAACCCCTAATCTGCTGCCCCTAACACCACCGACCCCTATATTATATTTATTAACCCCTAATCTGCCCCCCAACGTCGCCACTACCTTACCTACACTTATTAACCCCTAATCTGCCGACCGGACCTCGCCGCCACTATAATAAATGTATTAACCCCTAAACCGCCACACTCCCGCTTCGCAAACACTATAATAAATAGTATTAACCCCTAATCTGCCCTCCCTAACATCGCCGCCACCTACCTACAATTATTAACCCCTAATCTCCCGCCCCGTCTTCACTCAGCCGAGCCGAATTCTTAATCCAAGGTGCGCAGAGGAGGTCTTTGATCCGGTAGAAGTCTTCATCCAAGCGGGGCAAGAAGAGGTCCTCCATCCGGTAGAAGTGTTCATCCAGGCGGCGTCTTCAATCTTCATCCATCCGGAGCGGAGCGGAGCCGAGCCATTGTCATATTAGAGTTTGTTAGCAGTAGTTGTTAGAGTGGAATCATTGACAAGAGACCACACCAAAGGAAACTGCAGATTGATTTAAATATCAGTAGCAGTATGTCTGAGAATGCAGACAAGACTGCTAGTAATAGCTGGTTAATTAAGGGTTAACATTGATGGCTAACAGCTGATACTAATGTTATAGGCAGATGCAAAAACATTATCTGAACAGAGGGGCAGCCAGGAGATTAATGGAAATAAACAATCTCTGCATTAGATTATCAGTTCATGAATAGCAGTAAGTGACAGACTCAGTTTGTTAATTGCAGTCTATTTAAGCAA
This sequence comes from Bombina bombina, assembly GCF_027579735.1. Taxonomy (NCBI): domain Eukaryota; kingdom Metazoa; phylum Chordata; class Amphibia; order Anura; family Bombinatoridae; genus Bombina; species Bombina bombina. The sequence goes on along the minus strand of NC_069501.1, from coordinate 545,908,459 downwards.
CAGGTTATAACAAGTTGATGATTAGTGTGTGCTGTTAGCAAAAAGGAGAACTAGCAAGATTTGTTGTATAACAGTTTATAGCAAGCACAGACTTTGTGTGAGCAAATGAGCAGCAGACATAAGTATAGATTGTAAGGGAAACAACTTATCTTAGGGAAGAAATGCAGTCCTGTAGTGGAGATCCATAGGGCAGTGATTGCCAGTAGTAATTCAGTAGAATAAGGGTTAAAGGCTTTTCCAGCCAGCAGGAGTGGAACAGTGCAGCTTCAGTGTGGCATGTCCTGCAGTTATAGAGGAACTGAAAGTGAATCCAGAAGCACTACCTCCTGTAGGTGATAGCAACTGTTACAGACTGTGGAACAACAGCAGTCTGTAGTTGATTAGCTTCAGTAAGTAGCACAGGAAGGAAACTCTCTGCAATTGAAGATACCTAAGCAGAGTGTTAGGGGAAGTGCTGGCTTAAAAAGGCTGAAGTAGGAGGGCCATACTTAAAGGGGCAGTAAGTTAGAGCATTACAGCCATCTTCAAAGGAGCCGACGCGGAGCAATCCTCTTCAACCGACGACTTCCCGACGAATGAAGGTTCCTTTAAGGGATGTCATCCAAGATGGCGTCCCTTCAATTCCGATTGGCTGATAGGATTCTATCAGCCAATCGGAATTAAGGTAGAAAAAAATCTGATTGGCTGATGCAATCAGCCAATCAGATTGAAGTTCAATCCGATTGGCTGATCCAATCAGCCAATCGTATTGAACTCGCATTCTATTGGCTGATCGGAACAGCCAATAGAATGCGAGTTCAATACGATTGGCTGATTGGATCAGCCAATCGGATTGAACTTCAATCTGATTGGCTGATTGCATCAGCCAATCAGATTTTTTCTACCTTAATTCTATCAGCCAATCGGAATTGAAGGGATGCCATCTTGGATGACGTCCCTTAAAGGAACCTTCATTCGTCGGGAAGTTGTCGGTTGAAGAGGATGGCTCTGCGTCGGCTCCTTTGAAGATGGCTCCGCTCCGCTCCGGATGGATGAAGATTGAAGACGCCGCCTGGATGAACACTTCTACCGGATGGAGGACCTCTTCTTGCCCCGCTTGGATGAAGACTTCTACCGGATCAAGGACCTCCTCTGCGCACCTTGGATGAAGAATTCGTCTCGGCTGAGTGAAGACGACTCAAGGTAGGGAGATCTTCAGGGGGTTAGCGATAGTTTTTTAAGGGGGGTTTGGGTGGGTTAGAGTAGGGGTATGTGGGTGGTGGGTTGTAATGTTGGTGGGGGTATTGTATTTTTATTTTCAGGCAAAAGAGCTGATTACTTTGGGGCAATGCCCCGCAAAAAGCCCTTTTAAAGGCTGGTAATAGAGCTGATTACTTTGGTACTTTAGAATAGGGTAGGGCATTTTTTTTATTTTGGGGGGATTTTTTATTTTATTAGGGGGCTTAGATTAGGTGTAATTAGTTTAAACTTCTTGTAATTCTTTTTTATTTTTTGTAATTTAGTGTTTGTTTTTTTTGTATTATAGAATAGTTTATTTTATTGTATTTTAATGTAGCTAATTGTATGTAATTTATTTAATTAATTTAATGATAGTGTAGTGTTAGGTGTATTTGTAACTTAGGTTAGGATTTATTTTACAGGTAATTTTGTAGTTATTTTAACTAGGTAGCTATTAAATAGTTATTAACTATTTAAAGGGACACTCAGGTCAAATTACATTTTCATTATTCAGATACAGCATGTAATTTTAAACAACTTTCCAATTTACTTCCATTAAAACAAATGTGCACATTCTTTTATATTAACACTTTTTGAGTCACCAGCTCCTACTGAGCATGTGCAAGAATTCACAGACTATACGTATATGCATTTGTGATTGGCTGATTGCTATCACATGGTACAGGGGGAGTGGAAATAGACATAACTTTGAAATTTATTAGAAAAAAATCTACTACTCATTTGAAATTCAGAGTAAATGCTGTTGTATTGTCTTATCTTGCATTTGTTGATTATGCAAATCTACTGTGTTTACTGGTCCTTTAATAGCTATTGTACCTAGTTAAAATAAATAAAAGGTTGCCTGTAAAATAAATATAAATCCTAAAATAGCTACAATGTAATTATTAGTTATATTGTAGCTATATTAGGGTTTATTTGATAGGTAAGTATTTAGTTTTAAATAGGATTAATTTGGTTAATTTTAGGAATATTATTTAGTTTATTTTAAATTATATTTATGTTAGGGGGGTGTTAGGGTTAGGGTTAGAGTTAGGTTTAGGGGTTAATAACTTTATAGTAGCGGCGACGGTGCGGGTGGGAGATTAGGGGTTAATAATTGTAGGTAGGTGGCGGCGATGTTAGGGAGGGCAGATTAGGGGTTAATAAAATTTATTATAGTGTTTGCGAGGCGGGAGTGCGGCAGTTTAGGGGTTAATACATTTATTATAGTGGCGGCGAGGTCCGGTCGGCAGATTAGGGGTTAATAACTAAACACACTGATTAAACAGCGCTAACTGCCAGGGATGATTCAAAATCTTAATACTGTAAAGCAATAAATACAAAAATAAAAATACCAAAAAATAAATAAAAAATAAAAATATATATATATATGTATATAATGTTTAAATAAAAACCTTAAGATGAATATAAACTTGCGGATGGAAATATACAAAAATAAAAATAAAAAATATATAAGAGAAATATAACACCTCTACTACATATGACAAACAAATATCCTGGAAAGAAAAACTATACAATCTAAAGAACAAATAATAGTATTGTTGTTATACGAGACCTGTTGCAGCTGATTGACCGAGGGTGTCCTTCGTGCCTCCCGGAGTAAAATAGAATCCCAAATCTGTTAAACACACAAGCGCAAACAGACTCAAGTGTAGGTAAGTACAACAAACACACCACACAATTTGGATTGCACTTACAAGATGAAAATTTATTCAGGCGTTTGTTAATAATAATAATAAGCTTGAGATGACTTCCGGTGGGAGGGCTTAGCGGATAGCAGCAGAGAACGAGAGCTCCGACATTGTGAGCTTAAAAACGCTAAAATATCTGATCCTTTGCTGCTAATCCGCCTTCCCCATAGCTATATCTTGTTGGGTACTCCCTCATCGGATAACGCCGACTGATAAAAGAGCAGCTGTGCAGAGTTTGCCATCTACTCTGGCCCCCGGTAGCGCTGAAGTGTAAAAACCCACGTGGAAAGTGGCTCTCAACATCCTTAACCTAACCTGACTCTCTAGACAAAGATACCTGGAGCAGGGGAGATTCTCATCTGGCCCATCCGAGTGCCCGGAGCCCCGGTGGAGAAGCGGGCCTGGACTTGCACGGATACTTTCCATGCGGTGTAGCGTGGGTGCAGGGGACTTCTAACAGGTCAGTCACGCAGTCACAGTTGCGCACCTATTGTGCCCCGGAGCTGTGGGGCCTGCCTTACACACTTACACCTGTTGCCCCGTAAAGGTTACATAGACTGGCATTGCTGTGTGGGTTGCCTGGAACAGCACAGATATAGCAGGGACATAACATGCAAAACCTTACCCAATGGAGGGGCGGGCATAGGCCTCCGCAGACATTTTGTTCTTTTTTCTTTTCTCCCTATCTCCCTCATTGTACAACTGGGGTATAGGCCCTGGAGGGTCTATAGAAGACCGGACACACGGCCAACGCTGGTTCTGGCAACTGCGCTCAGCATTGATAAGGCAGCAATATCGCAGGCAGAACATCTTTTGTAAGCGGCCCATACAAACCTTTTCTCACTTTGCAACTTGACTGCAGGCACTGTAACAGGCCAGACATAAATTTGACTCTGATTCCTACCTTGTTTGCGGCCTGGAGGTTGAGGCCTGCTTTGAACACCTGCATTTGTGACCCCGGAGGGCTCATGGAGTCTGATATATGAAAGATCCGGTCTGAAACAGGTGACTAGCATTGATTCAGCAGTGATATAGCAAATAGGGGGATCCATTCACACAACTTTCACTCCCAGGGGACCGGTGGTGAACAAGTGGAACACTTTCTTCACCTTTCTGGGTGTACATAGTGCCAGAGAACATTAGCAGTTATAATCACCGGTCTAGTGTCACGCACTGGAGGGGGTTTTGAGAGGTGGAGGATTCTGCCGATGAAAGTGGACGAGTACTTTCAGAGACTAGGCTCTTCTCAGGGTGGTAGAATGAGTCAAAAGAACAAAGGCAGTGACAGAAAGTCTAAACATCAGATGGAGACTCAGGCGGTGATTGAGCCATGCCCGGATGAAACTGCCAAACGCATGGGAGATCAGGCCCAACTCATGAAGGATCTGAAATCTTTTTTTCTTCCTAAAATGGAAAACTTGCAAGCAGGCCTTGATACCCTGACCAGTGAGGTCAGACAATATTCCACCCGCCTCTCGGACGCCGAGGGCCGCATCTCTGAGATAGAAGACAGGCAGGCTGAATCTAGTAATTCAATACAACAGATTCTTCGCCAAAACAAGATACTCCAAGAACGTGTGGATGACCTGGAAAACCGTAGTCGCCGCAACAACCTCCGGGTGGTTGGACTACCTGAAAAAGTTAAGGGCAAGGACCTCCTGGCCTTTACAGCCTTAATTTTACCAAAGCTTCTAGGAATACCTCAGGATATCTTGCCTTTGGATGTGGAGAGGGCCCATAGAATTGGGCCGGAGAGAAATCTGGAAAATGCCAATATGAAACCCAGGCAGGTGATCTTCAGGTGCCTTAATTTCCAGGAGAAGCTGAAGCTCTTAAGAGCCTACCGTCTCCAGAAAGAAGTCTTGTATGAGGGTAACAGAATTCTACTCTTCCAGGACTTCTCCTCGGAAGTTTCAAAGCAACGTTAAGATTTCTCACCTATCTGTTCCCGTTTGTATGAGCAGGGTCGTCAAGTGGCCTTGCTATTTCAAGCCAAGCTCCGTTTACAGACTCCCTCAGGCCCTAAGTTTTTCCACTCCCCCTGGGCAGTGGAGAGCTATCTGGAGACTGAGAGAAAACAGAGAGACCCTGACTGAAAGCCCTGAGTGAGAACTAATACGTAACTATATCTTGATTGCTAATGTTTATGTTCATTTTTGCATTCATGGCATATATGGGGGAGACACCCCAAATAGGTTGTACCGCTGACACCCGAGGTTGTTATGCAACTAACGTCCATATTTTGTTATTTAGGTTAATGTTATTTAGGAATATGTTACAGTTGTTTTTTGAATGTTTGACTACTTTGCTGAGTTTTATAATCACTTATTTAGGGATCCTCATTTCTATAAGAGCTATTATTAATGTGAATGGGAGGATGCTAACTTATCTTAAAATGCTAGCACAGGGGAGATGTCTTATCTGCTTTATTTTAGGTAAAGGCTGTGTCCAGGAGATCCTTGGGGGTTCTAGGATTAAAGAAGATGTCCATGGATATGTAATCTGCTATGACCTTGAATATTTATGCTTCTTTTACTAGACAGGTTGATCTTAGGAATGTCTGAAATGCATGACATGTCAATCCTGAATGAATTCACAAGAGTGTTTGCTAGACCCAATGTATATTACAGCTTATTCATCTATCACTAATGTTATTGTATGCCTTTTACTGTTTACAAGACTTGATGTTCCATTCTTACTGAGTCATAATCATTGTAATGTATTACTGTCTATTCTTTCTCACAAGACAACCAGAGGAATAGGCAATGTAGGGGTTGCACTGTGGTATTTGAAAGGACACACCCTCAGTTTCACTGCACCCCTCTCTCCTGGCCCTTCCTTTCCCTCCCTTGTAGCCTGGATCATACCGCCCGATCTCACTCCTCAATTCGGACTATAAAATCTTTACCAAAATTCTCGCAAATCATCTAAAAATTATCCTACCCACCCTACTTGACCCTGATCAAACTGGCTTCGTGTATCAACGTACCTCGGTAACCAATCTGCGACGGGTATTGCATGTTATTAACCATTACTGGCAGAGAGAACAGAGCCACACAGGGGAGGACCACTCTGAGGCGTTCCTTCTCTCCCTAGATGCAGAAAAGGCCTTTGACCGGGTCGAATGGCCTTACCTTTTTGATACCTTGGAGCGTTTCAACTTCAGGGGTTCGTACCTAGGAGTGTTGAAAAAACTTTACTCGTCTCCTTTTGCCCACATCCTAGTTAATGGATGCTTTTCTTCTGGCTTCTCCTTGAGGAGAGGCACTAGACAAGGATGCCCTCTTTCTCCCTTGATCTTTGATCTGGCCTTGGAGCCCTTAGCAGCAAAGTTGCGCCAGGTTTTCCCAGGCGTGGCAGTGGGAAAGAATATCCTCCAGTTAGCCTTATACGCAGATGACATGCTTCTGTTTGTGGATTCGCCTAAAATCTTTGTGCCTGTCATCTTGAAAACCCTGGAGTCCTTTGGGAGATTCTCGGGTTACAAGATCAATAACACCAAGTCGGAGATCTTGTGGCTTAGTAGACGCGGATCGGACTCCACTACATATCCCTTTGTTGAGGTGCAAGATGCCCTCATATACTTGGGCATTAGGCTACACAGGAACCCGCACAAAATATACGGCCTCAATATCACGCAACAGTGTGACCTGATATGCTCCAAATTAGCCAGTTGGCATAATCTCCCCTTGAGCCTCACTGGTCGTATAAGCCTGTTCAAAATGTCCCTGCTACCTAAGCTCTTATACCCCTTATTGATGCTACCCTTTATGGTGACGAGGGGAGATGAGAGGAAACTGAACAGGGCTATGAGCCGATTCGTTTGGAAGGGGAAAAAACCCAGAATAGCGGCTAGTAAACTGCACTCTTCTTTCCTGAACGGAGGCCTGGGTTTACCACACATCCAGTGTTATAGCTGGGCGGCACTGATCAGATTAGTATTGGATTGGCAAATGGGAATGGCACACTTCTGTGACACCCAGCTAGAGGAGACACTGATGATTGGTGTGTGTGGACTGGCTTATCTCCCGTACTGCAGACTGGGGGATCTGCCTCAACACATAAAAAATAACTTCCTGTACATAGATCCGCTTCTGGTCTGGTCTAGGGCACACAAGATGTTGGGTCATACACATCCCGCGCTCAGGCATATACCCATTCGGGGTAACATTGATTTCCCAGGAGGAGATGAACACGCTCCTTTTTTGGTGTGGGGGGAGAGAGGATTGCAGAGGATTGGGGGTGCTCTGGATACATTGTTGCACACCGTCAGAACGTTTCAGGAGCTAAAGACTACTTATAATTTACCGAACCAGCATTTCTATGCATATCTACAATTAAGACACTATATTAAAACATTAATAGACAAAAACCCGGGGTTTTGGAGTCAGGCTCCTTTTGTAATCCCCCAAACAGCTTTTAAGTTAGGGAGTTTTTCCATTTCAGAAGTGTATCAGGAACTTTTACGCCATCATGTTACTAGGGTTCAAGAGGGTATGTTGGAAAAACTAAAATTGGATACCACCAATGAATTAACTATCCAAGTGATTAAAGATAGCCTTATGAAAACCAAAGCAGCTACATTGGCACTGACATTGAGAGAGGAGCAAATTAGAATGATCAACAGAGATTATATTACCCCCAGCAGAAGGGCGAAATGGAGCCCCCATAGCCCAAATAGATGTGCGAAGTGTCAATTTCCAGACCCCTCCCTGATTCACTATTTCTATGAATGCCCGGGAGTTAGAAGGTTTTGGGGATATTTACAATATTGGCTTAAAATTAAATTGTCCATTGATATCTCGTATAACCCCACCAACATATACTTATTCACGTGGACTGGGGTTGTAAGTGGAAAGCAACCTCTACTGACACTCTGCACATTAGTTGCGAGACAATGCATATTAACCTCATGGTGCTCACATTCCTCCCTGACAATGACACAATTTAAGAGAGCCCTATTTAAACAACTGTTTATTGAGAGGCAGGACGTGTTCTGGGACACCAAACTTAGATTGAGGCCTTTTCTGAAGAAATGGAAATGCCTGATTGAGAGACTGCCCACTGGGCAACAAAAACAGATACTGGCACCTTATGCTCAGCATGAGATTGTACTGGAGGGCATCCTGAAGGGGGACTGGCCGGCCTTGTCTCCTGGGGAACCTGCTCATGCCGGGGTTGACGATTCTGAACTAATCCTGATTGAATCCTTCTTTTGATCCCTTGCCCTTTCTTACTTCCTTGACTCACTCTCCCACCTCACCCCCCTCATCTCCCCCTCTAACCCCCCCTTTTTTTTTTTTTTTTTTTTTTTCTTCTCTCCTTTTTCCCTCTCCCCCCCCCCCCCCCCCCCCCTCTCAGACATACACTCATCTACTTAGGTTACTACAATGACAGACCCGAGAGTAGCTTTGGAAATATATAATTTGTACTGCAAAAGTGGTTTTTGTAAGTTAGATTAGTTTAGGGTATTGTTAGACTAGTTCATATGGTTTATTATAAAAATTGAAAAATGTTATTGAGAGATACGTGCAAACCAACTACACAGAAAGAGACTTGGTTCTTTACACTTATTATGTTCATCGGATGGCTCCATGGTCAGCCTTCATATAAACGTAAACTACATATGGACTACTGCAATGGTCATTATATAATGTTGCCTTTCTTCAATTGCTAAATATGTATAAGATGCACTCATTGTATGATTAATCATTGGCTGTACTTATGGATTGCCTGACAATTTGTTGTATTCTCACTAATAAAAAAAACGAATTTCAAAAAATAATAATAATAAGCTTGAAGTTCAGAAAAATCGTTCATACAAGATGGGATACAAAGTCACTTGCTATGAATACTAGAAAAGTCCCTCCAGATAGTAAAACTGGGACCAGATTTTCAATTCCTTATGGGCATCTGTACTAGTGACTCTGAGAAGCGATCGCTGTATTTTAGGAGCGCCAATGCCGATGCCGATATCGTCACTCTGAAGGAGTACGGATCCTCAAACAGTCCAAAAAGCCTCAACGCGTTTCAACCGCCAACGTGCAGTCTTTTTCAAGAGGTGAAGAATATGCCTCTTCTTACAATACAGGCTACTAAATAGCTAGCCGGCTTATTTCATTGGAGGAGAAAAAAATCATATCAATTAACAAGCCTGTCAGCTGTAAAGCAAACGTGAATACATACATTTAGATATAATTGAAAGGTTAAAAGCGTAATTTTATTTAATACTATTGAAAAACATATTTGATGAATAATTATTATTAAAAGTTAAAATCAATTATCCTAAAATGGTATTACTAAAAACCAAAACATGCATATATAAAAAATTTTTTATTTTTTTTTTGTGAGTAATAACATAACCAATTTTTGCATATGTTATAAAATGTTAAACAGCAATATAAAACAAACGACAACAAAGAATGATGTCAATACAAAAAAATCATTATTTAAGAAAAAGTGGTTCATTACCATTGTTTTGCAATACATAAGAGGTTATTTAATATACATAAATATGTATATACCATGTCCAAACCTTTATAATATGCAATTTAAATGATGTTTATATTATACATAGATTCATTGCTAGGAAAGTACTGATACTGATAGTTTAAATTGATTGAAATTATTCATATTTAATATGTGATTTAAAATTTTAAGTATATACTTATAAATATACAACAGGAATGATAAAATGGGAAGTATGAGATATAAAATATGAGATATAAAATATAGAATATAAAATATAAAATATAAAAGGGGAAACAGCCATTGGATCCTACCTATCAACTCATCATGATAGACACATAGATACCCTACCTACTTGGTATGTGCTAAGATAGATGAAATACACATATACGCATATAAAAAACCTAATATTAAAAAGAATGTGTTAAAAATATAACATACATTAATTAATTCACTATATGTGTGTATTTATAAATCAATCGCATGTAGAACAAAAAACTAGTTAACCCTATCTTGACTCACTACTACAGGATGGGAGGTCCCTCACATGAAAGCTGCTAAATCTAAATCCACATTGAGACCACCTGGACACAGACAGTTCAGCTTCTGTATCCAGAATGTCTCACGTTTGCGTAATGTAAGGAGTCTATTTGGAATAGTTGGAGGAATCCAATCAATTACCTGCACCTTGAGTGATCTAGAATCTCCACCATGTATGTCTCTAAAATGAAGGGGAACACTGTGCTTATCCATCTCATTTTTGATATTATTAAGATGCTCTGACACTCTACGCCTGATCTTTCTTTTGGTGCGACCCACATACATAAGACCACACCCACAGGTTAATAAGTATACTACATGTGTAAAGTCACATGTACAGCGACACTGAATCTGGAAATTGCGGGATTTATCACTGTTTGTGAAATTAAGATCTTTATTCACATGTTTACACATTCCGCAATTGTGTTTACCACATTTATATGTGCCTTCTTTTAAACTTAACCAATTACTCTTATTGGATGTTATTTTATCTCTTTTAACTTGTTTCAATTTACTGGGGGCTAACAAATTTCTCAAATTTCTGCCCTTCCTAAATGTGATAGGGGGATGTTCAGGTATTGATGGTGCTAGTAGACTATCTGATTTTAATATGCCCCAATGTTTCTTGAAGACCTCCTTGATAATCATATGTCCTTCATTGTAAGTTGTTATAAATCTGATGGAATCCTGGTCCTGCCTAGTGTGTTGATGGTGCCTGCCTGTCAAACTTGATTCATCTTTCCTCAGCAGTGAATCCCTAGTACGCCCCACAGCCTTAATCCTAGAATCCGTAATTTTGACCGGATCATAACCCTTGACTATAAATTTATTGGCCAGAATGTCAGCTTCTTTATTGAAGTCACAAATAGAACTACAATTTCTTCTCAGTCTGAGAAACTGACTATATGGGATATTATCTTTCCAATTGCATTGATGTGCACTCTTATAGTCAATGAAACTATTTCTTTCAGTTGGCTTCCTGTAATTAGATACTGCTATTTTGTTATCACTATTTACAAATAGTCTCAAATCAAGAAATTCGATTTCAGTACGGGAATGGTTTTCAGTGAATTTAAGATTATAATTGTTATTGTTGATATATCTAACAAATTCATTTACTACAGTGAGGTCCCCCTCCCACAGAATGATCACATCATCGATATATCTATGATATTTAACTATGTTTTTACTGAACTGATGTGTCTTCCAGATGTGTTCGCTTTCGAAGGTGTGCATATACAGATTTGCATATGATGGTGCGAATGTCGTGCGAACACATCTGGAAGACACATCAGTTCAGTAAAAACATAGTTAAATATCATAGATATATCGATGATGTGATCATTCTGTGGGAGGGGGACCTCACTGTAGTAAATGAATTTGTTAGATATATCAACAATAACAATTATAATCTTAAATTCACTGAAAACCATTCCCGTACTGAAATCGAATTTCTTGATTTGAGACTATTTGTAAATAGTGATAACAAAATAGCAGTATCTAATTACAGGAAGCCAACTGAAAGAAATAGTTTCATTGACTATAAGAGTGCACATCAACGCAATTGGAAAGATAATATCCCATATAGTCAGTTTCTCAGACTGAGAAGAAATTGTAGTTCTATTTGTGACTTCAATAAAGAAGCCGACATTCTGGCCAATAAATTTATAGTCAAGGGTTATGATCCGGTCAAAATTACGGATTCTAGGATTAAGGCTGTGTGGCGTACTAGGGATTCACTGCTGAGGAAAGATGAATCAAGTTTGACAGGCAGGCACCATCACCACACTAGGCAGGACCAGGATTCCATCAGATTTATAACAACTTACAATGAAGGACATATGATTATCAAGGAGGTCTTCAAGAAACATTGGGGCATATTAAAATCAGATAGTCTACTAGCACCATCAATACCTGAACATCCCCCTATCACATTTAGGAAGGGCAGAAATTTGAGAAATTTGTTAGCCCCCAGTAAATTGAAACAAGTTAAAAGAGATAAAATAACATCCAATAAGAGTAATTGGTTAAGTTTAAAAGAAGGCACATATAAATGTGGTAAACACAATTGCGGAATGTGTAAACATGTGAATAAAGATCTTAATTTCACAAACAGTGATAAATCCCGCAATTTCCAGATTCAGTGTCGCTGTACATGTGACTTTACACATGTAGTATACTTATTAACCTGTGGGTGTGGTCTTATGTATGTGGGTCGCGCCAAAAGAAAGATCAGGCGTAGAGTGTCAGAGCATCTTAATAATATCAAAAATGAGATGGATAAGCACAGTGTTCCCCTTCATTTTAGAGACATACATGGTGGAGATTCTAGATCACTCAAGGTGCAGGTAATTGATTGGATTCCTCCAACTATTCCAAATAGACTCCTTACATTACGCAAACGTGAGACATTCTGGATACAGAAGCTGAACTGTCTGTGTCCAGGTGGTCTCAATGTGGATTTAGATTTAGCAGCTTTCATGTGAGGGACCTCCCATCCTGTAGTAGTGAGTCAAGATAGGGTTAACTAGTTTTTTGTTCTACATGCGATTGATTTATAAATACACACATATAGTGAATTAATTAATGTATGTTATATTTTTAACACATTCTTTTTAATATTAGGTTTTTTATATGCGTATATGTGTATTTCATCTATCTTAGCACATATCAAGTAGGTAGGGTATCTATGTGTCTATCATGATGAGTTGATAGGTAGGATCCAATGGCTGTTTCCCCTTTTATATTTTATATTCTATATTTTATATCTCATATTTTATATCTCATACTTCCCATTTTATCATTCCTGTTGTATATTTATAAGTATATACTTAAAATTTTAAATCGCATATTAAATATGAATAATTTCAATCAATTTAAACTATCAGTATCAGTACTTTCCTAGCAATGAATCTATGTATAATATAAACATCATTTAAATTGTATATTATAAAGGTTTGGACATGATATATACATATTTATGTATATTAAATAACCTCTTATGTATTGCAAAACAATGGTAATGAACCACTTTTTCTTAAATAATTATTTTTTTGTATTGACATCATTCTTTGTTGTCGTTTGTTTTATATTGCTGTTTAACATTTTATAACATATGCAAAAATTGGTTATGTTATTACTCACAAAAAAAAAAAAAAAAAAAAAAAAATTATATATGCATGTTTTGGTTTTTAGTAATACCATTTTAGGATAATTGATTTTAACTTTTAATAATAATTATTCATCAAATATGTTTTTCAATAGTATTAAATAAAATTACGCTTTTAACCTTTCAATTATATCTAAATGTATGTATTCACGTTTGCTTTACAGCTGACAGGCTTGTTAATAGGATATGATTTTTTTCTCCTCCAATGAAATAAGCCGGCTGGCTATTTAGTAGCCTGTATTGTAAGAAGAGGCATATTCTTCACCTCTTGAAAAAGACCGCACGTTGGCGGTTGAAACGCGTTGAGGCTTTTTGGACTGTTTGAGGATCCGTACTCCTTCAGAGTGACGATATCGGCATCGGCATTGGCGCTCCTAAAATACAGCGATCGCTTCTCAGAGTCACTAGTACAGATGCCCATAAGGAATTGAAAATCTGGTCCCGGTTTTACTATCTGGAGGGACTTTTCTAGTATTCATAGCAAGTGACTTTGTATCCCATCTTGTATGAACGATTTTTTCTGAACTTCAAGCTTATTATTATTATTAACAAACGCCTGAATAAATTTTCATCTTGTAAGTGCAATCCAAATTGTGTGGTGTGTTTGTTGTACTTACCTACACTTGAGTCTGTTTGCGCTTGTGTGTTTTACAGATTAGGGGTTAATAAGTGTAGTTAGGTAGCGGCGACGTTGGGGGAGGCAGATTAGGGGTTAATAAATATAATATAGGGGTCGGCGATGTTAGGGGCAGCAGATTAGGGGTTTATAGGTATAATGTAGGTGGTGGCGGTGTCCGGTCGGCAGATTAGGGGTTAAAAATTATAATTATAGTGGCGGCAATGTGGGGGGGCCTCGGTTTAGGGGTACATAGGTTGTTTATGGGTGTTAGTGTACTTTGTAGCACAGTAGTTAAGAGCTTTATATTCACGCGTTAGCCCATAAAGCTCTTAACTACTGACTTTTTTTGTCGGTAGGAGTCTTGTCGGTAGAGGGTCTACCGCTCACTTCTCCCAAGACTCCAAATACCGGCGTTAGGCAGATCCCATTGAAAAGATAGGATACGCAATTGGCGTAAGGGGATCTGCGGTAGCCTGGAGTTGCGGTGAGGAAGTGAGCGTTAGACCGTTTCCTGCCTGACTCTAAATACCAGCGGGTGGTAAAAAGCAGCGTTAGGACCCCTTAACGCTGCTTTTGACAGCTAATGCCAAACTCTAAATCTAGGCGCTAGTCTTTTTAGGACGTGTAGCAGCGGACTGGGTGGCGGAGGCTGATCATTTTACAGATAATGGGCTTGAGGCCAGTATGATATACCCTTTGTTGCCGGTTTCTCTGCTACACGTCCCTCTTCAGTCAATCCCTAAACAAGTGAAAGGTCTCAAAACAATATATACGATAATTCAGGCATGGAGTAGGATTGGAACACGAGTCGGAATAAATATGAACTTACCCAGATATCAAACTTTTTTAGGAAATCCGGAATATCAAGAGGGAACACAAACGGTAGTACTGAAGAGATGGCACGGACAGGGGCTTAATTCGGTTTCACAGTTTTTCAAGTCAGAGTCAGGGATTATTAAATTTTATGAAGAGCTGAAACATGAGTTTAATCTTAACAGCCAATATTTCTTTGCTTATTTGCAGGCCAGACACTATGCCATACAGTTATTTACCAAATTTAATTTGAAATGGTCGGGGGGTAAACTGGATAACAGGCCAGCTCTGACTAAAGCAGGTTATTTTTCCATCTCTCCCTGGTACACTTATCTCAACTCTCATAAGGGTAGCTCCAACATAGAGAATTTAGCTCAGAAATTGACAAATCTTATCTCCATTAATATCGACAAGGAGTCACAAATTGTGCGTTCTCTCTCGTTACTTCGTGACACTACTCTGGCCGAGACATGGAGAGAGTCCCATATAAAACTTTTATATCAAATGTATTATACACCAGATAGAGGTTACAGATGATATAACACAAATTTTAACAAATGCCCAAAATGTGGCTTGCCTGCTGCAGACTTAATACACATGCTCTGGGCGTGTCCTAGACTTAAACAATTTTGGCATAAAATAGATTTTTGGCTACTAAAGGTGCCGAAAGTAAATACCTGAAAGCTCACGTTGTTAATTATTATTTTTTTTGTCAAGAAACAATGGGGACTTTACAGATTCCAAAATAGTGAATCTAGTTATTCTGTCCTCTAGAAATTTGATCTTCAAGAATTGGAAGAGTAAATTTATACCCACAATTACTGAAGTAAAGAATTATCTTAAAAAACAGTACAGAGTAGAACAATTAGCTACAGATTTAAACTCAGAGCATGAAATAACATCTTTTTTTAATAAATGGGCAAAATTTGTTAAAATATCCCCACCGGCTGAAATTGATCACCTGATCTCTCCATTCAGAAACTCTGAAATAGTACTATTAGGTATTTGGTAAAGAGGAAGAGAAGAATATACTTACAAATACATCCTCTTATTGGAGGAGAGGAGAGGAGAGGAGGGAGGCATGAGGGGGGGAGAGAGTTGGGGAATTTTTGTCTCTCCCCCCCCCCCGTTTTTTATATTTGTTCTCGTTGCAGAGCTTAGTAGTGGTTCTGTGATAACTCTAGTATAAATTATAGGCCCCTCAGGCTTTCAAGTATATAACCCTTCAACATCTGCAGTTAGTTAAGAAAAAGAGTTGTTAGCTAAAACAATTATTTAAATGTTATATCTCAGGTTGAGGTTAAGAATACCTCGTACTGTCTTGGCGGTCCCCTTGATTGAATCTAGCCATTATTTTTTGTTGCAATGTGGATATAAAATAAAAATCTTCGGTTGTGAGAATTACATCTCCTGAGTGAGTAACACATCTCATGTGGACCTGATTGTTCCCTTAAGAGTAAAACACTGTAGGTCACAAATGTGGTTAACAAGATTCATTTTTGGTACAGCTGGCCTGGTAGTGGCCGCAATAATAGCTGCTTGTATTATGTTGCATAAATGCATAAAATGAGGATCTCACTTAGCTAAATCTGATTGAACTTTTATGTTATATTTGTTCAGTTGGTGTTGACAATATATTGTTATATAATTTTATTTTGATCTTATATGTTTGTATATACTTTTACTATCCTCAATAAAAGATTATTTAAAAAAAAAAATTGCATGCTCTATCTAAATCACGAAAGAAAAAATTTGGGTTCAGTGTCCCTTTAACTATTTACTAACTACCTAGTTAAAATAAATACAAAATTACCTGTGAAATAAAACCTAAGATACCTTACACTAAAACCTAAAATTACAAAAAAATAAAAAAAACCTACCATTACATAAATTAACAAAAAAATTATCCAAAAAAGTTAAAATGATTCCTATTCTAATAACCTTCAAAAAAAAAAAATACCCCAAAATAAAAAAGCCTAATCTAGAATAAACTACCAAGGGCCCTTAAAAGGGCCTTCTGTGGGCTCTTAAAAGGGCCTTCTGGGGGCTCTTAAAAGGGCCTTTTGTAGGGCATTGCCCTAAGTTGAACAGCTCTTTTGCTACAAAAAAAACACCCCCTAAAAAAATGATTAATCATCCAATAGAATAAGAGCGCCTTAAATCCTATTGGCTGATTTGAACAGCCAATAGGATTTTAGCAGCTCTAATTCCTATTGGCTGACTCAAATTTTTCAGCCAATAGAAATGCTAGGGACACCATCTTGGATCGCGCACCTTGCATTGAAGATTTAGTGTACGGTGGCGACCGTATGAAGAGGATGCTCCGTGCCGGATGTCTTCAGGATGGACCCGCTCCTCGCCGCCGGGATCAAGATAGAAGATGCCGTCTGGATGAAGATTGAAGAGGCCTCCTGGATGAAGACTTCTCGCTGCTTGGATGAGGACTTCGCCGCCGGGATGAGGATTGAAGAGGTCGTCTGGATGAAGACTTCTCACCGCCTGGATGAAGATCGTTCAAACGGGACTTCAAAAACTGTAAGTGGATCTACAGGGGTTAGTGTTAGGTTTTCTTTAAGAGTTTTTTGGGTGTTTTTTTTTTAGGTTTTGACTATTCCTAAACAAGCTAAATGTCTTTTTAAGGGAAATTCCCATCCAAATGCCCTTTTCAGGGCAATGGGTATCTTAGGTTTTTATTAGAGTTAGGTTTTTTATTTTGGTTGGGTGGTGGGTTTTACTGTTGGGGGGGTCTTTGTATTTTTTTTTACAGGTAAAAGAGCTGTTTAACTTAGGGCAATGCCCTACAAAAGGCCCTTTTAAGGGCTATTGGTAGTTTATTGTAGGCTAGTTTTTTTTTGATAGGGCTATTAGATTAGGTGTGATTTTTTTTTATTTTTGATAATTTTGTTTATTTTTCATTCTTTAGTGTTGGTTATTTTTTGTAATTTAGTCTTTATTATTTTTTTGTGATTAGATACTTTGTAATTTTTAGAGTAGTGTTAGGATTCTTTTAATGTGTAGTTTAGTTTAATTTAATTGGTAGTTTAATTTTAGTTTAATAATTACATTAGTTTAATTGTTAGTTTAAACTTAGTTTTTTTAATTTGACAGGTAAATTTTAATTTAATTTAAGATAGGGAAATTGTATTTTTAATCTAAAGTTAGGTTTAGGGTTTACTAGTTTAATTTAGTTTATTGCGATGTGGAGGGCTTTCGTTTTAGGGGTTAATAGTTTACTTTAGTATATTTCTTTGTGGGGGGCTTGCGGTTTAGGGGTTAATAGGTTTATTATAGTGGCGGTGGTGTAGGGCTTAATAACTTTAGTATAGTGGGGGAGATGTGGGCGGAGGGCAGATTAGGAGTTAATAATATTAAAATAGTGTTTGCGATGCGGGAGAGCGGTGGTTTAGGGATTAATACGTTTATTATAGTGCTGACGATGTTGGGGAGTGGCAGATTAGGGGTTAATGACTTTAATATAGTGTTTTGTGATGTGGGAGGGCCTCGGTTTAGGGGTTATTAGGTAGTTTATGGGTGTTTAGTGTACTTTGTAGCAGTTTAGGTATGAGTTTTATGTTACCGATTTGTAGCGTAAAACTCATAGCTACTGCTTTTACATGGCGTTACGGATCTTATCGTTTTAGGCTTTAGCACCGTTTTTTTTTTAGCCAGAATGCAAAGCTCGTAATACCAGCACGATGGGAATCCCATTAAAAAAACTTCATTTTTAAGAGTGCGGTACTGACGTTGCGTTACAGGCTAAAAGGCTTGTGGTGCTGTTTTAACGCTGAAATGACCATATTTTCATTGTTAAAAGACGAACGCACAGACTTGTAATCTAGCTGAATGTGTTTACTGCCCCTTTGACCATAGTCCTTAACCTAGCTGTAAAGTTGTTGAACCTCTCCTAACCATGCAGCAGGATATGATGGGCATGGAGTTGCCACCTTTTCTAGGGGGGTGGGGGGAAATACCAGCGATGCTCATTAGCATAAATAATTATACCACATAAATTAAGAGCTTAAACTGCTGGTATTGATTTTAAATGATTATTGAGTTATAATTAGATTAACATACGTAGAAGAGGTTTTACCACCATAGCATCTTTACTTCTACAGTTAATCTTTCATTTTAAATTTGACCTGAACCTTAAAAATACTGGCCAAGGGGGGCGGAGCTGGCCGCTGCTAAGATGGCAGCATAACTCCAGAGCTCCGTATGCCAACACATATATAAATGTAAATAACGCATACAAACTCAAAATTCTGCTAACTGAACTAAACAGGCAATAATTATGGGACTCTAGCTCACTTCGGAGCTTCTCTGCGATACAAAGCTTAAGGGCTAAAAAAACAACAACAGGTCCTCGGCAACTTTGTGGCCTGCGCAGCACCAATTGTGAAGGCATCCGGAGAGAGGAACAGATCCCATCAGCGGAGAGCACCCTGATACCGTCGGTGCTAAACTCTGAGTACCGGAGGGACCAGGAGCCGAATCGGACATACCGGGTGAGATAACAAAGTGCCGCGAAAACGGGCGGCCCGCCATTCATTCACTCTGTGGCGTACTGACAGCCCTAACGGAATAGAACACAATTGAGGGGGGCAAATTGAAAGCCCATATAAAGGACTCAGACAAGCATAGCTAAGGGGGTAGAAGTTTTACAGTACCTTGCACACACCGCGACTAAGCCAGCAGAGGCGATCCCCTCACACGTACCCCTGACAAGACAGAGTGTGAGACAAGGCCTAATTGCAGTGACGCAGCTAGAATACAACAGCTACAGGTAGAGCAACTCTAAAGATAGGAGCTGCATCGCAGAAACCACACAATTAGCAACAACAATTGAAAGGGATAAACTGCAAAACAATAAAAATAAAAAACGGAGATCCTTGCTCTTCTTAAGCATATCTTTTAAAAGAACTAGAGGGAACAGAACACCCTTCAGAAATAACTTGACTAACTGGTGTTACGCCATAAAACCAGGACATATCATAAACAGGGGTATATTACCAAATACCAACTCAGAAGTATAGTGCTAGTCACACTACATCACTGCACAGACATCTGTGTGAACAACACTAAACTACACGTTAAAAGATAAAGCCTAAAATGACGTCTAAGAGGCTACTGAAACCACCTAAAGCCACAAAACACACGCACGTAAAAGGCCCTAGTGTGGAATCTTTCTTTAGCTCTACAAGCCAGCACTCTACCTTCACTGCACACGAACAGGAAGAAGAGCTTATGCCTATCACACCATCGCCTAACAGACCCCAGAAAGTCCCAGATACCCTAACACAGATTCCGTCCTCTGTACTCTCATCTCTAGCCTCTAAGCAAGATATAGCGGAGATAGTAAGGACATGTATGAGAGAGGAGATGGCTGATCTCAAACAAGAATTACACACTATTGGGTTCAGGGTTGATACTCTGGAAGACTATACAAATAATATCCAGGATGAAGTACATCAGATACAAGAAACCACTGCCACACAAGCAGATCTAATAGAGGTTCTCCACGACAAAATAGAGGACCTAGAAAACAGAGGGCGTAGGAAAAATCTTCGCATCAGGGGCATCCCCGAATCGGTATTACCGAAAGACCTGCCTACCTATCTTCCAGCACTGTTTGCCCATTTGAGGGGCGAAACCTCTACAAGGGAAATAAACTGGGACAGAGCACACAGGGCCCTAAGGCCCAGACCACCAGACAAAGCTCCACCTAGAGACATCATAATAAAGTTCAAACAGTTTATGGAAAAAGAGGAACTCCTCAATCTCTCCCGAAGAAACCAGCCGGTTAAGTTCAGAGGCACAGTCCTTCAATTTTACACGGATCTATCACAGCGCACACTACAAAGACGGAAAGAGCTGGCACCATTAACAGCCCTATTGCGGAGCAAGAAGATATTATATAGATGGGGTTTTCCTTTCCACCTATACGTCCTCCATGGAAATAGAAAACTTTCCTGCACTAAGATTTCGGAGATTCCGGATTTCTGCGCTGCTTTGGACCTGGATCCCCCAATCGACCCAGGAAACGATGACCTACAGCCACAGCCACAACGTAGAAAACGACCAAAAGACAGTAGTAAAGGGCAAACAGACTCTTGCACCACTGAGGCCAATTCGTCTACAAGAATACAGCCACCTCAAACAAAGAGAATTGCCCAAACTCCTAGGGCTCATGTCACAGAAGAAGGATAAAAGTGCCGGTATACGTCCAGACGGGTAAAACACTATACATACAGACTATATAGAGATGATCCTTCTAGTCCAGCTCTTAGCTACACTAGGAGAGGATTACCTTGCCTACTCCTAACAATTATAGAATTTAACGTTAAAAGTATGTTTTACTTATTTCTGCACTGTTAGTTCCAGAACTATGCTTTATAACAATGTATGCTGTTCATGATATTTCCAAATTGTTGGCTTACACCTTTATGATTCATCACAGTTGTTTATAAGATCTAGTACTAGATATATAGGTAATATAATAGGCTTTTACATAATTTCTCTCAGTGAAGTGTTGATTGCATCTATTTTGTTTTGCAATACACACAGAACGAGAAAGGTTATTTCTACTGTTATATTGTATTATTGTTTTATTTTTATTTTGAAGTTATTCATTATCTTTTTATTTTTAACGTCATCCTTCTACTTTTATTTCTCTTCATTATTTTTATTGCTGATTTTTTATTCTAATTTGTGGAGTGACTGCTGCGCCGCTGCTTGTACTTAGAACATAAACTACCACCAAAAGGTATCAACTATATTGTTACCCTAGCATAACCCACAATTAGAGAAAATTAGAATGAGCAAACCGATCACCATAATATCCCAAAATGCAAAGGGCTTAAATTCCCCGCAGAAGAGGTCGATAGCACTATTAGATCTGTACAGAAAGAAAGGGGATATTGTTTTCCTCCAAGAGACCCACTTCAGGAAAAGAAACGAACCTAGATACTTAGGGACACGCTACTCCCAACACTTTCACAGCTCTGCTGAAACTAAGAAATGTGGGGTTAGCATTCTGATACACAGAGATACTCCCTTCAAACACATACAGACTACATCAGACAACGAAGGCAGGTTCTTGGGAGTTTTTTGGGCTTCTCTTTGGCAACCCAGTGACTCTGATAAACATATATGCACCAAACGTACGCCAACTCCCATTTCTTAAAAAGATCTTCAACAAAATAATAGACTTCTCTAGAGGAGTAACCTTCATAGGCGGAGACCTAAACATCACAATTGACCCACACATGGATAGTTCTCACAAAATACACAGACCCATGACGCCCACGACTAGATATCTAGGGGAAATGATGAGAGACTATAACTTGTATGATGTCTGGAGGTTTGTTAATCCCTCTAAAAAAGATTATACCTTCTTTTCACTGCCACATCATACCTACAGTCGTATAGACTACATTTTGACCAACCAAGCAGGCCTTACGACTATATGCCACTCAAAAATCTCTCACACGACATGGTCAGACCATTCCGCGGTGATAACACAACTTAAATGGCCAAACACACCAACAAAACCCTTCATTTGGAAACTAGATGACTCTCTACTAAATACTCCCCTATACGCCGAGAAATTTACTAACTCATTGAAAGAATATTTCACAATAAACAACCGGGAAGATAGCAAGCCATTCATGGTGTGGGAAGCATATAAATGCTACATGAGGGGGGAGTTTATCAAAACTAAATCACACATGAAGAAAACATCCAGACAGCATTATAAAGACCTCTCAAACACATTGTCCCAAGTTGAATATCGGCACAAACAGGACCCACAAAACACACAAATACTTGAGGAATTACAAAAGGCTAGGGATGCCTTAAAGGACCTACTGACTAAAGAACACAATTTAATGACATTAAAAATTAGACAGAGATACCACTATGAGAGCAATAGAAGCGGAAAGCTATTAGCGAGGGCGTTGAAACTCAAAAAATACAAAACATATATCCATGATATCAACACACTCGACAGGCAAACTGTAAAAACTACACCAGACATCTTGGCCCAATTTGAGTCTTACTACTCGAAGTTATACAATATCGAGAGAGAGGAAACACATAATACTGCAAAACCCGATATGCTATCTTATCTAGAGAAGTGTAAACTACCCCAATTATCATTAGAACAGGTAAAAGATTTAGAAAAGCCAATATCGACGGGAGAAATAATATCAGCCATTAAGGATTTAAACACAGGAAAGAGCCCAGGCCCAGATGGCTACACAGTACAGTATTATAAAACATTCGCCCCGATCTTAATACCCCACTTACAGAAGATCTTTAATCAAATATCCAAAGACACCTCATTCCCACCTTCTATGCTTGAAGCGCATATCACTGTAATCCCTAAACCGGGGAAACCAGCGACCTACCCATCAAACTTTAGGCCTATATCACTACTAAATGTAGATGTAAAAATATTTGCGAAGGTGCTAGCTGCGAGACTAAATAAGTTCCTGCCTGACTTGGTACATTTAAACCAAGCTGGGTTTGTCCCACGTCGCGAAGCAAGGGACAACACGGTGAAAACCATAGACCTTATGGACTATGTACATAGAGAAAAGATACCTGCGATCTTCCTAGGGATAGACGCTGAGAAAGCCTTTGATAGGCTGAACTGGGCTTTTCTGCAGCAAACTCTCATCAAATTTGGAATGGGACCACACATGATTAATAATTTTTTTGCATTATATGATAATCCCTCAGCTAAGGTTAGATTAAACGACTCCTTATCATCTGGCATAAATATTAGAAACGGCACCAGGCAGGGATGCCCTCTATCCCCTCTATTATTTGTACTAGCCATGGAGGTTTTTGCCTCCAGAATCCGCCAAAACCCTGCAATAGAGGGCCTTAAGATCCAAAATGAGGTCTACAAATTAGCACTCTATGCAGACGACATTTTGCGGACACTGACCAATCCATTATCATCCTTAAAAGCACTACAGTTAGAATTTGAACTATTTGGCTCTCACTCCTATTTTAAAGTTAATACAACTAAATCAGAGGTACTGGGAGTAGCAGTACCCGACCCAATCCTCCAACATATTAGCAGTCAATTTCACTTCTCTATCCAAAAACACTCCCTGACATACTTAGGTACGCAAATAGCAAGAACTAAAGAGGAACTCTACACTTTAAATTACTTGAAACTCTTAAAAGAACTACAGATAGAGATTAGTGGATGGAAAACCAAGTGCCTGTCATGGCTTGGTAGGATACAGGCATTTAAAATGTCACTCTTACCAAAAATACTGTATATCTTTCAAACGGTACCCATCCCATTGCCCACCTCATACTTAAATAGGCTCCAGGCTAGTGTAAACACATTTATCTGGCAGGGTAAAATACCGAGAGTTTAAAAAAAAACCTTATACAGGGATAGAGACGCAGGAGGCCTAGGAGTACCCAACCTTCTCCATTATAAACAGGCGACCATGTTAACCAGAATCATAGATTGGTGCAAACACAAGGACAACAAGGAATGGGTAAAATTAGAACACAATCTGGTTTGTGTGCCCAGCTTGGGGAGTCTATGCTGGCTTAATAAAACACATAGGAGACTTGGTACCTCACCCCCAGCCCTGGTGACAGAAACTTTTGATGTATGGGACACAGTGCTAAAAAATAAAAAAGGCATCTCATCTATCCCAGGCCCACTAACCCCTCTCCTGACAAACACTGACTCCCCAATAGGACACTATAGAATAGAAGGAGAAACCGCGTATATCCACTGCTGCGTACCGATATATACTTGCTTAGATAAAGGTAAACTCTTGACTAGACAAGAAATGACAGACAGAAACATTTTTGTGGGCCAGACCTGGTATGAATACCTCCAATTGTCACACTATATTACCCACAACAGAGAAAAAAGAGAACTAATTAGGCCATTAACCACATTTGAATCCATATGCTACTCCTCAGGCACGTCAAAAAAAGGGTTATCCCAATCCTACAAATTATTAGTGGCAATGCACTCCACACAACTACCCGCATACACCAAAGTATGGGAAAGAGAATTACAAGGGTCCCTAACACTAAATGAATGGCAAACAATTTTCCAGCAAATGGGAAAAGCCCCATCCTCCATGAATGCTACAGAGACCAATCTGAAATTACTCACCAGATGGTATTTAACTCCTAAGAGACTGTCTGGAATTTACCCGGGTACTAGCACTCAATGTTGGAGGGCATGTGGGCAAGAGGGAAATATGTCCCACATATGGTGGACCTGTCCCTACATTAAAACATACTGGGTCAACCTACACTCGGAGATAGAAAAGGTAATATCTACCCGCTTAGAATACAACCCGTTTGTACTCTTATTAAATAAAACACCTAAAATAAAATGCAAACTGAGAGCGATGTTACTATATATTATGTTAAA
This sequence comes from Bombina bombina, assembly GCF_027579735.1. NCBI lineage: Eukaryota > Metazoa > Chordata > Amphibia > Anura > Bombinatoridae > Bombina > Bombina bombina. The sequence continues at coordinate 545,883,494 of NC_069501.1, read as the reverse complement.
TTGTGCTAGACAACTGATACCTAGACTCTGGAAACAGATAAGAGTGCCCAATGTACATGACTGGAGAGAACAGGTCACTAGGGTATTAACTTTAGAAAAATACCACTTTCAGCACACTAATCGTATCGGTGACTATCACTCTATGGTGTTTTTGTGGGAAGAGTATACAAGGTCACTCTGATGACTCCATGTAAGATCGATCAATCCATACATATACCATATAGCTGGGATTAAGACACAGGACACAGTGCATGGTTTGCGGCGCAGCAGCAATACTAAAGAAGAACTGTCTAAGTTTTGATGACACATTTAATATGTTTAAGGTTATATTAATGGCACTTGAATTGGAAGATGAGAATCTAGCAAATACTGTTGTGACGGGGAAAAGGGAATCAAATGACTATATACAAGATAAACAAACTGTAAGTTGCAGTTCCTGAGAGATGTAATAATGTCATTGTATTGTGGATTCCTTTTTCTCATTGTTGTTAATCTGTTTTAAAAAATCAATAAAAATTAAAAAAAAAAATAAATAAATACTGGCCAAGTCTGTAAGATATTGGCTGAGTAGCAACCTGAGGATGGGCAGTCAAATCTTGGTGTTTTCAAGAAGAGCAGCCAAAACATTTTTTGCTCACATGAAATATGCAGATCACTGCCATCTCAACATATGAACAGTTAGGTGCTTCTTCTTCTGCAGGTAGATTGTAAATGATAAATATTTAATGTACTGAGTACAGACTTTATTCATTTGCAAAATACTGCAGGTTGATCATGGAAATAATGTTACAATATTAGGTTTTACTCAATACAACAAGCAGTACATTTGACTTTAACCCCTTCATGCCGAGGTGCAAGTATTTAGATTGGAACAAAGTTCCGAAGTAAACACTTGCTGTAAAAATGAAATAATGAGATAGTCGATGCGATCACGTGATTTTGAGGCCGGGATCACCCCCCAGTCTGATTCTTGCTTGCGTCAAACGGGGAGGCTGCATGACACCATATAAGGTAGGACGTTCCATGCTGTCCTTCGGCGTTAAAGCCCATTGTTGTTAGGACGACATGGAATGTCCTAATGGCAAGAAGGGGTCAATATAGATTTTAGTCAAAGTGGAATGCACTTGTATGTCCTGGTGCTTGTCAGCGCAAATGAGGTGTCAGAATAGTACTGAAAACGGGAATATGACACAGCACACAAGGATGCAGTATAACAATACAGTGTTCATAATGAACTTATTGCAATAACAAAACTATAAACGCATTGCTTATCTTCAGGTTTCAAATAAAGCAGTAATAGGAGCATACAAGAGTGGACAGGAACATCACAGCTAGATACAGCATCATCACTCAGAGGAAACCACACAGCAGATTATCACAGGTGTTCTGTCTAAGTTGTTGCCCAAATTCTCCTGCCCCACTCTAGGCAATTTACTAATTAGATTACAGTTTAGCAGGCGTGTCTTATGTTATGTGAATCATATTTTGTAGCAAATGTATAGCAAAACAAGAGTGTTTTTCAAAACAAATAAATTTTCTCAAAGTAGTACCTCTCATTTGGGGCACGATCCGATATAGGTCGTAGTTTTCGGCACAAGCAAGAGAACCCGCGCCGCCCGTAATTTCACCTCGCAACTCAACCTATCCAATATACTGCATCGTCAGATGCTAAACTGGCGTAAGTAGCAAAAACCGGCGATCAACTAAAATGTGCGCAAATACACATTTTAGTCGTCGCAAGTACTTACGCCAGTATTTTGTTCACGTAAAGTCTCAATAAAGTGTAGTTTTATGCAAATTAGCCTACGAATCGTAAAAAACAACGGCCAGTTCTAAAAGATGCGACACGTAATTACGCCATTCAAAATTCATATATAAACCCATGCGCAGCGGCCATTTTCTTTAGTGTGTTTGGTTGGTTCTTGGAGCTACAGCACACTACAGTGAGTAGAGATTAGTGGTAAGAGTAGTGAGAGAGGAGCATTTCATTCAGTTAGTTAGGTCGGATTTTTGGATTGTTAAGCCTGTACATTTACTAACACTTTTTTTTACATATTGCACACATTTTGCATACACACATATACAAAATACACAACACTTTTTTTTTTTCTAACACCTCACACATTTTATTTATCTTTTACAGTGTGATAGGCTGAGTGTTTGGTTGTGATTGTGTGTGATTGAAGTGGGAGTGAGTGTGAGTGTGTGAGTGTGTGTAGTTTGAGGATGGCAGGGAGAGCTAGGGCGGGGGGAGGAGGGAAGGGGAGTTGCAGGGAGAGGATTATGGACAGGAGGAGCAGCAGGGTCCCCATCAGGGAGTGAGTGGAGTGGGTAGAGGAAGAGCTAGAAGGGAGGATGGGAGTGGGGCTGCCCCAAGGCCAGGCACACTCAGAAGAGGGATAGAGGGTGCACATGGGGATAGAAGGGGGGAGGAGGGAGAGGATAGGGAGGAACCCACACCAGGGACATCCCAGGGAGGGAGCCAGGCGGCCCAGGATGAGGAGCGCATGAGGTGCCCCAACTTCTCTTTTGCCGAAAACCTTGCGCTAGTCCAGGCCGTCATGGAGAACCACACTGCCCTCTTTGGCCAAAAGAAGGGCAAAGGAGTTGCCCGAAGGCATAAAGATGCATGGCTGAGGGTCAAGGAGGCAGTCAACAGCGTGGCCCAGCAGAGGAGGAATGTGGATGGGCTCAAGAAAAGGTGGAATGACTGCAAGAGGCGGGTCAAGGAGAAAATGGGCCAAGAAGCTATGCACCAGAGGGGAACAGGCGGTGGTCCTCCCCAGGAGGCGGAATATAATGAGTGGCAGGAGATCATTCGGAGGTCCCTGAGCGTCACAGCAGTCCGTGGACTTCCAGGGGCTCGTGACTCAGGGACTGCAACATCAGCACAGCATGCTGGTGAGTAACATCCCACACACCAGTATTATATGTATTTGAGATATAACATCCTTTAATTTCACACATTCATGTACACAATGAGGAGCATGGTATTTGGCCTACTAACAAAAACATCTACAATTAGATTTCACATTAAAGGGACATTAAACCAAAGCTTTTTATGTCATTATTCAGATAGAGAATACAGTTTTAAACAACATCCCAATTTACTTCTATTATCTAATTTGCTTCATTATTTTGTTATTCTTTGTTTATTAAATATCAATGCACATGGGTGAGCCAATCACATGAGGCATTGATGTGCAGCCACCAATCAGCAGCTTCTGAGCCTATCTAGATATGCTTTTCAGCTAAGAATATCAAGAGAATGAAGCAAATTAGGTAATGGAAGTAAATTACAAAGTTGTTTAAAATTGCATGCTCTAGCTGAATCATGAAAGAATAAAAATGGGTTTAATGTCCATTTAATGCTACTTAACACATTGAAATTCATGATATGAGGTGGAATAGTTAAATACTAACATGTCTCGGAGTAACACAGGCCACAAGCCACATGTAGAGTTTTCAGTAAATGGACACTATAGCCATCACAATACTTTTAGCTCAAGAAAGCACGTTATGTGCCTACATCAGGCTAAAGGAAATTGTGTGACCATAGTGTCACTTAAAGAACACATTTTCTCCATCACTGACATGTACACAGAACTATTGTATGAAACACATACATGTATACTTTGCATATTAAAATCCCTCATATCACAAATCCCAATGTGCACATGCATGTTATAGAGTTTGACATGAGAATGAGCATAGGCCCTAGCATGTATCAATGTACATTGTATGCCCACATGGATATATATATGATTGTACTAATACTTCTCATCATTTGACTCCTCCACAGAACCTCCTGTCACCAGGGTGCAAACGGGCATGCATCCACCGCAACCACCAGGCCAGAGAATGGCTCCACCACAACCACCAGGCCAGAGTATGCTCAACAGTATGCTCCCAGGCATGAGGTGGGTTGGATTGCCTCTGTTAAGGACCCATACGTCATGCCACCAAGTTTTGAAGAGGAGCCCTGGCAGGAGCCCTGGCCGGAGGACTATTCTTTTGGTTATGAGGGGCAGCCAAGGGGTAGATGTCTTTACCCCCCCTCCCAATATCAGGCCAGTCAGGACTTTTACCACCAGGACATGCAAAATGTCAGGCTGAGTGGTCGCACACCAGTCGTCAATGGAACTACCAGTCCACCCGGAGAGCTCCACCATCCGCTTCCCTTGGAAGAGCTCCAGCATATGAAGGAGCATATAGCTATGGTAGTTCCTCCTGCAGCACCAGCTGTCATAGTTCGTCCTGAGGCACCAGCTCTTGGAGTTCCTCCTGAGGCACCAGCTCTTGGAGTTCCTCCTGAGGCACCAGCTGTCATAGTTCGTCCTGAGGCACCAGCTATTGTAGTTCCTCCTGAGGCACCAGCTCTTGGAGTTCCTCCTGAGGCACCAGCTCTTGGAGTTCTTCCTGAGGCACCAGCTATTGTAGTTTCTCCTGAGGCACCAGCTGTCATATTTCGTCCTGAGGCACCAGCTCTTGGAGTTCCTCCTGAAGAAACAGCTGTCATAGTTCCAGATGCAACAGCAGCTAGAGGTGAACCTGCACCTATAATCCCTGCTGGTGAACAGCCTTTAGATCCTCTGACTTCTGCCCTGGGCGATGAATACATTGCCTTCCAGAGGAGGCTCACATCAACCTGTGAGAGAATGCAGAGAGACCAACGCAGGTTTTACAGGAGCCAACAGACTTTACTCCAGCGTTCCATTGAGCTGCAACGGGACATGGCAGCATTTTTAAGTGGTATAGTCCAGAACCAATCTCAGATGATGAGAGTTATTTCGGACATGCAGATGCAGACTGACAACAGATGGCGGGAACAAAACCAACTGTTGGGTGTGTTGGTGGAGCATTTCACACACCAGCAGGACACTGCCTCCAGCCTCTCATCTGTGGCCAGCACTCCTGCAGAATCCTCTGAATCCACACAACCCAGGAGAGGCAGGAGAGCCACCCCAGGCATCTCAGCCCCCTCATCTAAGAAGCCTAAAAAAAAATAAAAATATTGTTATATTTCATCCTAAATCTTGTCCTCTGTTATTTACCATATAATTGTCATCCACATCCATGTGAGGGGTGTTTTAGTACACTAATATTTTTGAAAAATATAATAAGGCCTGTGTGGAAATGGCCCAAAAAAGGTAATATCATCATGTTTATGACATATTCATGTTCTCTAAACCACATCACATAGTTGTGTAAGAAGGGTACATATAGTGATATTCACTTTTAAGATGTAAATCAAGGTTTCTCACATCCAATAGAAATTGACACATGTGCAGGGATAGGCACAAGCCAAGGCTGTGGCGGACATTTTCTAAGGTAAAGACCTTTAGTGAAGGACACCTTGCTATCCCTGCACATGGGTATAAATATATCTAAATAATAATGTATTTACAGAAGGTGTGAACATAAGGTATAAACATCCATTTTCATTCCTCGAAATGATAGTCAATAAATCATAGTGACCAAAACATGAATTGAACTAATGATATATTTTCAGTAATTAGGGTGGTTAAGGGAATGGGGGTGGGATGTAGTAGTTTCACTTACATGCAGTGGAAATCCGCAGTATGTAATTCGATGACCAGCTGCAGCAGGCGCAGCACCATCACCATAGACCTCAGCAGCAACTATAGAATCAGCATGTGTAGACGGAACAACAGGGGATTGGAGGGCTTCCAGCACCCCTTGTGCCCCATGTTGACCCCTTGTGCCCCATGTTGACCCCTTGTGCCCTATGATGACCCCTTGTGCCTCATGTTGACCCCTTGTGCCCCATGTTGACCCCTTGTGCCCCATAATGACCCCTTGTGCCCCATGTTGACCCCTTGTGCCCCATGTTGACCCCTTGTGCCCCACCCCTTGTGCCCCATGTTGACCCCTTGTGCCCCATGTTGACCCCTTGTGCCCCATGATGACCCCTTGTGCCCCATGTTGACCCCTTGTGCCCCATGTTGACCCCTTGTGCCCCATGATGACCCATTGTGCCCCATGTTGACCCCTTGTGCCCCATGTTGACCCCTTGTGCCACATGTTGACCCCTTGTGCCCCATGATGACCCGTTGTGCCCCATGTTGACCCCTTGTGCCCCATGATGCACCCATTTGTGATTGGTTTGACAAACTTGCAGGGGCAGGAATAATAAATGCTTTGAAGAGGTTAACTATTTGTGATCAAGCTGCTGATATGTATGTTGTTATGCATGCACTTGTTAGGCCTTCAGAGAGTTACGTTGGTTTCTAAGTCAGTGCAAAGGTTGCTGCGCCTTCAATTTGTGGCGAGATGAGAATGGGGTAGATTTTCTGAAATCTGCGCGCGTATGTCCTTACGCCGTATATTGGATACCAAACTGCGCTTGTTTTGTATGTCAGTCTATGGGCATAAAAACGACGGGCGAAGGCAGAAATATACGCGCGTAACTTCTAAGTTACGCCGTATATAGGATACCAAACCCGCGTAAAATTTGGCTTCGCCGGCTTTTGCAGGCGACGATTTATAACGGATCGAGGCACTGATTGCTGCCCCCTTCTTCTAGATACGAACACTGCTATGAGAAAAGATAGGCAAAGTAAAACAGAATAACTATTTCTTAAAGGTATATATGGGGCTAGAGGGCAAGTACAAATCAGTAGACCATGTATAGCAACCCCACCCAATATCTAATGTTATTATTGATACTTAAAAGGACATAAAATCTAACATTTTCTTTCATGATTCAGATAGAGTATACAATATTAAACAATTTTCCAATTTACTTTTATTATCCAATTTGCTTTGTTCTCTTTGTATCCTTTATTGAAACTAAACAAATTAGATGATAGAAGTAAATTGGAAAGTTGTTTAAAATTGCATACTCCCTCTGAATCAGGAAGGAAAAAACATTGGGTTTCCTACCCCTTTAAAGGACCATTATAGTGTGAGAAAAAGAGATACATGCTCTAATTTGTTAGAACATGTAATTCCATCACTATTGACCCAGCACATGTAGTTTACTGCATGCCAAAAGCAAGGCAATAGTTTCTCTGCTAGGAAGTTTAAGGAAGATAAAGTCTGGATGTCCTATGTCACCATTTGTGTTTGTATGTGTGATTGAAATATTTTTACAATGTCTGAAGAAACATAACAAATGTGAGGGGTAGATATGAGCATTGTGAAGGTTGTTGGTGTTATAGACAATGGAGTAAATTTATTACAATTCATTTTGTAGCTTTTGAGATTTTGTGGTGCACACTTACATGAGTGATCTTCTTTTTATTGCTTCTGAGGTGGTGGAGAAAAAACCTGCCCCTTCCGGAACAAGTGAGTTTGTAATGATTTGGCAAGTCCTGCTTTTGCATGATTTGTTGCATAAGAGCAGGGGTCAAGATTGCATGAAAGCTCTTGTGACACGCAATTCTGCATCAAAAAGTGTTGATTGCAGAAGGACAGGTTCTCTGCTTGAGATTAGTGTTGGTGGCCTATAAAGGGAGGTGCAAAGTATGTGACATTTTATTTGATTTCAGAGTTATGATGATGCTTATGTTAAAGGGATATGAAACCCCAACTTTTTCTTTCATGATTCTGATAGAGCTTGCAATTTGAAACATCTTTCTAATTTATTTCTATGATCATATTTTTTTGTTCTCTTTGTATCTTTTGTTGAAAAGCAGGAATGAATGCTTAGGAGTCGGCCCATTTCTGGAGCACTCTATGGCAGCAGTTTTGCACTAGATGACTGCACTATTTCCTGTCATGTAGTGCTCCAGAAGCCTACCTAGGTATCTCTTCAACACAAAATATCATGAGAACAAAGAAAATTTGATAACAGAAGTAAATCGGAAACATTTAAAAAAAATATTTTGCTCTGAATCACAAAACTGTTTTTTTTTTTTTCTGGGGGGGGGGCTTTCATATCGATTTAAAATAAACATATACAATATGTACTCTCTTTTAAGACTCTGATTTTGGACACATAGGGGCATATGTGTCAAGCTCCGAATGGAGCTTGATGCCCTGTGTTTCTGGCAAGCCTGCAGACTCGCCAGAAACAGCAGTTATGAAGCAGCGGTCCACCTGCTGTGAGCAGGCGGACAGACATCGCCGGAAATCAACCCGATTGGCCGCGAGTCTGCAGGGGGCGGCGTTGCTCACCGTATTCAGCGAGGTCTGTCGGACCTGATCCGCACTGTCGGATCAGGTCCGACAGACTTTGATAACTAGAGGCCATAGAGCTCGCTTCCATTGAGTCGTTAAAAATGGAGCTGTAAGCTACCAAAGCGTCCGACAGCTAAAAGTAATTTACGACTCCATTTTACTACCTGGTTTCTATTGAAAAGGTTTCCGCTTTGCGAGCGATCGCTCTTTTCGTGTACGTGTAAGTTAGGGTTGTGATAATGCTTCCACCCGATGCCGGATTTCTAAAACATTAATAGGTTACTAGGGTAAACCGACCTTACACTACACTCGATCGCATATACGGCGCCGCATACAAGTGCGGCGCCGTATATTTTACCCGTCGCTCACTGTTAGAATAAAATAAAACACCTTACGCATGCGTGATATCTACCTCTCAACCTCAACCCCCCACCACAATAACTAATGTATTAACCCCTAATCCGCAATGCCCCACAACGCAAACTAGCTATTTAAACTATTAACCCCTAATCCTCAATGCCCCCACAACACAAACTATCTATTTAAACTATTAACCCCTAATCCGCAATGCCCGCACATCGCAAACTATCAATTTAAACTATTAACCCCTAATCCGCCATTAACCCACATCGCAATTAACCTAATAAATCTATTAACCCCTAAACTGCCAAACCCCACAACGCAAATAACTAATCACTAAGCCCCCTAACATAACACCCCCTAAATTAACCCCATTACATAAATTAAAATAATCCTAAATTACAATTAAAATAAAAACCTAACATTACTTTAAAAATAAAAAAACTAAGTTTAAATTAAGCTAAAATTACAGAAAATTAAAAAAAACTAACATTACATAAAATAATAAACAAAATTATCAAAAATAAGGGCATTGCCCTAAATTAAACAGCTCTTTTACCTTTAAAAAAAACTAAGTTCCCCCTAACAGTAAAACCCCCCACCCACCAAGCCCCCCCAAAATAAAAAAAACCTAACACTAAAAAATCCTAAACTACCCATTGCCCCTAAAGGGGCATTTGTATGGGCATTGCCCTTAAAAGGGCATTCAGCTCTTTTATTGCCCTTAAAAGGACAATCAACTCTTTTACAGCGCCCAAATCTAAAAAATAAAAAAATAAATAAAAAAAAAAGCCTAACTCTACACCCCCAGATAGGTACTCACGGTTCCTGAAGTCCAGCGGTGAAGTCTTCTTCCAAGCGGCGACCTCTTCTATCTTCATACAGAACCGCGGAACTGAAGACCGGGGACCGCAGAGCCATGGAGCGCGGAGAATCCTCTTCGTACAATCGCCGCCGTACATGAATAGTGAATTCAAGGTGCGCAATTAAATATGGCGTCCCTTGATTCCTATTGGCTGATTTGATTCTTCAAATTCAAATCAGCCAATAGGATGAGAGCTACTGAAATCCTATAAGCTGTTCAAAACAGCCAGTAGGATGAGAGCTACTGAAATCCTATTGGCTGTTCAAATCAGCCAATAGAATTCCAGTAGCTCTCATCCTATTGGCTGATTTGAATTTAAAGAATAAAATCAGCCAATAGGAATGCAAGGGATGCCATGGCACCCTCCATGGCACTGCGGTCACCGGTCTTCAGTTCCACGGTTGCCAGTCCTGGATGAAGATAGAAGAGGTCACCGTTTGGAAGAAGACTTCACCGCCGGACTTGAGGAACCGTGAGTACCTATCTGGGGGTTAGAGTTAGGCTTTTTTTTAAAAAAATTAGATTAGGGATTTGGGCGCTGTAAAATAGCTGAATGCCCTTTTAAGGCCAGTAAATTTTTTAGTGTTAGTTTTTTTTTTTTTGGGGGGGGTTTGGTGGGTGGGGGGTTTTACTGTTAGGGGGAACTTAGATTTTTTTAAAGGTAAAAGAGCTGTTTAACTTAGGGCAATGCCCTACAAAAGGCCCTTTAAAGGTCTCATAAAGCACCCTTTTCCTGTTTTACACCTAGTTGAGCTGGGTGTTATTTTTGTTAATGTATCGGCAGCCTCCGACAGTGTAGCAAATGTTTGCGCAGGCATTGGAAACCGGGTATAATTTAAAGATTAGCGGCTTCCTATACTTTGTATGAGACACGATAATGTTTTCGACTGTTAGCGTCTTGCTACCATGGCAACTGCATGTCCCATAGTGCTGTGTACCTCACATACTGCCTACCCTCATGCTTTCTGCATATCATGTGACTGACGTTACTCACTTCTGCGCTATTCAGTGCTGCGCTACTTAGCTTCACAGTGCCACTGACTGTAAACAAAGTTTGTCAGTCAGTAAGGCACATGGACAGTATGGACCCAAAACTGTCAGTTTTAAAAAAAAAAAAAAAAAGTATTTTACCGGACAGCAAACAGAAATACCGGACTGTACGGTCAAATACCGGACACCTGGCAAACTGGGACAGAATGAACAATCGGGTGGGACACTGGGACAGCGCCTCCAAATAGGGACAATCCCAGTCAAACTGGGACTTCTGGTAAGCCTAGCTTTAAGAAGCATCGGTCATCAGACTGCTGCTTTTTAAACCACTTTTCCACCTGTTATGTGGCGTACGTCAATCCTCCTGGACTTTTCCAACCGAGGAGATTGACGGCACTCGCTCATGCTCGATTGGCTGCGCGCAAGCAGGGGGCAGCATTGTACACTAGCCATAGTGTGCAATGGTAAATGCAGGCAGCGTATTGCTGCCCGCTGGACGCAAAGCCGGGGGGGGACAGGAGTAAAGATGTATACTTCTGTCTGCCATACTTTCTTAAATCTGGCCCATTATGTCTTCACAAATGCAATACACACCACTGTCAGCTCTTTGAGCTTAACCCCTTCGCGACCGAGCAGGTGCCAGGAACATCCTACAAAAAAATACCCTTAACGACCAAGGACATTCCTGGCACGTCCTCTGAGGTTTCAAGCGGTTAAAGCGATTCTGATCGCTTCCAGCCGCTTTCATGGTATTGCAGTGATGCCTCGATATTGAGGCATCCTGCAATACCATTTTTTTACACACAGATGCAGAGAGAGCCACTCTGTGGCCCTCTCTGCACCGGTAGCGATGGTGCCGATCATTGGTGGGTGGGAGCCTTAGCAGGGAGGCGGGTGGGCAGCCCATTGCTACCCGGCATCCGGTTCCTTTATGTGCAATGTGCACGCAGGGTGCCGGGAGTGTGTGGGGGGGCCTGCGGGGGGCACGCACGCAGCAACTACTGCACCAATGTAAATGAATGGGACGGAGGGAGAGGGAGGGGGAAAAAATAAAGATCAAAGGATCTGGGAGGGGGTATTGAGGGGGGGCAGCTACACTACAGAAAAATTTATATTTTATAAAAAATAAACTTATTTTTGGGGGGCAAACTGGATACTGGCAGACAGCTGCCAGTACCCAAGATGGCGAAAATAGGTAGCGGGGGGAGGGTTAGAGAGCTGTTTGGGGGGATCAGGAAGGTTGAGGGCTAAGGGGGGTCCATCACAGCTGAATTTAAAAAAAAAAAAAATTAAAAAAAGCCTTTTATTTTAGTACTGGAAGTACTTAAAGGGACACTGAACCCAATTTTTTTCTTTTGTGATTCAGATAGAGCATGAAATTTTAAGCAACTTTCTAATTTACTCCTATTATCAAATTTTCTTTATTCTCTTGGTATCTTTATTTGAAATGCAAGAATGTAAGTTTAGATGCCGGCCCATTTTTGGTAAACAACATGGGTTGTCCTTGCTGATTGATGGATAAATTCATCCACCAATAAAAAAGTGCTGTCCATAGTTCTTAACCAAAATAAAAGCTTAGATGCCTCCTTTTTTTAAATAAAGATAGCAAGAGAACAAAGAAAAATTGATAATAGGAGTGAATTAGAAAGCTGTTTAAAATTGCATGCTCTATCAGAATCACGAAAGAAAAAAAATTGGGTTCAGTGTCCCTTTAAGATGGCGGGGACAATTGTGGGGAGGGGTAGGGAAGAGAGCTGTTTGTGAGGGATCAGGGGGTGGGATGTATCAGGTGGGAGACTGATCTCTACATGAAAGCTAAAATTAACCCTACAAGCTCCCTAAAAACTACCTAATTAACCCCTTCACTGCTGGGCATAATACACGTGTGGTGCGCAGCGGCATTTAGCGGCCTTCTAATTACCAAAAAGCAACGCCAAAGCTATATATGTCTGCTATTTTTGAACAAAGGGGATCCCAGAGAAGCATTTACAGTCATTTGTGCCATAATTGCACAAGCTGTTTGTAAATAATTTCAGTATTAAACCTAAAGTTTCTGAAAATTTTAAAAAACGTTTTCATTTGATCGCATTTGGCGGTGAAATGGTGGCATGAAATATACCAAAATAGTCCTAGAAGGCCGCCTCTTATCTGAATACATTTGACAGTTTTTCACACCTAGAGGGCGTTAGTTCATGTGTGCCATATAGATAATATTGTGCTCACTCCCATGGAGTTACCTATGAGTCAGCACTGATTAGTTAAAAGGCAAGTCTGTCAAAAGCACTAAGATATCCTTATCTTAGTTAGTCGGCTGTCTGCAGAAGCTTAGATACAAGGTAATCACAGAGGTAAAAAGTAAATTAATATAATTGTGTTGGTTATGCAAAACTGGGGAATGGGTAATAAAGGGATTATCTATCTTTTTAAACAATAAAAAAATTCTGGAGTAGACTGTCCCTTTAAATACTAGTGCTCAGGTCATTATAGCATATGTGCTCATGCCACTGAAAAACAGTAATTACTTTTACTAGAGACATTTTTGATAACAGAAGTATATTGCAAAAAAATACTTCTATTTAATATTGAAATGCACCCATAAAAGTTTCAATTTTGACCTGTCTATCCCTTTAAAAAATCTCACCAGACCAGAGAGCTTTAGAGAATCAGGCACTAAGACTCAGGACCTGATATTCAAAACCTCGCTGGCATGGAGACAAATCACACAAAATCTTGTATTGTAATGTAGGAGTCTCTGTTACACATAAAGAACACAGGCAACATAAACATTTCACAAGATAAAATTTGTGTTTGTAATTTTATTTTTTATTTTAAGGGCCTCGCTGTACCTATGAGACTTCTTGGAATATCTTGCCTGAGCCGCAAAGTTTTCACCCTTGTGGAGGAAGAAAGAGATCTCACAAAACTCTTATTCTATTTATCTCTTTCTCAAGCAATAGAAAAACATTTAGTCAAACATACAGCAAAAATATTGCTACACCAATCTTTATTAAATGGCATGCAGACAGGTTTTATTATCAGATTATCAGATGCAGTGGTTAATTATATAGAGAGGTTTACCTTATATTTATATATTTTAATCATGCTTAATAAAAGCAAACACCAAACACCTAAAAAAACAAAAAAGCATGCTCTGTAGCAATTTGACAACAGGGGTTTGTGGAAGTTGTAGTCCCAGATAAGGATCTGTATGGTGCTATAGTCTGAAGAACAGTGAGTACCTGCAGCAGTGTCCTGTGGCATGTATGTATATAACCACCAACTTTCAGAATTAAAAAACTGCTTTGTGCAGTTATTTTATTACAAAATAAAAATGCTGCATCATTTTTTTTAAATTTACCCCCAACTTTTATAAAATGTATAATTTGTGTCTTACTCGTTACGAGTCGTTCCTCCGCCCCCCTTCCGTTTCTTGCTTTCTACTTTGTGTGACGTAGAGATCCGTTCCACCCACTTTCTATGTGGGCTGATATTCAAGCGCCCAATAAATACCATTCTACGCATGCGCAAATGTCCGCATTCCACAAGATTTATTGTTTACTTATGGAGCTGAGAGCTGCGGTATAGTGCAATTTTTTTAGTGAGTAATATTAGATATATTTTTTTAACAATTAGGATCCTATAGAAAAATACAGGTATACTTCACTTTACAGCGCTTCGCTAATATAGGGCTTTGTGGAGCTGAAGTTCAACCTCCAAGGATTTTTAAACAGTGCTGTAATTGTGAGATTGCAAATAAAGTGACTGGCACCATCTTGTTATGCGCAGTTCACTCTGTTTACAGCATTACAGTGCAATCTGTGTCTCGGTGTTATAGTCTGGCAAATTTTACTTCAGTAATTGTCACTGTTTTACAGGTACAGTATTTATTGAATATTAATTGAATACTGTGCTGTGCTAGTGTCAAACTAAACATAGCATTATTGCACACCCAATATATGTTAGTTCAAACATGTTTTCAAGTTTTTAAACACACTAGCAAGTGAAAAGAAAGCTAAAACTGCCTTGTTTCACTTTAAGGCGGTTTTCAATTTACATCCGGGCTCCGGTCCCTAACCCGCTGTATGAGCGGGGTATACCTGTAATGTAAATTATACTGGAAAGTTATACTTATTTTTTCAATTGAAAAGGATTGCTAAGAACCGCTGCTGTTAGCCACGTGTATCGGAGCAACTCTGTGTCACTGATGACTTTGACTGGGAATTCTGTGTATTTTACAGGGCGCATGTGTATATTATTCTTGCACAGGGAGGCAGTCAATCCATGATAAAAATCGGCACATGCGCATCTTCTACATTAGTTTTTGTTTTTCTTGTATACATGCCCTGTGGCGAGAGATTTGATTAGACAAAGGAAAAAATGTTATAAGAAAATTGTGCAGTCTTTTTATATGCCTATTTTCTGAGGCACCATGTCCTACTGACCAAGAGTTCAATGTATAAATATATTAATCTGTTATTCGTTGATTGCTGTCACATGATGCAGGAGGCAGGGAAATTTGTAAATAAATAAATAAATCTACTACTAAATTCAGTAGTGTTATTGTGTTGGCATGTATTAAGCATCTGTTGATTCCGCAATTCTTCAATATGTATTGGTCCATTAAACTGACTCAGTTTTGCAAATCAGCAAATATATTAACTCATGATATGCTGTTATAGGAGCATATTATTATGTCCTTGACCAAGTAGTTCTGTGCTAAGGGCAGCAGGATTTGTGTTTACTAACAGTACATGACCTACTCAATGCATTCCAGGGCTCTGGTTGACAGAAATATGTAAGAGCTAAAATTGTTGAGGTGTGGGTAGGGTTGCCACCCAGCCAGTATTTTACCAACATGGCTAGTATGCTTAAGGTTCGTCTCAAAGTTGAAAATAAATATTAAATATATAGAAATAAAGATGCTATCATGGTCAAACTTCTATACGGAAGCCCAGAGAGGCCATGCATTTTTAATATTTTTTTTTAACTTGCTTTGTCTACATAACAAAATTATTTTGCTGACATAACACATTTGTTTTGTCTACATAAGTTGTTTTGTTGACAAAACAAGTTGTTTTATGAATATTGTTTTTACACTCAAATTGTTATATACGCCTGACTAGATTTCATTCAGAAAGTGTTACAGTGATGGAACTTACTGATTGAAAGGAAAAGCAGCTGCCCAGGCTGTCACAGCAGCCTGCTACTAGCGATGGGCGAATTTGTAAATTTCCGAATTAGAATGTTAGAACGAATGTTATTACCGAAATTCGAATTACAAATCCGAATGTTGATACGAACGAATATTTTTAAAAATTCTATAATCAAATGCTATTTACAGTTTTGGAATGTCACTTTCAAATTCGAATGTTGATAATTAGATTGAATGTCCACATTCAAAATTTCGAATTTAAAGTGAATGTAAATTTTGATGCTTAAGTGCCCGGTTTTTAAAACTTTGATTAAAAACAGGGGCACTTTAATTCATCAAAATTTACATTTCACTCCTGTTGTGACAAAAAACTTACCTTTTAAACTTCACAGCAGCTGCTGCTTCCTCCGGTCTCACAAGCCATTTCTGATGTCAGAAATGATTGATAGGTCATCCTCCAATCACAGCTTCCCCCCCGGGGGATTCAGTGTCTGATTCACTGCTGTGATTGGAGGAAGCCAGATACCTCATTTTAGACCCAGGAAGAGGCTTTGAAATGGGTGGAGGAAGCTGGAGCTGCTGTGAAGATTAAAAAGTAAGTTTATTTTCACAACAGGAGTGAAATGAAAATATTGATGAATTAAAGTGCCCCTGTTTTTAATCAAATTTTTAAAAACCGGGCAGTTTAGCATCAAAATTTACATTCACTTTAACATTCTATTTAACAAATACTATTCAGAAGTTCAATAGTTCATGTGGTAGGGAATCTAGTAAATTGATACATAATAGATACAAATATATCAATTCGAATGTTTCTATTTTGATCGAAAATTGCATAATTTGAATATTACATTTAAATAAAACACTATAGAAATACTATTACAAACATATAAATTCGAATTTTTCAAATTTGAATATTGCATAATTAGAATATTACATTTAAAGAAAGCATTAGAAATACTATTACAAATATATAAATTCGAATTTTTTTAAACGAATATTTTCTAATGTAATCGTAAAATTCGAAACCGAACATTCGAAAATTGAATGTTAGAATGTTATGTAAACATTCGAAATTCGATTCGAACAAACGTGTTAAAATTATTTTATTTTTCGAATGTTGCGAAACATTCGCCCATCCCTACCTGCTACCTTCTTCCTAATCTTACCAGCAGCCAGAACAGGAACATTTATTCAGAACTGTGTGCCTGTCTGGGAACATTTATCTTGCCTTCATATCTGTTATCCTGTCAATTCAATGAAGTGGTTATCTGGCTGCCCGTTAAACACTTGGGGCTCGATCCGATATAGATCGCAGTTTGCGGCGCAAGCGAGGGAACCGGCGTCGCCCGCAGTTTCAGCTCGCAACTCGAGCTATCCTATATAAGTCGCCGTCAGATGCTAACGCGCCGTAAGTCTGACAAACCAGCGATGTCCAGAAATCTGCACAAGTACAAATTTCTGGCGTCGCCAGTGACTTGCGGCACGTTAGAAACTGCCGGCGCCTATAAAACCTGACTAAAGTCTAAAACACCCGCACTGTCTAACACGCCTCCCTAACATAGCCCGACAAGTCTAACAC
Organism: Bombina bombina; assembly: GCF_027579735.1. NCBI lineage: Eukaryota > Metazoa > Chordata > Amphibia > Anura > Bombinatoridae > Bombina > Bombina bombina. Next base: position 545,866,400 of record NC_069501.1, on the reverse strand, counting down.
GCCTCCCTAACATAGCCCGACACGTCTAACCCTCTATCCGCTATCCCCCCTCACTATCCTAACAATAAAAAAGCTATTAACCCCTAAACCGCCGCTCCCGTACCCCGCCGCAACCTAATAAAGTTATTAACCCCTAAACCGTCGCTCCCGTACCCCGCCGCCAGCTATATTATATCTATAACCCCCTAAAGTGAGCCCCTAACACCGCCGCCATCTATATTAAAATTATTAACCCCTAATGTAAGCCCCTTACACCGCCGCCATCTCTATTAAAATGATTAACCCCTAATTTAATCTACCTACCCCGCCGCCAGCTATATTATCTATATTAACCCTAAGTATATTATAGTTAATATAGGTATTACATTATATATATTAACTATATTAACCCTAATTATATTAGGGTTAATATAGTTAATATAGTTACTATAGTATTTATATTAACTATATTAACTCTATCTAACCCTAACACCCCTAACTAAATTTATATTAAATTAATCTAATTCATTTATAAACTAAAATATTCCTATTTAAATCTAAATACTTACCTATAAAATAAACCCTAAGATAGCTACAATATAATTAATAATTACATTGTAGCTATGTTAGGGTTAATATTTATTTTACAGGTAAATTGTTAATTATTTGAACTAGGTATAATAGCTATTAAATAGTTATTAACTATTTAATATCTACCTAGTTAAAATAATTACCCAATTACCTGTAAAATAAATCCTAACCTAAGTTACAAATACACCTACACTAGCAATAAATTAAATAAACTACAAACATCTATCTAAAAATACAATTAAATTAACTAAACTAAATTACAAAAACAAACAAACACTAAATTACAAAAAATAAAAAAAAAGATTACAAGATTTTTAAGCTAATTACACCTATTCTAAGCCCCCTAATAAAATAATAAACCCCCAAAATAAAAAAAAATTCCCTGCCCTATTCTAAATTAAACAAATTTCAAAGCTCTTTACCTTACCAGCCCTTAAAAGGGCCTTTTGTGGGGCATGCCCCAAAGAATTCAGCTCTTTTGCATACAAATACAATACCCCCCCCCCATTACAACCCACCACCCACATACCCCTATTCTAAAACCACCCAAACCCCCCTTAAAAAAGCCTAACACTACCCCCCTGAAGATCTCCCTACCTTGTCTTCACCACACCGGGCCGAACTCCTGATCCGATCCGGGCGATGTCTTCCTCCAAGCGGCAAAGAAGAATTCTTCCTCCGGCGACGTCTTCCTCCAAGCGGCAGCAAAGTCTTCATTCTTCTGGCGGCATCTTCAATCTTCTTTCTTCGCTCCGCCGCCGCGGAGCATCCATCCCGGACGACTACTGAACTACGAATGATGTACCTTTAAATGACGTCATCCAAGATGGCGTCCGCCGAATTCCGATTGGCTGATAGGATTCTATCAGCCAATCGGAATTAAGTTAGAAAAATCTGATTGGCTGATTGAATCAAATAGAAAAAAAACCCAGTAAGACCTGTAATTTATGCTTCACCCAAAATACACAAAGATAAATTTCAACCCCCAGGCCGCCCAATAGTGGCGGGAGTTAATTCTATTTTTTCAAAAATTGCAATCTTCCTAGATAAAGTGTTACAGCCCTTCTTGTTAGAGACATCTTCTTACCTGAAAGACACTAATGATTTCCTTGAGAAACTAAAAGATATTGGACAAATTGGAGACAAATGCATCCTATATACACTAGATGTCACTAGCTTATATACCTCTATAAAGCACACCAGCGGCATTGAGGCTGTGACAAACACATTAAAAGTGAATAATAAATATACTGAGAAAGAAATACAGTTTTTGACAGATTTATTGTCTGTTATTCTATATCAAAATTACTTCCTATTTCAAGACACCTTTTATTTGCAAAAACAGGGTACTGCGATGGGCTCCAGTGTCGCCCCAACATATGCCAATATCTTTATGTCCCACATAGAAGAGAAATTTGTATACTCAAATCCATTATTTCTTCAATATGGTGCAGCATGGTGGAGATTTGTGGATGACATATTTGGCATATGGTGGGGTGACACTGGTAGCCTATGGCAATTTGTTGAGCATCTCAACTCATCTGTCACAGGCTTAAAATTCACTCTCAATACCGAGGAAACAGGAGTAGCATTCTTAGACACTTTTGTATATAAAGAACAAGGCTTCCTAAAAACTGATCTATATGTGAAACCCACAGATAAAAATAAAGTACTACAATATGATAGTTTCCACTCCAAAAAAACAATAGAAGCCATACCCCAAGGTCAATTTAAAAGAGTGAAGAGAATAGTTACTGATAAAAAGAAATGTGATATAAGATTAAAAGAAATGGCAGAAAAATTCAAAAGAAGAGGGTATCCAGAAGAACTAATTACAAAACAATTAGAGTACTTTAATAATAAGGAAGATGGTAATACAAAAAACAAAACAAAAGAAAACAGAATGGTCTTTGTAACCCAATACAATACTTTAGGATCTAAAATATCACATATTATTAATAAATACTGGCACATACTTCGAGAATGCAATCCTCAAGTTGAATATTTCAAAAACATACCTATAGTAGCTTATAAAAAAACTAAGAACCTGAGAGATTTACTGGTAAGAGCAGATATAGGTAGCAAAAAGAAAAGCATTCAAACATCAATAGGACCCGATAATAGAGGTTGTTATCCTTGCCTACATTGTAGCCTCTGTAGTTCCATAATAAAGGGGAAGGAATTTTTCCACCCTATCAAGGGGACCAAATATTCAATCAAAAAATATCTAACATGTAGAAGCACATACTCTATATACCTCATTAAATGTCCGTGTGCTAGGATTTATATAGGTGAAACTAGCAGGGAGGTAAGAACAAGAATCACTGAACACAAATCCAATATCAGAAATAAAAATACAGAGGCACCTGTTTCCTGTCACTTCCTCTCCATGGGTCATAACATCAGTCAACTGAGATTTCAAGTCATTGAAGAAGTTGACAGACCCAGGAGGGGAGGTGACAGGGACCAATTGCTTAAAAGAAGGGAGATGTTTTGGATTAATAAGTTAAATACTATGATACCTGAAGGTCTGAATAAAGAATTTGAATGGTCATTATTTTTTTAATTGATAATTGTAGCATTTATCTGTAGTAGCAAATTTGATTCCAATTTTTTATGTGTATAGGTTTTATTTGTAGATGTATTAGTATTTGGTTTTAATGTTGCATGTGATAAACATACATAAAAATCAAGAAGAAGATGGCAACTAACTTAAAAATTTAATTTGAGATGTATAAGAAGTTGTATAACTGAAGATTTTTATTTATCACTTGTAATTTTAAATTTTGACCACATGATGGCACTGTTGTGTAATCTTATAGGAAATGGACAGGTATAAAAGACACACCTGTACACTTTTCTATAAACATGATTAAGAACCTGGTATAGGTTTGAAACGTCGTTGTTATAATGGACCCTGTAAGAAACTAATAAAGGTCTTTTAAAATCTACTGGAGGCTGGAAAATTACCTTTTTTGAGATTGATATTGGGGTTTGGCTAACCCTTTCCTGTGCCCCTGTTTGAAAAGGTGCTGTCTCTCACCATTTATTGTTATATGTCATTTAAAGGTACATCATTCGTAGTTCAGTAGTCGTCCGGGATGGATGCTCCGCGGCGGCGGAGCGAAGAAAGAAGATTGAAGATGCCGCCGGAAGAATGAAGACTTTGCTGCCGCTTGGAGGAAGACGTCGCCGGAGGAAGAATTCTTCTTTGCCGCTTGGAGGAAGACATCGCCCGGATCGGATCAGGAGTTCGGCCCGGTGTGGTGAAGACAAGGTAGGGAGATCTTCAGGGGGGTAGTTTTAGGCTTTTTTAAGGGGGGTTTGGGTGGTTTTAGAATAGGGGTATGTGGGTGGTGGGTTGTAATGGGGGGGGTATTGTATTTGTATGCAAAAGAGCTGAATTCTTTGGGGCATGCCCCACAAAAGGCCCTTTTAAGGGCTGGTAAGGTAAAGAGCTTTGAAATTTGTTTAATTTAGAATAGGGCAGGGAATTTTTTTTATTTTGGGGGTTTATTATTTTATTAGGGGGCTTAGAATAGGTGTAATTAGCTTAAAAATCTTGTAATCTTTTTTTTTATTTTTTGTAATTTAGTGGGGGTTTTTTTGTAATTTAGTTTAGTTAATTTAATTGTATTTTTAGATTGATGTTTGTAGTTTATTTAATTTATTGCTAGTGTAGGTGTATTTGTAACTTAGGTTAGGATTTATTTTACAGGTAATTGGGTAATTATTTTAACTAGGTAGATATTAAATAGTTAATAACTATTTAATAGCTATTATACCTAGTTCAAATAATTAACAATTTACCTGTAAAATAAATATTAACCCTAACATAGCTACAATGTAATTATTAATTATATTGTAGCTATCTTAGGGTTTATTTTATAGGTAAGTATTTAGATTTAAATAGGAATATTTTAGTTTATAAATTAGATTAATTTAATATAAATTTAGTTAGGGGTGTTAGGGTTAGATAGAGTTAATATAGTTAATATAAATACTATAGTAACTATATTAACTATATTAACCCTAATATAATTAGGGTTAATATAGTTAATATATATAATGTAATACCTATATTAACTATAATATACTTAGGGTTAATATAGATAATATAGCTGGCGGCGGGGTAGGTAGATTAAATAAGGGGTTAATCATTTTAATAGAGATGGCGGCGGTGTAAGTGGCTTACATTAGGGGTTAATAATATTAATATAGCTGGCGGCGGTATAGGGGGATTAGATTAGGGGTTAATAATTTTTATATAGGTGGCGGCGGTGTAAGGGGTCAGATTAGGGGATAGATAAGGTAGATGACAGCGGTGTAAGGGGTTCTAATTAGGGGATAGATAAGGTAGATGGCGGCGGTTTTAGGGGCTCACAGTAGGGGGTTAGTTTATGTAGATGGCGGCGGGGTCCGGGAGCGGCGGTTTAGGGGTTAATAACTTTATTAGGGATTTCGGGGGGGGGATCGCGGTTGACAGGTAGATAGACATTGCGCATGCGTTAGGTTTATTTTAGAAGATCGCGGTTGACAGGGAGATAGACATTGCACATGCGTTAGGTGTTAGGTTTATTTTAGCAGCCAGTTTAGGGAGTTACGGGGCTCCAATAGTCAGCGTAAGGCTTCTTACGGCTGCTTTTTGTGGCGAGGTGAAAATGGAGTAAGTTTTCTCCATTTTCGCCACGTAAGTCCTTACGCTGCATATTGGATACCAAACTGCGCGGGTTTGGTATACCTGCCTATAGCCCAAAAAACTACGGGCGACGGCAGAAATATACGCGCGTAACTTCTAGGTTACGCCGTATATGTGATACCAAACCCGCGCAAATATTGGCGTCGCCGGCTTTTGCGGGCGACGATTTTTATCGGATGGACCCCCAGGAGCCTAAAACCCTTTCTCGCTGTCTTTTCCTAGTGTGCTTCTCTTTCCCTCTCTTTAAAGAGACATAAACCCAAAAATGTTCTTTCACGATTCAGATAGAGAATACAATTTTAAACAACTCTCCAATTTACTTCTATTATCTAATTAGTTTCATTGCCTTGGTATCATTTGTTGAAGGAGCAGCAATGCACTACTGGTTTCTAACTGAACACATAGGTGAGCCAATGACATTCGGTATATATATGCATCCACCAATCAACAGCTAGAACCTAGCTTCTTTGCTGCTCCAGAGCTTACCTAGATAATTGCATAATTTGAATATTACATTTAAATAAAACACTATAGAAATACTATTACAAACATATAAATTCGAATTTTTCAAATTTGAATATTGCATAATTAGAATATTACATTTAAAGAAAGCATTAGAAATACTATTACAAATATATAAATTCGAATTTTTTTAAACGAATATTTTCTAATGTAATCGTAAAATTCGAAACCGAACATTCGAAAATTGAATGTTAGAATGTTATGTAAACATTCGAAATTCGATTCGAACAAACGTGTTAAAATTATTTTATTTTTCGAATGTTGCGAAACATTCGCCCATCCCTACCTGCTACCTTCTTCCTAATCTTACCAGCAGCCAGAACAGGAACATTTATTCAGAACTGTGTGCCTGTCTGGGAACATTTATCTTGCCTTCATATCTGTTATCCTGTCAATTCAATGAAGTGGTTATCTGGCTGCCCGTTAAACACTTGGGGCTCGATCCGATATAGATCGCAGTTTGCGGCGCAAGCGAGGGAACCGGCGTCGCCCGCAGTTTCAGCTCGCAACTCGAGCTATCCTATATAAGTCGCCGTCAGATGCTAACGCGCCGTAAGTCTGACAAACCAGCGATGTCCAGAAATCTGCGCAAGTACAAATTTCTGGCGTCGCCAGTGACTTGCGGCACGTTAGAAACTGCCGGCGCCTATAAAACCTGACTAAAGTCTAAAACACCCGCACTGTCTAACACGCCTCCCTAACATAGCCCGACAAGTCTAACACGCCTCCCTAACATAGCCCGACACGTCTAACCCTCTATCCGCTATCCCCCCTCACTATCCTAACAATAAAAAAGCTATTAACCCCTAAACCGCCGCTCCCGTACCCCGCCGCAACCTAATAAAGTTATTAACCCCTAAACCGTCGCTCCCGTACCCCGCCGCCAGCTATATTATATCTATAACCCCCTAAAGTGAGCCCCTAACACCGCCGCCATCTATATTAAAATTATTAACCCCTAATGTAAGCCCCTTACACCGCCGCCATCTCTATTAAAATGATTAACCCCTAATTTAATCTACCTACCCCGCCGCCAGCTATATTATCTATATTAACCCTAAGTATATTATAGTTAATATAGGTATTACATTATATATATTAACTATATTAACCCTAATTATATTAGGGTTAATATAGTTAATATAGTTACTATAGTATTTATATTAACTATATTAACTCTATCTAACCCTAACACCCCTAACTAAATTTATATTAAATTAATCTAATTCATTTATAAACTAAAATATTCCTATTTAAATCTAAATACTTACCTATAAAATAAACCCTAAGATAGCTACAATATAATTAATAATTACATTGTAGCTATGTTAGGGTTAATATTTATTTTACAGGTAAATTGTTAATTATTTTAACTAGGTATAATAGCTATTAAATAGTTATTAACTATTTAATATCTACCTAGTTAAAATAATTACCCAATTACCTGTAAAATAAATCCTAACCTAAGTTACAAATACACCTACACTAGCAATAAATTAAATAAACTACAAACATCTATCTAAAAATACAATTAAATTAACTAAACTAAATTACAAAAACAAACAAACACTAAATTACAAAAAATAAAAAAAAAGATTACAAGATTTTTAAGCTAATTACACCTATTCTAAGCCCCCTAATAAAATAATAAACCCCCAAAATAAAAAAAATTCCCTGCCCTATTCTAAATTAAACAAATTTCAAAGCTCTTTACCTTACCAGCCCTTAAAAGGGCCTTTTGTGGGGCATGCCCCAAAGAATTCAGCTCTTTTGCATACAAATACAATACCCCCCCCCCCCATTACAACCCACCACCCACATACCCCTATTCTAAAACCACCCAAACCCCCCTTAAAAAAGCCTAACACTACCCCCCTGAAGATCTCCCTACCTTGTCTTCACCACACCGGGCCGAACTCCTGATCCGATCCGGGCGATGTCTTCCTCCAAGCGGCAAAGAAGAATTCTTCCTCCGGCGACGTCTTCCTCCAAGCGGCAGCAAAGTCTTCATTCTTCTGGCGGCATCTTCAATCTTCTTTCTTCGCTCCGCCGCCGCGGAGCATCCATCCCGGACGACTACTGAACTACGAATGATGTACCTTTAAATGACGTCATCCAAGATGGCGTCCGCCGAATTCCGATTGGCTGATAGGATTCTATCAGCCAATCGGAATTAAGTTAGAAAAATCTGATTGGCTGATTGAATCAAATAGAAAAAAACCCAGTAAGACCTGTAATTTATGCTTCACCCAAAATACACAAAGATAAATTTCAACCCCCAGGCCGCCCAATAGTGGCGGGAGTTAATTCTATTTTTTCAAAAATTGCAATCTTCCTAGATAAAGTGTTACAGCCCTTCTTGTTAGAGACATCTTCTTACCTGAAAGACACTAATGATTTCCTTGAGAAACTAAAAGATATTGGACAAATTGGAGACAAATGCATCCTATATACACTAGATGTCACTAGCTTATATACCTCTATAAAGCACACCAGCGGCATTGAGGCTGTGACAAACACATTAAAAGTGAATAATAAATATACTGAGAAAGAAATACAGTTTTTGACAGATTTATTGTCTGTTATTCTATATCAAAATTACTTCCTATTTCAAGACACCTTTTATTTGCAAAAACAGGGTACTGCGATGGGCTCCAGTGTCGCCCCAACATATGCCAATATCTTTATGTCCCACATAGAAGAGAAATTTGTATACTCAAATCCATTATTTCTTCAATATGGTGCAGCATGGTGGAGATTTGTGGATGACATATTTGGCATATGGTGGGGTGACACTGGTAGCCTATGGCAATTTGTTGAGCATCTCAACTCATCTGTCACAGGCTTAAAATTCACTCTCAATACCGAGGAAACAGGAGTAGCATTCTTAGACACTTTTGTATATAAAGAACAAGGCTTCCTAAAAACTGATCTATATGTGAAACCCACAGATAAAAATAAAGTACTACAATATGATAGTTTCCACTCCAAAAAAACAATAGAAGCCATACCCCAAGGTCAATTTAAAAGAGTGAAGAGAATAGTTACTGATAAAAAGAAATGTGATATAAGATTAAAAGAAATGGCAGAAAAATTCAAAAGAAGAGGGTATCCAGAAGAACTAATTACAAAACAATTAGAGTACTTTAATAATAAGGAAGATGGTAATACAAAAAACAAAACAAAAGAAAACAGAATGGTCTTTGTAACCCAATACAATACTTTAGGATCTAAAATATCACATATTATTAATAAATACTGGCACATACTTCGAGAATGCAATCCTCAAGTTGAATATTTCAAAAACATACCTATAGTAGCTTATAAAAAAACTAAGAACCTGAGAGATTTACTGGTAAGAGCAGATATAGGTAGCAAAAAGAAAAGCATTCAAACATCAATAGGACCCGATAATAGAGGTTGTTATCCTTGCCTACATTGTAGCCTCTGTAGTTCCATAATAAAGGGGAAGGAATTTTTCCACCCTATCAAGGGGACCAAATATTCAATCAAAAAATATCTAACATGTAGAAGCACATACTCTATATACCTCATTAAATGTCCGTGTGCTAGGATTTATATAGGTGAAACTAGCAGGGAGGTAAGAACAAGAATCACTGAACACAAATCCAATATCAGAAATAAAAATACAGAGGCACCTGTTTCCTGTCACTTCCTCTCCATGGGTCATAACATCAGTCAACTGAGATTTCAAGTCATTGAAGAAGTTGACAGACCCAGGAGGGGAGGTGACAGGGACCAATTGCTTAAAAGAAGGGAGATGTTTTGGATTAATAAGTTAAATACTATGATACCTGAAGGTCTGAATAAAGAATTTGAATGGTCATTATTTTTTTAATTGATAATTGTAGCATTTATCTGTAGTAGCAAATTTGATTCCAATTTTTTATGTGTATAGGTTTTATTTGTAGATGTATTAGTATTTGGTTTTAATGTTGCATGTGATAAACATACATAAAAATCAAGAAGAAGATGGCAACTAACTTAAAAATTTAATTTGAGATGTATAAGAAGTTGTATAACTGAAGATTTTTATTTATCACTTGTAATTTTAAATTTTGACCACATGATGGCACTGTTGTGTAATCTTATAGGAAATGGACAGGTATAAAAGACACACCTGTACACTTTTCTATAAACATGATTAAGAACCTGGTATAGGTTTGAAACGTCGTTGTTATAATGGACCCTGTAAGAAACTAATAAAGGTCTTTTAAAATCTACTGGAGGCTGGAAAATTACCTTTTTTGAGATTGATATTGGGGTTTGGCTAACCCTTTCCTGTGCCCCTGTTTGAAAAGGTGCTGTCTCTCACCATTTATTGTTATATGTCATTTAAAGGTACATCATTCGTAGTTCAGTAGTCGTCCGGGATGGATGCTCCGGGCGGCGGAGCGAAGAAAGAAGATTGAAGATGCCGCCGGAAGAATGAAGACTTTGCTGCCGCTTGGAGGAAGACGTCGCCGGAGGAAGAATTCTTCTTTGCCGCTTGGAGGAAGACATCGCCCGGATCGGATCAGGAGTTCGGCCCGGTGTGGTGAAGACAAGGTAGGGAGATCTTCAGGGGGGTAGTTTTAGGCTTTTTTAAGGGGGGTTTGGGTGGTTTTAGAATAGGGGTATGTGGGTGGTGGGTTGTAATGGGGGGGGTATTGTATTTGTATGCAAAAGAGCTGAATTCTTTGGGGCATGCCCCACAAAAGGCCCTTTTAAGGGCTGGTAAGGTAAAGAGCTTTGAAATTTGTTTAATTTAGAATAGGGCAGGGAATTTTTTTTATTTTGGGGGTTTATTATTTTATTAGGGGGCTTAGAATAGGTGTAATTAGCTTAAAAATCTTGTAATCTTTTTTTTTATTTTTTGTAATTTAGTGGGGTTTTTTTTGTAATTTAGTTTAGTTAATTTAATTGTATTTTTAGATTGATGTTTGTAGTTTATTTAATTTATTGCTAGTGTAGGTGTATTTGTAACTTAGGTTAGGATTTATTTTACAGGTAATTGGGTAATTATTTTAACTAGGTAGATATTAAATAGTTAATAACTATTTAATAGCTATTATACCTAGTTCAAATAATTAACAATTTACCTGTAAAATAAATATTAACCCTAACATAGCTACAATGTAATTATTAATTATATTGTAGCTATCTTAGGGTTTATTTTATAGGTAAGTATTTAGATTTAAATAGGAATATTTTAGTTTATAAATTAGATTAATTTAATATAAATTTAGTTAGGGGTGTTAGGGTTAGATAGAGTTAATATAGTTAATATAAATACTATAGTAACTATATTAACTATATTAACCCTAATATAATTAGGGTTAATATAGTTAATATATATAATGTAATACCTATATTAACTATAATATACTTAGGGTTAATATAGATAATATAGCTGGCGGCGGGGTAGGTAGATTAAATAAGGGGTTAATCATTTTAATAGAGATGGCGGCGGTGTAAGTGGCTTACATTAGGGGTTAATAATATTAATATAGCTGGCGGCGGTATAGGGGGATTAGATTAGGGGTTAATAATTTTTATATAGGTGGCGGCGGTGTAAGGGGTCAGATTAGGGGATAGATAAGGTAGATGACAGCGGTGTAAGGGGTTCTAATTAGGGGATAGATAAGGTAGATGGCGGCGGTTTTAGGGGCTCACAGTAGGGGGTTAGTTTATGTAGATGGCGGCGGGGTCCGGGAGCGGCGGTTTAGGGGTTAATAACTTTATTAGGGATTTCGGGGGGGGGATCGCGGTTGACAGGTAGATAGACATTGCGCATGCGTTAGGTTTATTTTAGAAGATCGCGGTTGACAGGGAGATAGACATTGCACATGCGTTAGGTGTTAGGTTTATTTTAGCAGCCAGTTTAGGGAGTTACGGGGCTCCAATAGTCAGCGTAAGGCTTCTTACGGCTGCTTTTTGTGGCGAGGTGAAAATGGAGTAAGTTTTCTCCATTTTCGCCACGTAAGTCCTTACGCTGCATATTGGATACCAAACTGCGCGGGTTTGGTATACCTGCCTATAGCCCAAAAAACTACGGGCGACGGCAGAAATATACGCGCGTAACTTCTAGGTTACGCCGTATATGTGATACCAAACCCGCGCAAATATTGGCGTCGCCGGCTTTTGCGGGCGACGATTTTTATCGGATGGACCCCCAGGAGCCTAAAACCCTTTCTCGCTGTCTTTTCCTAGTGTGCTTCTCTTTCCCTCTCTTTAAAGAGACATAAACCCAAAAATGTTCTTTCACGATTCAGATAGAGAATACAATTTTAAACAACTCTCCAATTTACTTCTATTATCTAATTAGTTTCATTGCCTTGGTATCATTTGTTGAAGGAGCAGCAATGCACTACTGGTTTCTAACTGAACACATAGGTGAGCCAATGACATTCGGTATATATATGCATCCACCAATCAACAGCTAGAACCTAGCTTCTTTGCTGCTCCAGAGCTTACCTAGATAAACCTTTCAGCAAAGGATAACAAGAGAAGGAAGCAAGTTAAATAATAGAAGTAAATTGGAAAGTTGTTTAAAATTGTATTCTCTATCACAATTATGAAAGAAAATGTTTGGATTTCATGTCCCTTTAAGTGTAACTGTCCTTCCATGTATATCTCTGTCTAGCTTTGTTTCTTCGTATCTCTGCTGTTTTTTCCTCTTCTCATGAGTGTCTCACTCTCACTATCTGTGTCTCTATTTTACTCACTATTCCTATATTTCCCAAGTTCTTTTCACCCTTCCTTCTCTTTACCCCAACTCTGTTTCTGCATCTTTTGTCTCTTTCAGTTTTTTTTCCCTTTTCTCCCTATATCCTTCTGTGTGTCTTTTTTTTCTTTGTGCTTTTTTTTTGCCATCCAGTCTTTCCTTATCTATTTATGTCTGTATTCTAGAAACAGCTGTCACTTTTTCAATAGTCTGAATATTATTTAAAAGGACACTGAACCCAATTTTTTTCTTTTGTGATTCAGATAGAGCATGCACTTTTAAGCAACTTTCTAATTTACTCCTATTATAAAATTATCTTCATTCTCTTTTTTTTTTTTTTGAAATGCAAGAATATAAGTTTAGATGCCGGCCCATTTTTGGTGAACAACCTGGGTTGTCCTTGCTGATTGGTGGATAAATTCATCCACCAATAAAAAGTGCTGTCCAGAGTCTGAATTAAACAAAGCTTAGATGCCTTCTTTTTTTAAATAAAGATAGCAAGAGATGAAGAAAATTTTATAATAGGAGTAAAATAGAAAGTTGCTTAAAATTGCATGCTCTATCTGAATCATGAAAGAAAAAAATTGGGTTCAGTGTCCCTTTAAAGGAACAGTCTACTTGAAATGTTTTATTATTTTAAAAGATAGATAATCCCTTTATTACACCCCAGTTTTGCATAGCCAGCTGTGTTATTAATACCTGTATCGACAATGCAATTTTGTTATGTCAACTAAACAAGTTATGTTGAAAAAACAAGTAAAAAAATATTTAAAAATGCATGGCCTCTCTGGGCTTCCGTACTAGTAGCAAACAAACTAATTCCATTTACATATTTTATCCACAGTTCGCTAGTGCATTGGCAAGATTTGCATATAGAATACTTCTAGGAAAAAAATCGTGAACTAATAGCCTTATATGCCGATTGGCTATACAATAATTGATAAATATATATATATATATATATATATTTTTTTTTTACACAGACCAAAATAAAATGCATAGTTCACGCCCGTCTGACGTCACGGAAAATAAAGCCTCCGTACGATAGACGGCGCTGTTCAAAACATCAGTAATTCTGCATAAGTCGTCAACTAATAGTGACGTAGAAAACAGCGTCGAATTTGAAACCAGCCTATATGGAATATTATTGTGTTATAGGTGTCTGTATATGAAAAGAATACACTGGATGTTTTAGTAAAATGCTTTTATTCGATGATAAGTTATTGATAATAAATACATAGTGAGTAAGTAATCATTTATCTGTGGTTGCTTATGAATACCTTTTGTATGCTAATAAGTAATTTATCATGTAACTAACTAATCATAACAAACATTTAATGCAAAATTAATACGCCATTTGGAATCACTGCGGAAAAAGATGATAAACATTAATTTTAGTATGTTAAAGTGTAATTAACAGTTAATGGTGTTACTTTAATTTGTATACCGCTACTTGGCAGCACGTCGTATATTGGCAATGACAATTATTGTCTGGAAATTTATGAACGCCTCTTCCCTTTACTAAAACTCGCGTTCCCTACTCGCCGGAAGTGTCGCGGACGCGCCTAGGGAAATAGCATGTTGCGCATGCGCCTGTGGAAGAGGAACCGGAGAGTAGCGACTGAAGGCGAAACCGTGCGCGTCCCCGTGCACTAAGCGGGAGCGCGCAGTTCAATTATCGGTGGTATTGGTAATTATTTGATTTGACCCGGTAATAGTGGTGTTAATTTTGCTTGGTACTCTTAGTAGACAGTTGATTAGTTACTCATCTTATAACTCTTTTATAAGAAACGGGTAAAGTTTACCTTTTTATTTTGTCACCTTGTAGTTTTTTTGTTTTTGCCGTTTTAGACGTTGATATACAAGTGAAATATCTCGTGTTTTTCAGTTGTTAGTGAAAGGATAATAACCCTGCAGAGTAAGGCAGATAGTAGATGCTGGAAAGGATAATAACCCTGCAGAGTAAGGCAGATAGTAGATGCTGGAAAGGATAATAACCCTGCAGAGTAAGGCAGATAGTAGATGCTGGAAAGGATAATAACCCTGCAGAGTAAGGCAGATAGTAGATGCTGGAAAGGATAATAACCCTGCAGAGTAAGGCAGATAGTAGATGCTGGAAAGGATTATAACCCTGCAGAGTAAGGCAGATAGTAGATGCTGGACTAATTTCCAAGGAATTTGTTGTGTTGACAATTTTTTTCCACACTTAATAAAAAAATAATGTATTTGCAAGTATTAAGTATTGGGAGGTGTTCTAGCTACTGCATCATCCATACTGTTAAATACTGTGTTCTGTCAGCCATTGTAAACATATTATTTTTACAGCAGATTTTGGGGGTCCTGGAGCTCACCCATGTAACATAGTGAAGAATGGCAAACGCAGAGGTGACGGTCCCCATGGGGGACGTGGTGGTAATTCCTAGTGAGTGCACAGACGGTGAGGATCCTGAAGACACCAAAACCCAGGTCATATTGCAGTTGCAACCCATCCCCCATGGGTAAGTGGAACATAGATATTTTTTGTATGAGATTTTTACTTTGTCCCATTGACTGCCATGTTCTTCATGTTTTCCGCTACCTTCTTTCTATATTTTTTTGTTTCTGTTAAACTACTTTCTTTGCATCTTTTGTGCAAAACATAATTCCTCTTTCTGTTTTGTTCTATATCATTTTATCTAACTTGTAGCTTCTACTCTTTCTACCATTAATCATTCTGTAGCTTCTAGTTGTATTAATTATACAGTTTTTCTTGTAGAATGTATGGAGAAATGTCTGATACCAATGCTGCTGTTGTATCTTTGGAAACACACACCTTGAAAATGGGGGACTCTCTTGGTAAGTAGGATCCAGAAACTCCACCTGTTGTTATTTTTTCCAAACACACAATTACCTTCTCCCTTATCCTTTGTAGAGGGTGGCACAGTTGAACTCGGTGATGACATTGACATTGCATACCCTATTACTTGTGGGGATAGCAAGGCTGTTTTACTTTGGAAGAAATTTGTGTGTCCAGGAATTAACGTCAAATGTGTTAAGGTAACAAAATAATTGTGAATCCTTGTAAAAATTGCCTTTATTTAGGGATCAAAGTCTCTCACAAACACTTTTTTTTTTTTTTTTTTTTTTTTTTACAATTTTGTTTTTAGTTTAACGATCAACTTATAAGTCCCAAGCACTTTGTTCATCTGGCTGGGAAATCTACCCTTAAGGACTGGAAGAGAGCCATTCGCCTTGGAGGAATCATGTTGAGGTGCGTAGGTGATTTAGAATGTAGAGGTGTGTTTATGGTATCAGCTTGTTGAGAGATACTTGTTCTACTTGTATATAACCCTAAATAAGTCTTGTGTTCCCTACTGCAGGAAGATGATGGATTCAGGGCAGATGGATTTCTACCAGCACGACAAGGTCTGCACCAACACATGTAGGAGCACAAAGTTTGACCTGCTGATCAGTAGTGCCCGTGCACCCGTACCAGGGCAAAGCAGTGTGGTACAGACTCCAACAACAGTAGACGGTATGGGAGGGCACAATTTAGTATTTTGACTTTCATATATGGTTGCTGTGGGGCATGTAGTTCCCCTCTTCAACTGTTCCCAGATCTGGGGGCATGAAGTGCATTTTGCTTTGAGATTCAGACTTTTCTTAATTCTCTTTTCTTAGGCAACTTTTCTGTGACTATGGCAGAGGAGACAGTGGAGGACAGTACTATTGAGTGGGGTCCAGGTCTCACTGCAACTGTGCAGATGAACAGGGAAGAGCAGACCAAGAAAGAGGGGGAAGAAATATCAGGTAATGATGTGCAATGGGTCATTAAGCCCTTTATGCCGTAAGGACGTTCCATTCCGTCCTAACAGCGCTGTACTTTAACGCTGTTATGATGGCATGGAACGTCCAACCATATACAATGTCCTGCAGCTTTCCCCCTTTGACGTAGGCCAGGATCGGCCTGGGGGGGGCGTGCCTAGCAGTTTAGGCAATCGCCCCCATGATCCGATCCCGGCCTTGAAATCACGCGATCACATCGACAATCGAATGATTTCGTTATTAGTGTTTACATCAGAACTTTTGTTTCTATGTGAACACTATAGTATCGCCACAAATGGGTTAATCAGTGTTTTTTTTTTTTTGTGGTTTTTTTCTGTGGCCAATATTCTGAGGATGTGAAAAAGTTATGGAGATTAGGCGCTTAATCTGCAAAAGGGATAAAGGTGTGTATGGAGGTCGTTAGCTAAATATGTAGAAAAAACTGGACCTTGGACAGAATAAGTGAAAAATTCTTCTACAATTTATTTTCAAAATAAAAACATGATAATACCAAGATAACATAAATCACAATCCCTAAGTGTTGCAACACTATATCGATCAATTCATAAAATTTCTAAAATTCAGATATACATTTGTTTCATACACAAATAAAAGGATTTATCTGCTCTTTTGTATCCTTTGTTCAAAGATTTTAGATAGAATGTATTCTTTTATTTCAACACAATTAATAATATTTGTCTCTATTTGATATTTTATATCTATATTTCATCAACTTTAAAATTACAAATATGTAGCAAAAACTAACAATTAGTTAAAACAATTTAAATGCAAGATTATAAATGGTGTCCCCACAATGGCTGTTTACTTATATTGGTTGTAATTTTGTGTATCTAAAAAGTTCATCAAAGCATTTGTAAGTAATTGGAGATAAATTACTGAGGGCTGTGTTCTTTATCCTTATATTTATGTTGTGATATATTACGGTTTCACAGTTACCTCTTTGTATCCTCAGTGAGCTTAATTTGTAGAAAAGTTCCAAATGTGTTTAGGGGTGATTTTCTTACCCTCTCTTGTGAGCTGTTACTACTCACGGCTTCCCAGCGGTTCCTATGTGTCCTCAGTTTGACTCTCAGACAAGGGGTTCCGGTAGGTAATTTTCTTTGTGTTACCTTGTCACTGGTCTTTGTAGAAGTGCTCTGATTACAGCACCAAACTGTAGACAATCCTTTTGTTTCTGTAACTTGCGCAAGTTAGCTTTTGTGTTTGTAGTTCCTCAATCTCCTGCACTTAAGTACTTCTGTACGCAGGAAAAAAACAGGCTTTTTCTTTCCTGGTGTTCACACAGATATCAACATGTTTCGCCAGCAACCCTGGCTTTATCAAGATTCTGAGGATAGCAACTGTATTTTTCTATGGGTTCTATTGAGGAGTGGAATGTAATCAGTATACCTTTTTATTGTCAAATTGTAAATAAAGAACAGCACATTTTAAAAAGAATTAAAACAAATGTAATCAATGTGCAAGTTAAAAATGGACTCTGCTAATCCATTAGCTAATTAAAAATGCAAAAAAATAGCAACAGCACCACTGTTTAAAAAATAAAATAAAAATACCAGTTTCTCTTTATTAGGGTGTCCCATCCTAAAACAGCGTTATTTCGCTTAGCATGAATAAGGGTGACATGTAGCCTGAAATGTCACTTGTTGTATTTGTACCTATTACTTTATTTGTCCCCACAGAGGAAACCTTGCTGTTCTGGAAAGGTATTGCTGATGTGGGCCTAATGGATGAAATTATTAGCAGGATTCAGAATGAGATTGAGGAACTTCTAGTTGGAGTCCAGCAGCGATCAGGACAGACATCTTTTCAACTGACAGGTTGGTGCCTTATTTTGCTTTTAACTGCTTAGAACATCTACAAACAGGGTATTAAATTTAAAGGGACAGTGTACTGTGATTCTTTTTTCTCAAACCCTTTAAAGGGAGATTAAACACATTTTATAAACCGTGTTGAGGTTATTACTCACCCCCGTCTAGTCATGGGTGCGGCCAAAATGTTGAAATCGAGCTTTCACTGTATTGCACAAACTCCATTTGAAATACCTGCAGTGAAATTTAGGTTTCAAATTGCGGCACTCATAATTAGAGGGAGGTGCATGAAATGTTGTTAGTTTTTAACGTGTTCCCAATGATTCATTTAACCCGCTGTAGTGCATTAAATTGTTTAGTTACTTTTGTCATAGCTGATTTTACCTGTTCTATCTTCACCTTTACTGATAATGTCAGTACTTAAGTATTGGTTCTTGAAAAAGGTATGTGAACAATGTTAAGAAGAAATCAGGATCCCATTGAGGAGTGGAACAGATGTACTAAAATGTTAATTTTCCATTGTCCACTCTTAGTATAGGTAGATAAGGAGGACTTTGTTTAAAAAATAGAGTAAATAGAGTAATAAGCTAACTACTCTTTCTGCAAGCTCAGCCCATTTTGACTGGCTTTTGGTTTCAATTAGCAGAGGCAGCTATTATATATCTATCTCTTTAGGAGGAATTTCTCTTACATTAACATTTTAAATACAGTCGGGTATAACAATACATTGGAGAGAAACTAAGGAAAATCAGTTTTACAGTACAATGTCCCTTTTTAATTTCATCAGTTCTTATATGAAACATATTTAGGCACATTTTATGTGAAGGTTGCATATAATGTTTTTATGAAAAATAAATGCTCCAGTTATAGAAACCATTTTTTATACTTCAGTATAGGTGGCTTTATAAAACATTACAACCTTTCGGAATACTGAAAACTTGCAGTTAGCAATGATAGGCTTTGTTCATAAATGATTTACTCCCTCTCATTGGTGGGCTAGTATAAGTTAATTCCAGGGATAATTTCACTTGGCTGGTGCAACTTTTCTTTGATGGCAAATGCTGTACACTTTTGTAAACCTGTTATTGTGAATAATTGACAGTTCTTTATATATTTGGAAACCATTTTTCATCTGGGTTTGATTGCAAGTAAATGTCCTAGACCTTAGCCTGTGTAAATCCTCTCAAATTAAATATACTATTTTAACCACTTCGCTCCTGGGACATTCAGACATGCTGTAATTTGTTTTAAGACTAGCAACCCTGCACTCCTATGTGTTTAACCCCTTTGTGAAGTACCCCTCAGGACCTGCAGAGCACTGCTTGTCCCAAGCATAAACTGCCCCTGACCTAATAAGTAGCACTAGTCTAACTTTTTATTATGGCGATTTATAATCAATCTGTTAGATCTTTCTGTTTTTTCATTCAAGTCCTGTTGCAGGATGCTGATTCTTATAAATATATTTTCCTTTATATAAGATGCCACAGTGCTCAGTAACATCGCTCACAGCTTTGGGCTGCTTGATTCTGTAAAGAAAGTCCTTGAACAAAAGAAGAGTCATACAGATCAGAGTGAGGAACAGTATCACTATACTCTGGCAGGTGAGCCTTCTCGTGTCTTATAGTAATTCTGTTGTATAGTTATAATGTGATCCTTATTTTTATTAAATTATATACCATATTATAGCTTTAAAACAGCCTTTGTTTTTACATCTGCTAGAAGGCTGTTCTTACCAAGAAGCAGTGACCCAATGAGATTAGTGCTATCCTTTACACAGCTCAATATCTCTTCTTTATTTAAAGGACCAGTCATCACAGTAGATTTGCATAATAAAGTCATGCAAGATAACAAGACAATGCAATAGCACTTAGTATGAACTTCAAATGAGTAGTAGATTTTTTTTTTTTGACAATTTTAAAAGTTTTGTCTTTTTCCACTCCCCCTGTACCATGTGACAGCCATCAGCCAATCACAAATGCATACACGTACCATGTGACAGCCATCAGACATTCACAAATGCATACACACTTATTCTTGCACATGCTCAGTAGGAGCTAGTGACTCAAAAAGTTTAAATATAAAAAGAATGTGCATATTTAGTTAATGGAAGTAAATTGGAAAGTTGTTTAAAATGGCATGCTCTATCTGAATAATGAAAGTTTAATTTTGATTGAGTGTCCCTTTAAAGGGACATGAAACCAATTTTTTCTTTTATGATTCAGATAGAGAATACAATTTAAAAAAAGTTTCCAATATACTTCTATTATTACATTTATTTTGTTCTCTTGTTGTTCTATGCTGAATAGATATCTAGATATCTAGCATGCACATGTCTGAAGCTCTACATGTCAGGGAATAGTGCTGCCATCTAGTGCTCTTGCTAATATATAACATTGTTTAAAAACTGCTGCCATTAATATTGCACACATGTACACGCCTGAACTTACCTTCCTGCTTTTCAACAAAGGATAACAGGAAAACAATGACTATTTGCTAATAGAAGTAAATTGGAGAGTTGTTTAAAATTATATGCTCTATCTAAATCATTAACGACAAATTTTGGGTTTTAGGTTTCTTTTTAAAAAAAAACCCGAAGTTATTAATTTTAACATGAACATACAGAATATTAAACATAGTTAAGACATTCTGAAAAAAGGAAAGTATACTTTTTACTGTTGACGCACTCCACCGATTATATCAAATCTGAAGTATACCGTCACCTTGTAGCCAACACTAAGGTCATGGTTAATATTATGATGTGGCTAGCAACATGGATCAATTGGCGCAAACTAAAATAAAATAAAATACAGTAAAAGACATAACCCTCTGTTGGTCTACAATTATAATCAAGTCTGTTGAGGGAAAGGGTGTGATCTGATCTCTTTAGGCATCACATTTCCTTTCAAACCAGTATTTAAAAATGAGCAAATTGTATTTAGGAAAAAGAAAGCAAATAGTGAGAGGGGGAGAAGAAAAATAACTTTTATAGAGCAGGTAAATAACCTTAATCATGAGTTGGCAGCCACAGAGAAGTCCCTTCCAGTATCAGATTACGGCAAAATCCCAGGTGCTTCATATCAGTCCCACTTCCTGTCCAACCAAAAGCCCGTCAGTATCACCACCTGTTTCTATCCTATAGATTCTCATCTTGTGATAGGCAAGAAATTTAAATATTATGCTATATGGGGAATCAATCAACTCCTATTATTAAACCACTGTATATATTCCCACAAGATCCAAGCTTCCCAAATCTCTAAAAAAAATTTTTTTCTCTCTTTTATATAAAAGAGGTGATGGCCATCTGGTAATAAAATCTAATTTTATTAAAAATAATATTGAAATGGGGTATAGTAGATTTGGGGTATTTTGCAGTACAAGCTCTTACAGCTGTCCATACCCAAGCTATCAGTTTGTTAGCCGCTGTTCAGGTTTAAGGAAAGTTAGTCTTCTTGAGTATTTCACCAAGTAAGTCTGAAGTTTGATTCCAAAACTAACCGTGGGACAAACCCACCACATGTGAAAATAAGAATTACTATCTTGACAACCCCTAAAACAGGATTGAATTGTAGACCCCATAGACATTATCCAGGACATTTCCTCCAAGTTTTGACAGACTATTTATTCAAAAATTCTGAGCCACAATTATGAATTAGTTTTATATATATGCTTCATAAGGCACACTGTCTGTGCAAGTGACGTAAATGGATGTTCCTTGACAATGTAGTCTAAAGGTTGATTTTAAAACTATGAAAATAAAAACTATTATAAACCACAAAGCAGTGTTTCTCAACGCCAGTCCTCAAGTACCACTAACAGGCCAGGTGAAATAATGAACTGAAGGGTGAGAGTAACCATGGTTAATAATCATTATTTCACCTGTGCTCTAGTTCAGCTATCATTAAAATCTGGCCTGTTAAGGGTACTTGAGGAATGGAGTGGAGAAACACTGTTATAAAGTACTTTTAAAATGTACTTACATTGTATTCTAACTTGAGTGCTCGGAGTACAGCACCACATCACTAACATCAGTTTGCATTTTATACTTCTAGAGCTGGAGCGTCAGTTAGAGGAGCAGAGGAAGCAGGAAAATAATCGTTCACCATTCCTGCAAAACATAGTCCTCATGCCTGTAGGCAACCCCAAACCTCCAAAGAGACCTCGCCTTCAACGTCCAGCTTCTGCAGGATCACTGGCAGCACCTTCTCCTCAGCCCCATTACACCGTTCTGTCACCTCTCACCCTGGCGCCCATGGGACAACAGTTCACTTTGGGTGGCCTGCGTTACACTACAGTGCTGGGCAAGTCGGGAAATGGCGATGCCTTGGCTGTCCTAACCACAGAAATGCAGGATCAAGGTGATTTGTCAGAGATGATGAACCCTGTGGAACTAGTAGCCATGGATTCAGGACTTGGACAGGATGGCTCAGGGGAGGAGGGCCAAACCATCATCCAGATAGACCCAGCGCCAGATCCAGAAGGAGGATCCAAAGTGATGGAGCTTGGAGATGGGAAAGTTCTGGGTGTTGGACATCCTGATGGAGTTCATAATGTGGAAATAGTGGTGTTGGAGGATGATTAAACTGTGGAGTGTAAAGACCATGTGAAAGGTTTACTGTAAGTCCTACTTGGTGTAGGGGATCATGACCTTTTATGACCATGAATTGTTTAGAGTTTCATACAATATTTCACGTTTCTCCTATGTGGGATGGACCTTTTTACCTGTACATTTTACCCAGTTCTTGTGTTTTCTGTAAATAACGTGTTAAAAAAAAAAAATAGAAATTTAATGCTTTTGTTTCCCTTTTTAAGTAAAATAAACCATCACGGTTCATGCTTTCCATGCTTTTGTTATATTATTTGGGCACTGAGAGGTCCCATTCATTTTAAATTTTGTTTGTAAATGTAGAAATAAGAAATCTAAATTTATTATTTCCCCCCCCAGCATATTTTTATTTTATATTCTGTAACAGCTGCTGCAGCAACTCAGAGATTTGTAGAACATTCAAGGAAAAACAATAGTTCATGACTTTTTGTTACACATTGAAAACAGTTGCAAGGGCGATTTTTATTCCTTTTATTTGTTAGACTCTAGAGATAGGTAGAGGAGTGTATGCACATACTGTACCACAGAGAACAAATACAAATTGTCAGCTCATAGGGATGTAAAAGTACAGAAAGAAAACGCTATAGAGCATATTATTATTGCACTATTGCCTGCATATAACGGTGTTTAACCCCTCATGTTGTTTAATGTTTTTATTATTTTGCCCCCCTTTCTTGTAAAATAGCTTTAAAAATTGAGCAATTTCTAATTCTCAGAACATGAAAAGCACCCTGCTGACTTCAAGGCTAACTCTTAGCTAGATTACGAGTTTTGAGCGCTATAGGGATTTTAACGACCGCCACAAAAGCGGCGTTATTTCACCTCCCTATAACGCTGCTATTACAAGTTTTTTAAAAAAGCAGGCATGTGCGGGCGAAATGGTTGCGTTGAGCTCCATACCACACCGAAATCAAGCGCTGCTTTGACGTGCTCGTGCACGATTGCCCCATAGACATCAATGGGGAGAGCCGGCAAAAAAAAAGCCTAACGCCTGTGATCTCAGAATGAAAAGCTCCGTAACGCAGCCCCATTGATGTCTATGGGGAAATAGGTTTAAATGTAACTTTTTAACACCCTAACATAAACCCCGAGTCTAAACACCCCTAATCCGCCGCCACCTACATAGAGTTATTAACCCCTAATCTGCCATCCACGACATCGCCACCACCTACATACAGTTATTAACCCCTAATCTGCCACCCCAACGTCACCGCCACCTACATAGAACTATTAACCCCTAATCTGCTACCCCAACATCGCCGCCACCTACATAGAATTATTAACCCCTAATCTGCCACTCCCAAAGTCGCTGCCACTATACTAAAGTTATTAACCCCTAAACCTCTGGCCTCCCACATCACTACCACTAAATAAATCCATTAATCCCTTAATTTAACACTAACCCTAACACCCCCTAACTTTAACATAGTTAAATAGAGCTAAAGTTACAATTATTAACTAAATAATAACTATTTAAAACTAAATACCTGTAAAATAAAACCCAAGCTAGCTACAATATAACTAATAGTTATATTGTAGCTAGCTTAGGTTTTATTTTTATTTCACAGGTAAGCTTGTATTTATTTTAACTAGGTAGACTAGTTAGTAAATAGTTATTAACTATTTAATAATTGCCTAGTTAAAATAAATACAAACTTACCTGTGAAATAAAACAGGTTTTAGTGTAAGGCAGGTTGGGTTTTATTTCACAGGTAAGTTTGTATTTATTTTAACTAGGTAGTTATTAAATGTGTGTCTGTGTCCCAGGTGGATTTCCTCTGTACTGTTCCTACGGCTCTGCGGTCCTGCGTGTAGTCAATGCGGTCAGAACAGTGTTCGTATATCCGTGTCTCCAAATCTGTTCAAAGTGTAAGCAGCAGTTCAAGCAACGTGTTTCAGCCGAGTAATCCGACCTTTTTCAAGCTGAAAAAGGCCTCAAGTACACGCAGGACCGCAGAGCCGTAGGAACAGTACAGAGGAAATCCACCTGGGACACAGACACATTGAATATGGTGGTAAACATAAAGGAAAATAACTGACAGGTTCCAGGACCGGCTTGCAACGACACAACTTTTTTTTTTTTTTTTTTTTTGCTAAACACCATACGGGCATACAAAAACCGGATATAACTTCCTTTTTTCTTAACGGATATACAAATATGGACATAACTATGTCACTTTAAGAACACCAATATGGATATACAGACTACTGTAACTGGTTTAACATAACCGTATACCATTAACTAAACTAATAAAACATATGGATTCAGGACACTCTGTTTAACCAGAGGGTGTACCCTGAGCACTTTTAGCTTATAAGGTTGGTTACTTTTATCTACTTCATCCAAAGAAATTGAAAATGCTCATATTGTATAATTCTATGTGTTTTTAAAACAATAAATGCACCTCGTATTATTAAATAGAGTGAGCCTTACGTTTATAGTACAACAGTGTATCCACACATAGAAGATACACCACCACCAGACGTATACAGCTTTAGACTATTTTTAAATTTTCTAGAGTTAAATAACTAGTTACAATTCTCTATCCATATCCTTTTAAACATGTGGAAATTAAAAAATATACTTTTTTAGTTTTTATTTTTTCCCAGAGGTTTAAGCAATCTCTGCGCTGTATCTCAACACTACACCTTTTTTCAGCTTTTTAGTTATGCTGTATCACTTTCAAGTGATTTAGCATATGGGTATTATGTCCCTTTTAACTTACTTATATGATTGCAAAATAATTGCTAAAATGTTGTCATTAATCTTATATGTGACATTATGAAAGGACGCCAGGGGGAAATACATATATGGCCAGTCTCCCCCTAAATAATTATGGAAGTGGGTTAAATTGAATAAAAGTAAATCATCGGCTTGTGCTTCTGTGATTAAATTACTATTTATTTGCATTAGAAGTATCATTATGATTTTAATAGTAGAGAGCATCACTCACATTCAAAAGGTGATATTTCCCCAACGTGCATGTTTAATGGAGTTGAGAAACTATCATATAGCATGGGCAGCCCTGGATGTATAAATGTATGCTCAACACAAGCACTATCTTTTGCACTACAATTAAGTAGTGTCACTTTTAATAAACAACGGCCTATGGAAGGAGATAAATCCACCTTAGAGAACATAAACTATATGGCCAAAAGTATGTGAACACCCCTACTAAATACTGAGTTCACATGTTTCAGCCACACAGGTGAAAAAAATCCAGCACAAAGTTATGAAATCTCTAAAGACAAACATTGGCTGTGTAGCGAGTCGTACTGAAAAGCTCAGTGACTTTAAACTTGGTACTGTCATAGGATGGCACCTTTACCACAAGTCGGTTTGGGAAATTTCTACCACACTAGCTCTGCCTGATCAATTGTAAGCACTATTACTGTGAAGCGGAAGCATTTGGGAGCAACAGCCTATCCACAAAGTGGTGGACCATGCAAACTCTGAGTGGGGCCCCCAACTGCTGAAGCACATTTTGCATAACAATCGCCTATGATCTGTGCATCACTCACTACAAAGTTCCAAACTGCCTCTGGAAGCAACATCATTACAATAACAGTGCCAATTTCCATAGCTGTACAGAGGCCTCACATCAACTTGCTCAATGCCAAGGGATGGCTGGAGTGGTGCAAAGCACAGTCACTGGCCCCTGGAGCATTGGAAACATGCTTTCTGGAGTGAAGAGTCGCGCCACACTAGCTGGCAGTCTAATGGAAGAATCTGAGTGCCAAGAGAATCCTACTTACCGTAACCGTAATGCATAGTGCCTACTGTAAAGTTTGGCGGAGGATAGATAATGGTCTAGTTATGTTTTTCAGGGTTTGGACCTTTTAGTCCCAGTGAAGGGCCATATTATGCTACAGGATATAAAGACATTTAGACAGTTGAGAACTGCCCACTTTGTGGCAACAGTTTGGGGAAAGCCCTTTACTGTTCCAGCTTGACACCATTATACATTAATGCTGAATCATTTATGTTGAATACAGAAGCTTAGATTATTTTTGTGATGGATGAAGTTCTGAGTAATCTATTTTAAAAAAAAATAGCGTGTGTTTACTTGAGGTCGGAAACCAAGAAACTTCAAGCTACATACATATTAGTCCTCAGAGTTGTGTATACTTAAAACATTTTTACT